>NC_088930.1:14110000-14470000 GCF_038396675.1 Hydra vulgaris
TTTTAAACAACCATTACAGATTGTACGACAACATCAATCGGGTACCTAGGCCTTATCCAATAGAATTCAATTTCACACTTAAAGCCATCACAAAATTTTCCAGTTACTTTTTGTTTTTAGGAGATGTAATGTATATGAAATAAAATTAATCAAACAAGTTTTTCATGTGACAAATTAGTAAAAAATTTCACACAATATCATTCACTGCTTACTCAAGATGATGATTAATTGGGAAACTAATTTAAAAGTAAACGAGCAACACCTGCTTTTTTTTCGCCAAGCATATTAGAAGCACTATCACAAGCAAAAGAGACCAAATTATGTAATAAAAAAGTATTACCAAAATCTAGACATTGTAAAGCACTTATAAGAGTTTGCTATAGAAGAGGCTTCTGTGTTTATTAATTTTAAAAGGTAAAAAATGTTTTATTAACAATAATTATTTCTAGAATTTTCACTTGCAAGCACATTGACAGAGCAGATTTTTTCCTAATCGTGGTAGATTTATCTAACATAAATCCAATAGACAATGCAAAGCACTGATACAATTTTACTACTGTTATGTAATATATAGTTTACAAACTTTTTACACATTCAAAATATGATGGACAATAGCAGCACATGCATGATCGATTGTAAAATACGACCCATTTCTAATCTATTTTCTACCTGCAAAGATATTAATTATTTCAAACTAGAAAATGGACAATTTATTTTTGCAATGTGATACACAATACAAAATACATGGCAGGTGGTTTTGTGCTGATTGATCTGCATTTTCGAACTACATATCTATATGGCTTGATTTTCTGACTAAAAAACACTAATTTTTTTGATACCCCTAAAATATCTATATTTATACCTATATATATATATATATATATATATATATATATATATATATATATATATATATATATATATATATATTTATATATATATATATATATATATATATATATATATATATATATATATATATATATATATATATATATATACCTATATATATATATATATATATATATATATATATATATATATATATATATGTATATATATATATATATATACCTATATATATATATATATATTATATATATATATATATATATATATATATATATATATATATATATATATATATATATATATATTTATATATATATATATATATATATATATATATATATATATATATATATATACCTATATATATATATATATATATATATATATATATATATATATATATATATATATATATATATATATATATATATTATATATATATATATATATATATATATATATATATATATGTATATATATATATATATACCTATATATATATATATATATATATATATATATATATATATATATATTTATTTATTAGGGGGTTGACTTTTCAATTTTTTCACTTAATACATTTAGATCTTTGGTTGCAAAAACATCCCTTGTAGAAACGTTTCTTTTTTTTTTTAAACAAGCTAAAAAGGTAAGCTTTTTTACATTTTTTTTCACATTTTTTATTGTTTTGCATGATACGAATAATGGTAATATATATATAATTTTATGTATAAATTGTTTAAATTCATCAAATACTAATTGCTTCTGCAAGTGTCATCTTTAATTGTCGTTTGCTGTCAAAATAAGAGTGTTCAAATCAAGGTGATTATTTTGTGTTTACTAAAATTTACAATTAATATAATTAAAGTAAGTTATTTATGTGTGGTTAAAATGTAAAATAAATTTAATTTTAAGCTTCATATGTAACTTACAATTATAATTAACGTATACTTTACATTTTAGAAATGTCAAGAATAAGCTTACAGATAGCTAAAAAACCTGAAAATATCAAAGCCTAGTCTCAAAATCTAGTCCACTTTGAGAAATCAAAATCAACAAGATCTCACATACCCAAAGTTTTTGAGCCACTTGATAATTTGAATAAAATGCCAAAAGTCGGTTTATTTGCTTATCAAATTCAAAGAAGTCAGTTTATTCGAGATGTAAAAGAGTTAGCGCAGAATTATCTGATTTATGGCTCAAGCTTAGTTTACCAAAAATAAATGAAAGGTTTATAACAAAAAAAGTGGAAATTCTCATTATCAAATATCATTCAGTCCAAAAATCTAAACAATGTTCAAAAATCTAAACAATGAAGAAATTATTTATTTATTTGATATAACTAAAGGAAATGGTAACTTATTTTACCAAAAATAAATTACAAAAATAAATTAATTAATTAAAAGGTCTATAACAAATTTCCTCCAGACAAAAAAGTTAAGAGAAAATATGATAACACCACTGTGGCTGTTAACTTAGTTAAGAATTCAAAACTATGTATTAAGAAATCAGCAGAAGTTTGCAAAAATTTATCTGAATGTGGTGTCAATGTACAAGCCCCATCTAAATCTGGGGTTTATAGAGCTACAATGTCAGCAGACCAAAAAATGGAAAAGCACATGATAAGTAATTTAAAAAATGAGAATTGGGTGTTGCATTTTGACGGTAAAGGAATGTCAGAGAAGGAGTATCAAGTCTTGGTTTTAAAAAATGCAGAAAAGGAGGTGAAACTAGCCATTTTAAAACTAGATGATAGGAAAGCTATTAGTATTTACAGTGGCATAGTTGAAGTGTTGGATAAATTTCAACTATGGAGTAGTATTAAAGTTATAATATCTGATACTACAAGTGTGAATACTGGAAGTAGAAATGGAGTTGTTGTTCAACTGTTTTTTCTTCAAGTTGGTACAAAGTTACTGATACACGAAGGTGAATGGCAGCCTTCCAGCTATAAACTTCAAAAGTCTGCCATCGTTGCACAATGCCAGATGGAACTCAAGAGCAATCTATGCCCTTCTGGCTTTTATTTTAACTGAATTAGATAATAATCAATTGCGCTTGATTTGCGACTTCATTTCATTAACTTGGTTTGATATATGGTTTTCTGACATGCAATACTCAGAACACGATTTTAAAAATTTAGTACAAGCAATAACTTCAACTTCAGCCATGAAGACCTTAAAAAGATTTTGGTCACAGGAGCCCAGCAGACTACAAGAAATTCAGAGATCCAATATTTGTGCTTTAAGAGCCATAAAAGTTATGCAAGAAATTCATGCCAGAGATATAGACAAAATGAACTACAGATTTATTCTGCAAAACAACTTTTAAATTATATCTTGTTTTACTGAAAGTTATTTTGTCAAAATAAATTGTTATTCATCTGCTAATTTGTCAATTTTTATGAATTTTCAAACAAAAACATATTTTTCTAATTACAGGGGACATTTTTGTAACTTGAGTCAATAGAACTTTTAAAATTGGTAATCTAATGTAAATTGGTAATCTAATGTCATACTTTCATACATTATACCCAAGTATAGTTGTGAAAAAGTCAACCCCCTAATATATATATATATACATATATATCCATATATATACATACATATATATACCCATATATATACATATATATATATATACATATATACATATATATATATACATATATACATATATATATATATACATATACATATACATATATATATATATATATATATATATATATATATATATATATATATATATATATATATATATATATTATATATATATATATATATATATATATATAAATATATATGTATATGTATATTTAAACACCTTCACTTTCAACAAGGCTGCAAGCAACCACAAGCAGAGTTAGAAGTTACTTCAAGAGAAAAGATGAAGTTTATAAAGCAAAACAAAGATTAACAGATGACTTAAAAGATTGCAAATTGTATGAATCGGGAAAACAAGATGAAGGGAGCAAATTCAAAAGAACTGATGTTTGAGGAAAAAAATTAGATAAATAAGAATATTTTGAACACATAGGAATAGTCACAGTAAAAGAATGAGACCTAATTGAATGACAAGTAACACAAGTAGATGACACAAGAGACACTAGCACTTTAGAGCAGCGCCCTTTAAAGTATATATAGAAAAGAGAAAGAGAAGCTATATTACGACAATGGTTGAAGATTGGCTTCAAGGGAAGGCCCAACTATGTTTACAATGCGATTTTGCACTTTGTCTAAAAGAGAAAGGGCATCATTCGAAGATCCACTCCAGATATGGCAAGAGTATTCCATACAAGGACAGACATGAGATTTATAGAGATGAAGAATAGAATCCCGAGTAAAAAGTGATGAGCACGAAATAGAGATGCAACCTTAGCAGAAGCTAATTTTGCAATGGATTTGATATAAGGTTTCCAAGTAAGATTGGAAGTAAGAATTAATTCTAGAAGACAAAGTGTAGATGACTCATTGAGTACATTACGTTCATAAATATAAAAGATCTAGATTGTTAAAATAACAATTAGCTGAAAAAATTAAATTTTACCAGAGTTAAAATTCAGCAGCCAATGAGAGCTCCATGCTGTAGCAGAAGCGCGATTCTTTTCAAGCTCAAATGTCCCCTCCATGCAATCAGAGAGTGTTGGCTTCTTATCAAGACAAGAATAAATGGTTGTATCATCAGCAAACAATGCCACCATAGATGTGAGAATTTCTAGAACACTGTATAGGGAACAAAATGTATAGGGTCAATTATAGAACCTTGAGGAACCCCAAAAGTTACAAGAAATGAAGAATAGTGCTGCCCATCAAACAACTTTTATACTATAATTGGTAATGAAGGATTCAATAGTCTTAAAGATGCTACCTGGTACACTGTAAAAAGAGAGCTTATAGAGAAGACCAGAATGCCAAACTTTATCAAAGGCTTTAGAAATATTGAAAGCAATAACCTTTCCAAACTTAAAAACCTTACCTTTCCAAATTAAAAGATTAGATTTTTCTAACGCATTTTTCTATTGAACAGAACTATTTTTCTACAAGAAAAAATCACACTTTTTTTACCAGGTGGTTGCATTAGTTTATAGTTGTAAGCTTATAGTTGTAAAAAATATGTAGTTTTATTTATAAAATTTATATATATATATATATATATATATATATATATATATATATATATATATATATATATATATTATATATATATATATATATATATATATATATATATATATATATATATATATATACATACACTAGGGCCCAGTAAATTGATTCAATTAGCGAATCAAGTGTCACTTCAATTCGAGATTCAATTCCAAAAAAATGATTCAAGTTTTTAAGAGTGTTGTTATTTTTTCAGAAATCCAATGTTATGATACTATCAAAATGTTTTTATCTATTTCAGTCAGAGTAAAGTAATTGTAATACTACTTCCAAACAACTGCTAAAAGTTATTCCAGGTAAGAAAAAAAATTTTAAGTTAAGTTTTTCTTTTTTTGAAAAAAGATGCTTAAATTTTAGATAATATATATATAAATATATATAACATATATATAAATATATATAATATATATATATAAATATATACAACATATATATATATATATATATATATAATTATATATAATATTTATATAAATATATATATATATTTATAATACATATTATAAACTAAAATATATATATATATGTGTGTATATATATATTTATATGTGTGTGTATATATATATATATATATATATATATATATATATATATATATATATATATATATATATATATTATGAACTAAAATATATATATATTATAAATATATAATTATATATATATATATATATATATATATATATATATATATAAATATATATATAATACAATACATATATTGTATTACTTTAAGTCAATTTTCAAAACTGTTTTGTATCTTAAGTATATATAATATTTTTATTTTATTTTTTAGCTGCTTAAATAGAGTTGATTTTTTTAATATTGTTTCGAAATTACTAAAAAATACTGAAAAAAACAATTATTTCAGTACAACTATTAGTTATTTTAGTACAACCGCTAGTATTGTCTTAATAACCTTAATGAACACAAAAGATTGCAAAGCTAACTCTTATTGTACTCCAAACCTCTCCGAACTGGAACCAAAAAAATATGATTTTTGCACATGAACAGTAATAATTTGTTGAAAAAACAAATTGTATAGTTTTATTATTGCCAGATTTTATACATTTATTATTTTATATTTTATTATTGTCAAATTAGAAATATCCATATCAATAATATCAATAAAATTTGTACTGTTTAGGCATTAAAACCATTAAATCTTATTAAGTTCATTTTATCTGAACATTTAACTACTGTTTTGATGCGGAAAACATAGTTTATTTAAGCTCCATTACAAATAAAATTTGTTGTATTTTAAGACATCACAGTAATATCAGACTCGCAGCAAATTATAATATAATTTTTAGTAACAGCAATAACATTTAGAAAATAATATTTAAATAAAAAGGTAAAATTTAAAAAACAAAATTGATGTAAAATATACTTGTTTTTCAGTTTTACAAATACTTACTGGTAATGTAGTTTGACAAATCACCAGTTGAAATATTATAGCGCAGACGAAGTGCACAATTCTCACTAATATCTTTTGGTATTGTCCAGTTGTATGTGTTAGCAAATCCTCCAGGTCCATTTCCATTATGATTATCTCGAGACATAGGTGATTGAATGCAATCTGGTGGGTCTATATTCTTACTTTTTATTTCTATCCATTTTGAAAATTTTCCAGAGCCCTGTGGCCATTCTAATTTCTGAAAAGTATGGAGAAAAAAGTGAGATTTGATCTTAGATAAATAATTGTTTCACCGGAATAGTTTAAATGTTCATCGTTTTCTATTCCCAAAAAAAACCCATTAAAAAATCATTAAGTTAAAAAAAAATTTTTTCAATTTAACTTTTTTTTAATTTATTGTTTTAATAATTTTTCATTAAAAAAAAAAACATTAGCATCATTAGTAAAAGTTTAAATTTAAAGTTTTACTAATGATGCTAATTTTTAGTCAAAATAGTATTTGGTTATTCATAACAATCAAAAGAGCTAAAATTATTATTATAAAGAAATAAAAAGAAGAAAGAATAGAAAGGTTTATAAAGACTTAGCATAGACTAATTCACCAAAAAACTGGTGAATCAATAGACCAATTTATTAATGAGCCAAAATTAATAAGCTCATTAATGAACTTATTACTTAAGACTGTAAGTGTTGTATCACGTGTAAGTGTAAGTATTACGTAAGACTGTAAGTGCTGTTAGCACAGCTCAGTACAAATCTGAAGTGAATTGTGATACCTTTAAAAATGGTTTGCTTTCCAACATAATACACAACATTTATTAGACCTTAAATCAGGTTTTGACCAAGCAAGATCTTTAGATGTGGCCCAACAAAATTTAAACTTGTAATCAACTATACTGATCTTCACTAAAACTCTTCATCTATTCAGGAAATAAATTAATCTCTGCAAAAATCATCTACAAGCGGTGCGATTCATCATATTGGTAACCATTTAGTTGCTGCAGTAAAATCAAAACAATTGCGTTGGTTCTGTGGAAACATACAACATCCACTTACCAAATGTCCTGCTTGTGAAGCTACCTATCATATATGTAAATAAGTGGGTTAATTTCACAATCTTCTAATTTCTCAGAAGCCATCCCTAAAATTGAGGATAATTACTTCTGTTCCAACATCTCAACCTCAGCCAACTTTCAACTCCAAGTCTGCCACAAAATTATTATTAATAACAAATAGAAAGCAGAAACCCTAATTAATAGTATAAGTACAAATAAAAGTTTCATTAATAACAAACTAGTAACATAACTCATTTTATAAGTTATTTATGAAAAAAATGTTATTGGAATGGCATCAACTTCTTTGTCAGCAAAATCAGATGAATATTGATGTGTTTCTATAACTCTTCAAAACAAAATTTATAACAAAGTCAAACTGTATGTGCTAGATAACTTATGTATAGACATTCTTGGAACAGATTTTCAAGAATTGCATGAAAGTACTAAATATAATGGAAAATGACCACCTATAACCTTATGAGCTCTTAAAACAATGAAAACTGAGCCTCTTAAATTGTTTGCTAATCTCACAAAAGATTGCCAACATATTGCCACTAGATCCCTACATTATTCTCAAAGAGATAGAGAATTTATTAAATCTGAAACCCACTGTTTGGTTGAAACAGGAATATTAGAGCCAAGTCACTCACCTTAGTGTGCTTAAGTATATATTAATAGTAGATGAAAAGACTAAACATTGTATGGTAGTCGATTATTCTAAAACTATTAATAAGTATACCAAGTTAGATGCATATTCTTCATCTAAGATTGAAGTGATCTAGAGCATGATTTTAAAATACAAAATTTATAGTAATCTAGCCTTTCGTTCTGCTTACTATCAAATACCTTTATCTAAAAGCAATAGGCCATATACTGCTTTCGGAGCTGACAATAAACTGTAGCAATACACTAGAATGCCTTTAAAATTACTAATGAATCAGCATATTTTCAATGCAAAATAGAAAACTTTGTTAAGACCTATGCTAACTACTAAAAACATTTTGTTAACTAACTGACTGTTTTCTATTCATTAATAACATTACTGTATGTGGTATTAGCCAGAAAGAGCATGATGAAAACTTGCATAAATTCATAATAGCTACCATAGATGCTGAAATACATTTAATGAGAAGTGGATATTTTTAACTGATATATTAGATTTTTTGGGTTACCGTATATCAAATGGCTCTTGAAAATCTGACCCACAATGGCTTAGTCCTTGTAAGTTACCTCCACCAGATAATGCTAGATCTCTGCATTAGATTATTGAAATGTTTTCATGCTAGACAAAATAGATTAATAAATAAAATAGATTAATAAATAAAATTCGACTTTAGAATTAGGTTACCCGATCCCTACTTAAATAAAAATTAATATCAGCATCTAAAAACTTAAAAATTAAGCTTGTTCAATCTTCAATGCAAACCAATTATGAAAATATCCCTTTTACTATAAAAACTGATACTTCTGATTTTGCCATATCAGCAACAATTAATTATAATGGAAGGCTAGATCCCTTTCATTCAAATACTCTTCAAGGAAGTCAACAATACTATTCATCAATGGAAAAAGGAGCTCAAGCAATAGTTGAAGCCATAAATCATTGGTGACATTTTCTCCTGGGTTGACATTTCATTTTTATCACATACCAATGCTCTGTGGCATTTATGTATGATTATAGATCATACAGTAAAATAAAGAATGATAAGATAATGCGCTGGAGAATAGCCTTGTTTCCATATTCGTGTGATATTCATTACTGTCCATGGAAATGTAACAGCAGTCCAGATACATTTATTAGTGTTAGGTGTGCTGCAATAAGTTCAGAGTCAATATATGATTTGCATGCTGTACTTTGCCATCATGGAGTTATTAACTCTTTTTAAGCGCTTAACTGGAAAATTATATTTTGCACTGACTCAAAAGTAAAAAATTGTGGTTAAGTATAAACTCATTGTAAATATTAAAATTATAGCCTCATGGGCTAATTTAAGAAGCGCACTTACTTGAGCGCTTACAAATTGGCTAAAAATGGTTGATAAGATCTCTAAAATTGCAATAAGTGGGATAATCAGTGCTTCAATATCCTCCAAAAAAAATAGATTACATGCTACATTAATCCACAGGACCTTATGGTAAAAAATGAACATTGTGTTTTGTTCAAAGAATCAACCCATCAGTAAGAAAGCAAAAAGTGAAACAAGTGATTAAAAAATGTAAAGCTTGCCAATTAATTGTTTCAAGTCTGATAGTGATGTCTAAAAGAGAAAAATTAAAGTGCCAACTTGATATGGATAAAACTTAGATCTATCACTATCATAACCTCATTGAATGTAAACCTACATAGTATGCAATACGATGTCAGTTTATAAATAAAATTAGTGCATGTGTTATTTCAGAGCTTTTTTTTTTTTTTCAAAGAGCACCATTTTCACAATTTATAAATGGAATGTTTCAGGTGCGCCTACAGGCAACAGTGTTGCATTAGTGCACCATCAGGAAACAGTATTTTTAATGTAGCTAATGTAAAAAGACAAGTTAGAACTCCTTATACAATTTTGATTTTGATCCTAGTGTGCGATTTGAAAAAACACAAAAATTCACTATTAAAACTTTCACAGATAATTTTGCTGCTTGTGTAGCTTTTATGACTAATATATTATTATCAGTGATTAAAAAAATCTAAATTCTTTCATTTCCCTTTAGAATTGTGAAATTGCCTGTTCTGATAAATTTTGAAATATTTTTTTTCTAAAAAATGCAAAGATTGAGTAATTTTGTTGAATAATTTTTTTAATATTTGTCCAAATCTAGAAGTTAGGGTATTTTAGATTATATATTTTTTTGAATAAACTCCTAGAAACTTAGCATACTTAGCATAGTTTGTGTGATTTTTATAGAAATAAAGATATAAAAGATATTTTTGGTAAATGGCATAACAAAAATAAAATATGACTCTTATAGCATGAAATTTTTCAAACATCAAAATTGAAAATTATGAAAATGAATATTACTAAGCCTATTCCATCATCTATAAAATTTAAAGACTTGCATTATCTATAAAAATTTTAAGACTGTTGCATCATCTATAAAAATTTAAAAGCATTTGAGTGATTAAAAAGCAACTACAGTTAACTATAATATAATTATAAAAAATAATTTATCTTGTATTTAAATTATGTACCTCGCAATTTTCTTTTGTAATTGGTAAGTATGTCCATGCTTTCCAATTTTTCAGGGCATCCATATAACCATCTGGCGGCTGGCAAATGAACCTTGATTTCACATTCTCACTTTCACTCTTATAAAATTCACAACGGCTCTTATCATTTGTCATCACAACAATATCCTATAAGCAAAATATAGAAGTTTAAAATGTATTTTAAATATATGCATACTCAAGTAGGCATACACTAAAACAACATGTAAAATAAATAAAAAACTGCACAGAAGCTGACATATAATTGATAAATAAATAATAAATTAAATAATTAAATGATTTATAACAGTAAAGTTATAACAATTTGAGTGCAATACTTCCAGTGGGTTCGAACCTCTCACTTAGTAGTGGTAAAGAATTTACAAATGTAAATTCTTTACCACTACTACATATAACCTCATATGTTCCTATACTCTCAACAAAACATCAGTTGCCTAGGTATTATTCAAGTAAATCCATCTAACACAGTTTTGTGATCAAGGTCATTTACTTTGTTTCTTTTAATGGACAGTAGTGCTAAGCCTAACAATACTTCCTTGTTCATAGTTTTAAATATGATGACATTTGATCAGCTGAAAAAATATTCTACAGACATACTAAAAATCTTATACTTAGTACAAAGTTGTGATATTTGAGTAACAATAGAATAGAGCATTAGTAAGGAGAAATTTAGAATAATCGCAACATCATTAAAGGGATCCCAAACCTCTGAGACATGTTGTGTTCATATTAAAGAGAATGATAAAAAAAAATGTTTGGGCTAAATTTTTTTTGATTAAAACAAAAGAATTGCACACTAAGAAAAATTAACCTTTTTATTTTAGTCAAAGCTTGCCTTCTCTGCTTTGTTGTAGGCCAAAAATTCAGCATAATGTACGCCGCAATCTACAGACTTGATAAATTATTCAAGTGCGTTTTATTCCTAAGAGTTTAAGTGCATGATGTCATTAATTTTTTAGTGTGTTTACATAATTGATCTTTTACATCTTTTTTATTTCTTGGTATGTTTTTATTCTTTTGTTTTAATCAAAAAAACTTACCCCAAACATTTTTTTAGCATTCTTTTTAATATGAACGCAACATGTCTCGGAGGTTTGGGATCCCTTTAAGCTATGATACCTTTGGATTTTTATCATCAAAAATATCAGATCTAGACATTTAAAAGGATTCTCTATTGTATAAAATCAGATAAGTACTAAACAAAAAATTATTTTTGTAAAGAATAATTTTCTCTTTTGTTGAGTGCAATCTCACTATTATGCCACTTAATTTTCTAACTCTTTTCAGTTGTTAAACTTTAGTTATGATGCATTTCAAACCAAAGTCAATTTTCATTATTCCAGTTCCAGGAAACAAATTTCATAGTCTACTCTGTTATTCTTAAGTTTAAATTTAATATTTTTTATGCAGCTAAAAACAAAAAACATGGCATAAAAATTGAGATAAATAAAAAGCTTGTATTAACAGATTAAATAAAAGCCAAAAACCTAGTAGAACAAAACAACTATTAGAACAAAAAACCTATTAGAACAAAAAACCTATTAGAACAAAAAACCTATTAGAACAAAAAACCTATTAGAACAAAAAACCTATTAGAAAAAAAAACTTAGTAGAAAAAAAAACCTAGTAGAACAAAAAACCTAGTAGAACAAAAAACCTAGTAGAACAAAAATCTTGTAATAAAGTTACAATTCCATTTGTATCTGCAAAATTTTGAAAAAAATTGGTAGTGGTACCTTGCACCAATTTTTTTTTTAACTGATTTTTACTTTAAAACTGATAATTACTGATGGTAAATGATTCTGTAATATATAATCAACAACACCTTTTCATAATCTTAACTAGCAAAGAATAAAAACTATATACATATATTACATCAAAATAACAAACCTTCCAAGGTGTAGGCCTCCAATAGGGATAGTAGTCTCTTTCTTCTTGACATTCATATCCATAACGAGTACCTCCGCTATTTTGACGAGTATACTGTGCAGTGTCTCCATTCAATTTCTTAAATATAACATTTGTCAGATTTGATAGCTACTATTTAAAAAAATACAAGTTACTAAATTAAATACAAATTTCTTTAAAAAAACTTAAAATTTAAGAAACAACTCAAATATTTGTAAATCATTTAAAAAACTTATTAAAAACAATTAATAGCATATAGAATAATTAATAATTTTATATACCATATAGAATTATTATATGATGGCATTGAGATTTTAAAACATGTGTTGTCATTAAGATTCAAAAACATGTTTTTTCATTAAGATTCAAAAACATGCACTGTTATTGAGATTCAAAAATATGTGTTGTCAATGAGATTCTAAACATATGCTGTCATTAAGATTCAAAACATTATCATTGAGATTCTAAAACATGTATTGTCATTGGGATTCAAAAACTTGTGCTGTTATTGAGATTCAAAACATGTGTTCTCATTGAGATTCTAAAGATTAAAAAAGGGTTGAAAAAACTTGTGTACTATTCGTTTAATTATTTCATCTAAAAAAACTCATGTCCTTTTCATTCAATTACCTACAAAATGGAAACAAATAATTTTAATTTTAAAATTTAATAAACATCAAAATACAAAATAAGTAACAGTAACAACTATTGAAAATTATTAAAAATAATAAAAAATAATAATAAAAGTTATTAAAAAAAAATAATTAAAAAAATACTTCAAATACTAAATGATTGACACACTTGCACCTTGTTAAAACCCTTGGACCTCATTAAAACGCTTAAATCTTGTTGAAACATTTGAATCTCATTGAAACACTTGGACCTCGTTGAAAAACTTGGACCTTGTTGAAACACTTGGACTTCATTGAAATACTTGGACCTCGTTGAGCTATCAAGTCACTACAATCAAAGAAGATCTCAGGGTCATGATATCACATGACCTGAATATGTGATAATAGGTAAAAATGGCAACTTGAAATGCAAATGGCATGCTAGTTATATTTAAAAAAACCTTATGTAGTCAAGATCTAAATCTTGACTACAAAAGAAAATACTCTATTTGATTTATATCTGGCAACATCTGAGTGTTGCAGTCTTGTCACCTTATCTTAAGAATGACATTGCAATTCATGAGAAATTTCAGCATCAGGTCACTAAGACAATGTCTATAAATCTGAATAATGGGTAAGGTGCCTCAGAATTACAATTCTAGAACAGAGAAGGGTTAGAGGAGACCTTATTGAACAGCCTAAAATTGAAAAAAGATATAGTATTGTGAATATCTCTTTGTCATAGGCTCTCTCAATCACAATGGTCAACTTATCAAACAACTAGGCATTGTAAAGAAAGATTCATGAATGAAGTAGTTAGACTATAGATAGCTCTTCCATAAAATGTGAGCGATGCAATGAATGAAAACAAATTCAACTATTAAAAGACTAAAAGATTATTTGATGCTTTATGGAATCATGACACTGTTATAACAGAAAGTTCAGGTATGATTTCTCTTTGTTGAATTGTATAATTTTCTTATTATTAATCACGAAATAGATAAACTCTAATTCAAATAAAATGCTTATAGAAACTCAAATAAGATGAGAAACATTCTTATATTTTTTATAATGGTTTGTTTATGTAAGCAAACTTTATTTTTTGTTTCACTTTTATGTAAGCTAACTTCATACTTGATGTATGAAGCTTAAGGTACCTTATTGAAAGTGTATATAAAGAAATTAAAATAATTGATCTTTCAAATTAATGTAATAATGCTTTGTACTATATATATATATATATATATATATATATATATATATATATATATATATATATATATATATATATATATATATATATATATATATATATATATATATATATATATATATATACATATATATATATATATACATATATATATATATATACATATATATATATATATATATATATATATATATATATATATATATATATATATATATATATATATATACAGGGTGCGCCAGCTATTTAAGAACATATTTTTAGCTTTTTATAAATGATAAAAAGGCAAACAAATTTTTTTAATCAAAATCAATTATATAAATAATATAAGATAAACTATTGTTTAATAATTTCATTAAATAAAATCTCCCTTCAATAACAGCTTCGATTCTAGATCTAAACTGACTGCAAGCATGCTTGAGATGGCCCTCATCTATGTTGTCCATTACTCAGAATCTTTGGTGTTAAGGGGATGTTTATTAACATCTCTCTCAATAATGCCTCACACATAATAATCCAATGGATTCAGGCCTGGAGAGTTTGGAGGCCACAAGTTTGGAGTGATGTGATCATAAAAATAGTCCGCCAACCATTCCTGAGGGTTTTGAGCTTTATGTGCTGGTGCAGAGTATTGTTGAAAAATGTAGGACCTTCCATTTCTTACTCTATTGATCCAAGGCTTAACAACAGTACCCAAGACTTCAATGTAAGCAGCAGAAGTGACTCTTAGTCCTTGCGGAAAAAAGTGTGGTGGCACCACATGTCCTTCGTTGCTAACAACCCCCAAAACCATAACAGTTGCAGGAAGTTTTGTGTGCGTGACTGTTGGAACTTTGCAAGGGTCATCACAAAGCGATCTGTCATTTTTTCTGTTTACTTTTTGATCTTGATTAAAGTTTTTCTTATCTGAAAAAAACCAAAGCATGCCTTGCTCAGCAGGATGTTTCAGTTTATTTAACAGCCTCTTGGGCCTTATCAAATGATTTGCTTTGATGGTCTCGGACATAAATGACCTCTCCTCATTGCATAAGATTTGTAGCAAAGATTTTCATGAACAGTTCTTCAAATTGTGGCTCCTGAAACAACCAGGCCTTTTGCGATGGATCTCATTGACTTTTAAGGGCTCTCGTCAACGATATTCTGATCTTGATGAATAAATTCAGGTGTTCTAGTAACCGTAGTAAAATAATTTGCCGACCCTTAAAAGATTGACCTCATTTTTGCTAATTCCGAGGGTTGTATATATATATAATATAATATAATATATACATATATATATATATATATATATATATATATATATATATATATATATATATATATATATATATATATATATATATATATATATTAGGGTGGCCATTGAAACATCTTCTTTTTTTTGAAAGTCTGCTCTCTCTCAAAATGTGTTCTATATGATAAAATAAAACTGGAACTTAAAAATTTTTGGAAAAAAAAAAATTTTTAGGGTTAGCTCAAGACCTTAAACATCAAATAAGCCCCTACAATTTTCAAAAAAAAGGTTCTTTAAAAGTATATCATGTTGGGTATCAAAAGCGAAATTATATAAAAATTTCAAAAATAATTATAATTTTATTACAAAACTATAAATTTTAAATTTCACTTCCTAGAAAATGACATTTTTTAACTGAAAATTAAGTATATGAACTTTTACAAAAAAATTTCATTATAATTCTTTTTTTCTAAATGTTTTAAATAAAAATTTTTTTTTAAAATTTCATATATTTTCGCTTCTTTTGAGACCTAACATTATATACTTTTAAAGAACATTTTATTTAATTATAGACCCCATCTGATGCCTCTATAATTAAATAATATTAGTTCTTTAAACAATTTTAAAATGTATTCTACAAAATAGAGTGCTTAAAAGAAAAAAATATTCAAAATGTTCTTAAGAATAGAGCAATAGATAAGTAGAAAATCAGTTAACAAAAATTTTTCATTTAATACTGTGTTTCATCAATAAAGACTAATCAGAAAATACATGTGTACATAATATAGATACATATACATACATAAATATACCAGGCCTTGTTTTGAAGCTTTATACATAGAGCAATTTATGTACGACTTAAGCGATTTTACGTTAGCGATTTTATGCTTTTGGTTAAGCAACTTTTTATCATTTTTTTAAAATTTATATTGTTCTAAAAGCGGTAAAATAAAAAAAGTCACATTATGAATGACATTAATGTAAAAATACTTGTTACAAAAGTTTGTATGACAATTATGTTTGATATAAGCACTATTTACTAATGAAAAAAACTCAAATAAAAGTTTATTTTTATTATGTTTTTATTTTACTTTAATGATTGATTTAAGCTTAAAGCTTAGATCGTAAAAACAATTTAATTCTGATAAAAAATATATGATTTAATTTAAAACTAATTTAATAAAAATAATTATTTTAATTCTGATAAAAAATATATATGTAATTTAAATTAGATTTTAAAAATATATAATTTAATTTTGATTTAAAAAAAATATTTAAGTTTATTAAAATTAAAGTTAATGCTTGGGTTTAACTTAACTGTCAAATTTATTTAAAAATATTACTAAATGTTATTCAATATTGAAATTTTATATGTTCTTAAAAAAAATTAATTCATTTTTTATTGCAATTGTTTTCTTCCTAAACATTTTTTTTTACCCAAAATTAAATTTTAAATAACTAAAAATTTGGACAAAACATAAGTTAAACTTTTTTTTATATACCACAAATTAATTCGCAGCGATTATTTTTTAATAAACAATATATACAGCAATATAATCTAATAAAATAATAAACTTTTAATAAATAAAGTAAATATATTAATGTAATTTTTTTATTTGTTACTCACTAATTTTTTTCAATAGAAAATCATTTTTAGTTACAAAGCTGCAATTATACATTTAAGAAATAATCATTGTAAAAATTTAAATACTTAACATATTTTAATTGATTTATGCTAATGTAGAGAAAATAAAGAAATTTGTTTATATCAAACATTATTAAAAATGCAATATTAAATTTAATTATTTAATATTAAAAAAAAAATAAAAGAAAACAAACATTCCCTTATAGTAATAATAAAAAAGCTGTTAAATAATATTTAACTTGTTTTGCTGTAATTAATATTATTGCAGTAATTTAAAAAAGTTAATGTCTTTGAAAAAATAAAAAATAAACAGACGTCAAATATTGCATTAAGCTAATGCATTAGGCATTTTTTATTTAAAACAAGGCCTTATATATATATATATATATATATATATATATATATATATATATATATATATATATATATATATATATATATATATATATATATATATATATATATATATATATATATATATATATATATACATACATACATATATATATGTATATATATATATATATATATATATATATACATACATACATATATATATGTATATGTATATATATATATATACATATACATATACATGTATATATATATACATATATATATATAATATATAAATATGTATATAATATGAAAATATATATATATAGAATATGTAAATATATATATACACATATTATATATATATATGCTTTTTGGTTATAATTCTCTGTCAACTCTTTAACTTCAAAGCACGAACCTTGATTAACAAGGTTGTTTCATGAAGAAGCAAGTTGAGATCAGTACTATTAGAGGCATGGTGGGGATTGAACTTGGAACTTCTTGCTTACAAAGCAACCACTCTACACCACTTTTTTTTTCAAAGTTCATTTAAATAAACCATGACAATGTAGTGGTTAAGTTTGATCTTAAATTAAAAAAAACATATATATCCAAGTCTTGCATTATACATGCATATCTTTAATTGTATATGGAAGCCTTTAATTTGTAATAAATACCTTTTGTCAAATATTAAAATTCTAACTGTTGAAAAAAGTTATGATAAAAAAATAACAGACATTATAAATGTACATACATTGTGAGTGAAATTTAATAGAAAATTGTACAATTTTTGTGACCATTGTAACTTTGTAAAATTATCTTTTAAAATAACTTACTAAGTATAAATATAATATAATAAATGTATTTATATTTTTGTAGTTATATTTTTATTTCTCTTATTTCCAGCATAAAGCAATTCTTTTTAAATTTAATACATCTATTTTATTATTATATATTATTTTACATTTAAACAATTCATCTAGTAGTACACAATCAGGTAACCATGCAAAAAATAAAAAGGACTAGGAAAGATAACAAACCTGATCAGCTGTTAACAACCCTTTGTTTCTCATTGTTTTTATGCATCTTAAGTAGTAGTCATAATCTTCATTCATGCCATACCTTGGCGTAAACAAAACTTAATTATAAAAATTCAATAAACAAGTGCTAAGTCTCCAAAAAAAACTTGCTTTTGTTTTTTATTCAGGCTGTTGTGAAAAAAAAAAAACTTCTAGAAAATTATATGAAAGCTCATTTTTACAATAAAAAATAACTTGATTATAATCCAACCAGACCATATGGTTGATTTTGATCTTAAATTTAAAAAACATTATCTAACCTAGCTTTAGAAATATTGCCTAATAAAATGGAGTTAATACACAGTATATACAATATATGACACATTGCAGAGGTAAATATTTATTTATATTTAAAAAATATATATTTTTTATTTTCATTTGCATTCTTTTTCTAATGCACTTTTCTCTAAAAAATAAAGATTGACATTAAAAAATTCGTAAATTATTTTAAAATGCTGACCCTAACTTCTTATCTCTTAAAATATATACCATACCCTTGAGGGTATGGGATATATTTAATTTAATTTTTATTTATTAAAATAAATTTTAATAAATAAAAACCTTGATCCTAAAAAATGTAAACCTGTTTGTCCCTGAATTTAGATTTATTTACTATAGTGATTTAGAGTACTATATTATTTTAATTAAAAGAACTTTAAAAATAAATAAATTTCATGTATCTTATTCTAACAAATGTAGAGAGTTTAATGCTATTGCTCTTGAAATTTCTAAAGCCTTTGATAAAATTTGACATGCTGGTCTTCTCCATTAGCTCCCTCTTTAAAGTAAATCAGATAACATCTTTACAAGTATTGAATCCTACCGTACCAATAACACTTTAAAAGTTGTCAGCACTCGTTTCATTTCCTGTAACTTCAGAGGTTTTACCCTCGACCCTATACTTTCTTTAATTTACATTAACAATCTCCCAGAAGTTCTCACATCTAAAGTGGCATTGTTCGCTGATAATACTACCAATTATTTTTGTTTTGATAAGAAACCAACACTCTCTGATTGCTTGAAAAGGATTTCACTTCTGCTACAGTATGGGTCTCTCAGTGGCTAGTAAACTTCTACTCAGATAAAACTAAATTTTTTTCAGCTAATCGTTATTGCAACAATCTAGACCTTCCTATATTTATGAATGGTTATGTAGTCGATGAGTCATCTACCCTTCATCTTCTAGGAACACTTACTTCCCATTTTTCTTGGAAACCATATATTAAATCCATGACAAAATTAGCATCTGCAGGTCTTGGCAGGAAGCGAGAGCTTCAGCTCTTGCTCTCGTCCACACTCCCCTAAAACGTTTTATGGGAGCAATTTAAACCTCTCGCAAAAGTTGTTTTTTCTCTCTCAAAAGTATAATTATAATTGTAACTAAAATGAAAAACGCAAAGTCAAAAAAAGTTATTTAATTGGATAAAAAACAGGCACAGTTTTCGCAAAAAAATTTTACGCCTAAAGAATTTTTCACTTTGCAATAAATGGTGCTTGCTATGTGTATATTATTGTGACATTAACGTTGCAAAGATATGCTTATAACAAGTATAAAACCAAATTTTGTATTTAATAAGCAATTTTTATATAAATAAACAGCTCTCGTAAAAAGCAGTTTAGAGGAGCAGCTTGCATGGTTCGCCATGTTTGTTTTAGGAGAGGTTTTCTGCGCTCTTGTGCTCATTTACTCCTGCCAAGGCCTTATCTGCTAAACTTTCTTAATTCAGATTCTATTCTTTATCTCTATAAATCTCAAATTTTTCCTTGTATGGAATACTGCTGCCATATCTGGGGGTGATCTTCAAATGATGCCCTTTCTCTTTTAAACAAAATGCAAAAATGCAATGCAAAAAAATAGTTGAACCTGCTCTTGCAGCCAACCTTCAACCATTGTCACATCATCATAATGTTGCTCCTATTTCTCTTTTCTATAAATACTATAATGGCCACTGTTCTAAAGAGCTAGCATCTTTTGTGCCACCTACTAAAAGTCTTATGTTACTAATCATTCAATCAAGTCTCATACTTTTACTGAGTCTGTTCCTAAGTGCTCAAAAAAATTTTATTCTAGTTTTTTTCCTTAAACATTAGTTATTTGGAACTCCTCTGATTACCAAAAATACAAATCTTTCAACATACTTTAATTGATAAAATAAATAAAATTTTACATAACTGTCACTCAACCTTTATACTGTCACTCAAACTTTTTACTTTAATTAACACTCAAATTTAAAACAATAAAAATCATAGTTAAAACAAAAAACTATAGAGGACATTGAAAATAATAAGAAAAGATCATAGTAGACATTTAGGTGTAGATATAGAGTTGTGGCTTCCTAAAATTATTCTGTTGCCTTAAAGGAGTGCCAAAGTGCTGAGACAATTTGTGTTTATATTAAAGAGCATGATTGAAAATAATGTTTGGGCTAAATTTTTAGATTAAAACAAAATAATAAGCGTATACCAAAAAAAACTAACTTTGTAGTTTTAGCCAAAGCTTGCCTTTTCTATTTTAGTGTGACTTCTAAGTCTTCAAAATATATGCGCTTTTTTTGACATAATTTACAGACTTTATATTTTATTCAAGCACGTTTAGTTTGAAAGAATTTCAAACTAAACGTGCTTGAATAAAATATTAAGTCATTGTAAAATGTGGATAAGAAATCTAGAAACTCTTTATAAGTGTTTTTTCTAAATTCTATTCACTCATTACTAAGCAATTTGTTTAGTTATTTTATTTTCTAATTTTTGAAAAACTTGCATTAAAAAAATGAATAAAATATTTCCAATACTTTAAGCTTGTTTATTGCTATAAATTGGTTTTGTGTTATAAAAAATGCTATTAAATGATTATTATCAAGATTTTATTTTAAAAATTGTTTTGTATAATCACATACATATATAATTGAAATTCTTATTTTGTGATGCGAAAATATATTAAATAAAATTTATTTTGTAAAATATGTGTTACTTTTACTTATATTATAAAAAAATTTTCAATACTGTGCACAATAGTTTATATCTTAATTAAGGCAGGCACTATTGGTACATGCGTAAAAATAATTTTTTTTCATTTGTATGCATTTAGTTAAACATAAAAGTTATTAACTATTTTAATTATTTCACGTAAAAATCTTGAATAATTTAAATTATCAATTTTTTTATATAAATTAATTTATGAATCTTATTTAAATAAATATTGAAATACTTATCTTTTATTTAAAAGAATGACTACCAAAACCTTATCTCTTTTTTAATGTATGTACACACCACTGCGACTATATCTACAGCTATATTTTTGTGCGCATTGATGCCCTTAATATGAAACTTTAAAAAAAATAATAAACATAACTATAAATAAATAATAACAACAGTTAAAAATCATAAAACTGCTTTCAAATAAAACATTAATATTAAAAAGAAATCCAAACGGGCGGTTTCCATCCACAAACCTTGTCAGCAGCGCCTCTATATTTTAGCAATATAACATCCAGCATACTCTAATATATTATTAAAAGTGATTTGCTAATTATGTGTGTAAATAATTTAATGACGCTATTTTATATACTAAAACTCTTACAAACTAAACATGCTTGAATAAATTTTAAAGCCTGTAAATTGCGTCAAAGAATAACGCATATATTTTAAGGACTTAAAATCGCACTAAAATGGAGAAGGTGAGCTTTGACTACAAAGTTTGTATTTCTTAGTATACATTTTTTTGTTTTAATCACAAAAATTCAGCCCAAACATTTTTTTTCTGAAATTCACTTAAATATATACACAAGCTATTTCGACTGTTTGAATTTTTGAAAAAACTTGGGATCCTTTTAAATGAGTTGAAAAAAAAGTCTTTGAGAATTTAGGCTGTGTGATGGATATGTCAGCAAAAATTGCAATGATTTATGTGTCTTCAAAAAAATCATATTCTTTTCAATATCCATTTTCCTCTATTTTACTTAATCTCTTTTTATTTAAATTCATTTTAAATACTATTTTGAGCAATATTATTTAAATTCTATTTTGAGTAATGGTTGTACTGGTTTTAACTTTTGCAAATGAACAATAAAGTAAACCTTTAATTTACAAATTATCAATTATTTCATAAAATTTATGAAAAAGGAGAATTGATATTAGGGTGGCTCTTAAAACAACATTTTTGAAAAAAACCTGTTCCTACCCCTTTACTTTGTTCTATATAATACTAAAACACTAGGTTTAAAATTTTTTTGAACAAAAAATTATTTTAGGGGTAGCTCAAGACCCTTAGAAACTTGACTGGTCCCTAAAATTTTGAAAATAAAAGTTCTTCTAAAGTATGCCAACCTGGTACTCAAAAGAAGCGAAATTATATAAAAACTTCAAAAACACTAATCATTTTACAAAAAAAGGCATGTTTAAAAAAACTATTTTTTTAAAACTTGAAAATAGTGACTTTATTTTTAGCTTAAAAACAATAGTTTTTATGCATTTATTTAAGAAAAAAGTTATTTTTTTGTCAATTGATAACTATTTTTAAAGTTTTTATATAATTTCGCTTCTTTCGAGTACCAGGTTGACATACTTTAGAGGAACTTTTATTTTCAAAATTTTAGGGACCAGTCAAATTTTTAAAGGTCTTGAGCTACCCCTAAAATAATTTTTTGTTCAAAAAAATTTTAAACCTAGTGTTTTAGTATTATATAGAACAAAGTAAAGGGGTAGAAACAGGCTTTTTTCAAAAATGTTGTTTTAATCCTATTTAATGTTGCCAATAATCCTAACTATTACTATGAGCTATTGCAAGAATTTACCCTCTCAAAATTATATACCCAATTAATTGCAACAACCATTAGTTTCATATTCTTGAAGCTTTTTTTCTAGTTGAACTAAGTTTAGATTCTTGATATCAGTAAAAAAAATTTTTTTTTTAATTAATCTAATTTTGACTCTAAAACAGAAATAGAAGGTTTTTTTAAGAAAAGTAATTGAAACAATTAAATGATAGAAGACTTGGAGCAAAATGAAAAATTTTGTGAATACTTTGATGAATTCTTATACTTTTCTCTCTTTTTGAGTAAAAAAAAAAGGTCTTTTTTCTTGGGTATAAAAATTGCAACTCACACTAATTTCAGTAAAACCAGCAACAAAGGAATTATCAAACTATTCAATGCATTCAAATCAGACAAAAACATCAAATTGGCTTCTTTTTTTTAAAAAAAAAAAAATTTACTGTTCACAACAGAACAAAAAACTTAACCTAAATAATATAAAATACCTTTTTAAAGAGTTCAC
The DNA here is from genome assembly GCF_038396675.1 of Hydra vulgaris. Lineage (NCBI taxonomy): Eukaryota > Metazoa > Cnidaria > Hydrozoa > Anthoathecata > Hydridae > Hydra > Hydra vulgaris. Next base: position 14,134,014 of record NC_088930.1, read on the forward strand.
AACATCAGTTTATTGTTTACTGCATATTTTATAAATTAAAATTGTTTTACTATTTTAATTTATAAAGTATGTGGTAATGGCTTATATGCAAGAAATTCTGAGATCAATTCAATGAAATGAAAAAAATAACAATTTTATTAATTTAGCAATTAAAAAATTCAAAACTTTTACAATAACTTAAAATAGACACACAAAAAAGTCATAAACTTCTTACTTTGAGTTATCAGTGGTACAATCATTGTTTGCACAATCATTTGGAAACCAATCAGGAATTGTGCTAAAAAAAAAAAATAATAAATTTAAAATTTTAAGAAAGCAATCTTTTCCTGCAAACTTTTAAAATAATCTCATAACTATTCAATCAAATTAAATCCAAAAAATAATATAACTAGAACTTTTAGAGTTTATTAAACTAGTGCATGTTCTCAGTAAAATACAATATATAAATGCAAATAATATTTTTAGTATATAAATACAATATATAGATAAAAAATATGTATTATTTTCTTTAACTATCTTAAGCTCTCATTTGGTAAGTAAATATGGCTTCTTTGCATTAACATGTTGCATGTTTATAAAAAATTGTATGTTGTTTTGGGTGCAATGCTGTTAGTAATATATGATCTTTTCCTTAAGTATGCTTTATGGTTTAACATTTTTTTCTATAAACCTTGAGTAGTGATTTTTCGAAAAGTTGAATCTTTCTAATATGAACAAATTAAACAATATTATTGCAAAAATAATTTGAGAAAATTTTCTAATAATCTTCAATTGTGAAAACACAAGAAAACACAAAATCCTAATTGATATATTCCAAACAGATAAGACTGGAAACCATCAACATCAGCATCACGGAATCATCAATACAGAAACCATAAAAAGACTTAGATTTTCTCTTTAACTGTTTGAAATCTTTTATAATTACAGAAAAATGATTATGGCTGCCGGTGCTGAAAGAAAACTCTACAGAAATAAGACTAAACAGAGAGATATTATTTGAAAATACAAGATCCAGAATGTTGGTTGTACAAGTTGGTTCATGAACATATTGGTACAAACCGAAACTATTGAATAAATTAAAAAAAAGACTGTGTCATTTTTTGTTTGGTGATACATATTTAGCGAGTCTATTTTTGGTAAATTCAAGTCACCAGCAATAACAAAGTCAGATACAGATTGGCATAATTTGTATAAAATTGATTTTAAAAGGCTAAGATAAGCCACATTAACTACAGAGTAAAATGCTAGGGAATAGCAAATTTGGAGACAAGCCAGTCTATTTAAAGACACATCATATTAAAAGAATTAGAAATTGATAAGTTTAAATTAGGCTTTTAATATCCACAATTTATTCTAAAGAAACAAAAACAAAAAAGATGTTGTTCTGTTTCAATAAATTTATTATATTTTTCTTTTTTTACTTTTAATTAACCTTTTTTTACTTTTAATTAATTGATAAAAACTAATATGTATTTAACAAGTGAAAGAAAGTTTTGACAAGTAGATTTTTTCTTAAAAAAAAGTATGTATATCCAATCCAATTTGCTCAATAAGTTAATAAAAATAGGCATAGTAGTAAAAGTTAAATTTTATTTTTGGGTTTTTTCTTTTGTTAAGTAAAAAACCAAAATCTTTTTTAAAAAACTTCAATTATAGCTAAGAAAAATAAAATCTTTTTGGTGAAAAGCTAAAATTTGTGAAAAGAAAAGTTTAAAGTTTTACTACATTTTTAATTTTGTCAAAACTATCTGGTGACACCATAAATTTAAATGCTTTATAAACTGAAAGCCTAAATGTTTTATTCGAACTATTAATGACAAATTAAAAAAAAAGAGAAGACCAATACTTCTGTTCAAATTTAGTTGTTTAAAAAGAATTCTACAGTAAATACAAATGCATTAATTGAAGTATATTTTTATTACAAAAAAAAATTATGCAGAACTGTATGCCTAAAATTAGGTATAAAAAGAGGAAGATGGCAGCAAACAAACAAAAAGGCTGAAATGTTTTTGATAACATCTTGATAAATAATTTGCTTTTTGCTAAATTAACTCAAAACTTATTTTTTAGTGTTTATTGCTGGAATAAACACAACTTAACAAAAAATTTTACTAAACTTAAAAATACACAATTTAACAAAAAATTTTACAGAACTTAAAAAGTATTTATTAAACCTTGTTGTAGTGCCATCGCGCAGATTATTACTGCACATATATTGAACAATGATATCACAATTAGCATTTGGTCCACCACAAGAATGTTGGTTTGTCCACTCAATTGTAAGTTGTGATCCTTCATAATATATCATGTTTCCAACATTGTATCCACCACGGTTGTTATTTTGAGAATTGAACATCCTAAATAATATTTTTTATATTCATAACTTGAAAAGTAAAACAAACAAAAAATGGTAATGAAAAAATGAAAAAAATGTTGTTGGGCTTAAGGTTACCTAATAAAATTATGAACTAAATTATGACTAAACTATGAAGATAAAAATGTTTATCCTGTGGAACAACAAAAATGAAATGGCATCATCTAGGTAAGACAGCCTCTATATTTTTGTAATTATATTTGTTATTATATGTTATATAGTATATTATAGAACAAAATGGTAATAACACACCAGAAGAATATGTATTCTTAACAATTATCTTTTTTCCTTTTTTTTTTTATTTCTTTTGCTTGTTGTTGCTATTGTATTGTGTTGTATTTTTTTTTTTTTTTGCGCTTCTTTATAATTTAGTTTCATTTAACTTTACTTTCCCGTCTCTCTGTTTTTTTGAATTTTTTCTATTTTTGTCTTTTACTTTCTGCTTTCTTAATTCTTTATTGAAGAAAATGGCTCCAGAGACACATAATCTTATTGTACTATATGTATTTGTCGATACTGTTACTTTAAATAGATCATCATTGTTAATTGGATAAGTTTATTTAAAGCAGGATCGCATTTTTCTTCAAAAATTGATTCAATTAGTTTCATTGCATGATCTGTTCTTCTATCTGCTAGTGCTTTAAGATTACGTTCCTCTATTAATGGTGCTGCATGTAAGTTTCTTGGTGCATGGCAAATGATTCTTGCGACATGTCTTTGTATGAGATTGAATTTTTTTATGTGGATGTTAGGTAGTGAAATGTAAAGTGAACTAATGAATTCAATATGACTGAGCATTATTCCATTATAAGCTAGTTTTTAGGTAGATTTGCTTGTTAGGTTTGAAAATAATTAATTGGGCCTTGTTAGTGTTAATAGTCAATTTCATTTTTTTACAGTTCTTTATAATTTCCTGAAATGATTTTTCAGTTTTTCTGCATTTGCGCGATGTGATTGATCGGCTTCAGATGCAGTTATATTGTCAGCAAACTGATATATTTCTAAATATAAAGAAGCTGGGTGTTTTCCTGTACAAGAATTGAATAATTCTGGGCTCATTTCAGTGGGACACTCATAGTAATTGCCTTCCACAAACTATAAACTTTTTACCATTTTTAACACTTTGTATTCTATTTTCTAGATAGTTGGTGAACCATTTTCCTGCTGTTAGTCCTATTCCCATTTTAGACAATTCATTTAAAATTTCTTGATGTGGTTCATTATGAAATGCTTTGATAGGTCTATTAACAGAGTATCTGTGTATTTACTACCATCAATTGCTTTATATCATAAGTTTGTAGCATTGAGTATTGCAGTTTCAATTCCCGAGAATTTCCTGAAGCCAAATTATTAGTTTAAAATTAGTTAATACCTATCATTAGAATTTGGAAGTTGTATGACAACTAATTTTTCAAGAACTCTACAAAATATTGGCAATATAGAAATTGGTCGATAGTTAGCAACATCTTTTTTTTTATTACTTTTTCTTTTCTGTATTGGATTCCATATTATTCCATAAGAGTTTTTTTCAAAATAATGGGAAAATTCCATTTTCTAGTGACTTGTTAAAAATTAGAGTGAGATTATATGAAATCGATTTCGAAATTTTTTTGATTGAACATCATCATAACCCAAAGCTGAATTTGTTGTTAATGCACTTAGACGATTTTCTGTTTGATTTATTTTTAGTTTGTACTCTTTAAGATAACTATGAGTACTTTCTAAAACACCTAAGATATTTTTTTCTGGAGCTGATTTGAAAGTATCCGAATATTAATCGAATTCGATTGGGATTACGAATTCGAATTATAGTACGAATAAAATGGATTGGATTAATATTACGCTTCCAGCTCCCTCTTAAATTCCTATATTTTTTTGTGTATTTTTTTAATTATTTCCTCATATTTCGCCTAACATAAAACATTTAAAAATTTCATAAATCAAAGGTTTTCAATTAAATTAAATATTTACAAGTTTTGTGAGTCAAAATATATACTGGAATTTATAAATAAAAATTTCATAAATTAAAGGTTTTAAATAAATTAAATATTTACAAGTTTAGTGAGTCAAAATATATACTGGAATTTATAATTAAATACGAACTTCAAGAAAATCGCAATGATTTTATTACGAAGTCCTTACATTGTGATTATTATATATTAAAATCATGCTAAATACATATTAAGTACGACTATACTTTAAAATTCTTTAAATTAAGATAAACTCAGGGTAAAATAAAAATTAAATAGAATAAGATCCAGCATATTAACAAAAATTGTTAAGAAAAAAAATCAAGTGTTTTTTATTTGGAAAAACTATTTTTTTAATGTATTGCTTGAAAATGACGAAGGTCAATAGATAATACACATTAACAAGTCAGTTCACTTTGTAATTGATGAATATGTAATTTAATTTATAGTCTTTAGAAAAACTGATAGTATTTGTTTAAATTTAGTACCAGACATTTTAACTTTATTTTCAAAGAATTTTGATTATCTGGGATTGCAAATTGTTTTATTTTGTTGTATTAGTTTGTTGTATAAATAGGGGCCACGATATGAAATTGAAAATTAGGAAAATTTTGTTTTTTTGAATGGTGTAATAAAGTTTCCTGTTTTCTTGTGTTACACTTATTAACGTTGTTTTTGAAAGTTATTTATAAAACGATATGATCTAATTTAAATTTTAACATAAACAATATATTTTGGTAAATTAATTTGATAAATATTAAGCACATTAATTTCTTTGAATTAGTCTTATAGCATGTTTCTGACGTCAATATAAAACTTTCAATTTGGTTATATGCGTACTCGCCAAAGCTATATTTGCATATATGAGGTAGCAATGTTTAAAAGAGAAATAAATAAGTTTTAAATTACTTTGCGAAAACATAAGTCTTGCCTTATAAAGTAGACCTACGTTTTTTTATATTTTAGTGTTTGAAGCATTTTTGTGAGCTTTCCAAGATAAATTTTCATTAATAACAACTCCTAAAAATTCAGTTTCATGAGTTCTCTCAATGATTATATTTTCTATTTTCAGAGAAGGTAGAAAATTTGGTAGTGTGTTTCTTTTCTGATTTAAATGAAATAAAGAATATTTTGCTTTTTGTATGTGGAGGGACAACTTATTTGTTTTAAACCATATATTTAATTTTTGGAGTTCTATGTTTTCATTATCATACTGATCCTTGATATTTGCTGAAGAGTAAAATAAATTTGAATCGTCTGCAAACATTATAAATTCAAGTTTTCTAGAAACTTGAATTTATAATGTTTGCAGGATTTTTTTATTGCAGGTTTGGAGGGTTGTTTATATAGATTAGGAAGTAAGAATCGAACCTTAGGGGACATCGCATGGTAATTTTAATAATTTAGTGTGGTAACTAAACTCCCATAATTAAACTAAATTACCTGTAATAACACTATTGTCTGTTATACAGATAATTTTCGAACCACTGCAGTGTTTGGTTTTTTAGACCATACTTTTCCATTTTTTTAAGTAAGATTTCATAATCTATAGTGTCGAACGCTTTTGACAAGTCTACAAAGACTCCTAATATGAGTTTTTTTTTCACAGATTGATTTACTAATTCTGTTGGTAAGGTCTACCATGGCATGTTCTGTTGAGTGCTGATTTGAAAACCATATTGATTTTTATTCAGAATTTTGTTTTTGATTAGGTGTTTATATAAACGGTTGTAGATTATTTGTTCGAAGAGTTTTGAAAATACGGGAAGGATTGATATTAGTCTGTAGTTATTTAAGAAGGAAGTTTCTCCAGATTTATAGATTGGAATATTTTTAGCTATTTTTAAATGATCGGGTACAATTTCTGTAATTATTGAAGAGTTGAATATTTGGAAAATGGGTTTAATTATTTCTGAGAAAACATTCAAAACTACATTAGCTGGGATATCACTAATACCTGGACCTTTAATAATCTTTAGCGTTTCAATTGCAAATCCAAGTTCTTCGTATTCTAATTCTTTGAAAACGAGAGAGCAATGAGAGTCCTCGATGTAACTTTCAAATGAATCGTTTGCAGGTTGAATTTTAGAAGCAAGTTTAGAACCTATACTTGCAAAGTATTTGTTAAATTTTTCAGAAATATCTTTTGTATTATTAAACTCTTTTTCATTTATGAGAGTTTTTGGAGGTAGTTGGTTCGAGTTTATTTTGTTTTTACTACTTATTTCTTTTATAATTTCCCAGGTTTTTTTATCATCTCCTTTAAATTTTTGGATTTGTTTTGAATAAAATAATTTTTGGATTTTAATTTTATTTTTTCAAATAGATTTTTATATTGTTTATACTTAGACAAATTATCTTCGCTTCTATTTTTTAGATATGTTATGTAGAGTTTTTGTTTTTGTTTTGTCGATTTTCTTATTCTTCTGGTAATCCATAGAGTTGTCAGGTATTTTACTTTAATTTTTTTTCGACCTTTAGAAAATGTTTATTGTAGAGAGAGTTAGGAAAATGTCTATAAACTTATTCTAAGCGGAGTTTGTGCGTCCGAGGTTACATTCGTAATATATTTTTGACCAATTTACTACCGCAAGTGAGTCTTTTAGTTTTTGGATCGAAAATTTATTAATGCTTCTTTTCATGATTTTTATTTTCAGGTTATTGACAGTTTCAAATCAGATCCAGAAAAAAAAATGTTCTTAGGTGTCTTAGAAAGTACTTGTAGTTATTTTAAAAAACATAAACTGAAATAAAATCAAACAGTGTTGAACAAAAAAAAAGAGTCCGTCGATTGGAAGTTTCACGAAACTTCTGATCGACGGACCCGAAGTTAAAGTTTTATGATACGGAAGTTTAGCTTCGAAATGAACTGAAAACTGAAAAAAAATTTCTAACTGAAAGGGAACAAGTAGCAATATTGATTTAAAATTGAAGAGAGATTTTCAAAAATAGTTTTTGTATTATTGTACGCATTTAAAGACGATGCCATTGTTGTGTTTGATGGTATGTTTGTCACAGTCTGTTCACTATACACAGTGTTGTCATAAAATCCCATTCATAATAAATTTCTAAGTTGTCACAAAGTCTGTTATGTTGAGTAACCTGTCTTCTGTAAGTATTTGATCAAACAGGAATTATAATTACCTTTTGAGCAATGTATCTGTAATTGTAACAGAATTTTCAACAGAATAAAAGTTTTTTAAACCTAAAAAACTTTGTTATAAATACGTCATCGCCATTTTCCATTATTCGGTTGATGGTGTTATCCCCAACGACAAATCAAGGTGGTTTATGCTGGCTTTGTTTTAGAATCTAATTTAATAAATTAAATTCTGGATAAGTTAATAACTCATTTCATAACAATTTTTTGAAGTAGTAGAAATATATTAGTTTTATATATAGTTAGTGTCTTTAAATTGTTCTGTTGCCGAAAGCTTGTCCTAATATTCGATTAGTTTTAAGTAAACACATGCTGCAACACAAATTTGTAGAGATCATTGGAAAATGTTTTAATGTGTCACTTTAATTTGTTGACTTTGAAGGAAAAAAATGTGTTTACACAAACAAGCTTTAACAGTACTTTGCGATTTGTGATGAAATTTGTAAAATTTATTAAAATTAAGTACATATGTATTTTAAGTAAATTTTTGAAATTAGATATATGATGGTTTAAATTACGTTGTAAGTTTGACTCCAACCTTTTACCTGCTTTTAGACTCTTTTTTAATTTAGTAAACAATACTACGAATTTTATTTTGAAGTTTTTGATTTCATTATCATCTTTGTCAAACAGAGAACTGACCAACCTTCATCGATCAATCAAATTATTTGTCAATTTTATGTCGATTTTTAGGAAGTTTTTCTTAAGTTGATAAAAAGGAAATGCTGGGGGAAAAGTTTGCAATCAGTTTGACTTTTTTACCTGTAAGACTTAAATCAGTTTTTCTATTTTGGATTTTTATTTTTTGCTATATTATTTTTATGCTCTTTAAGATATATGGTGTTTGATGGTCATTAAATATACACTTTTAAAGTATTTTCATTGAATTCTGCACAATTTTTCTTTAAAATGTTATATTTAAATGATTGTTTTAGCCACTCTAAGTTTGTTTTAAAGCTATTAATTTCAAGATTTTTCTTGACTTTCTATCAGCGGATTCTATAGGGGAAGAAAGATGGGGTTCTGTCAAGAACCCCATCTTTCTTCCCAATATCAAAATTGCGTCAACAACTTCTATTGTATATTTTTCGATTTTATCTATTTGCGTGTCAGATTTTTTCCGCAGTCTCTCATCATAGTTAAGACCCATGTCATTGCTACTTTTAGCTAGTTGACTTTAAGTTTTTGATTCTGAACTAAAGAAACACCTTCCAAAATTCACACTTTATTAGAATCATCCTAATCACGTCAAAACAGCCAACTAACGACTGTTTTGAAACAAAAGTCAACTAATGACTGTTTTGGCTTGCTAATAGGCTGCTCGCTATTAAGTTAGGATCTTCATCTTAAAATAGCTTTATTGCAATGCTAATACCCAGTAGTGTCATGTATGCAGACATGAATTTTGAATTAAATAAGATAAATGGCTGACTTATAATAAATGACTTTATGGCGAATAAACTCTCATTAAACGTTGAAAAAACAAAGTATACCTTATTTCATAAAAAAGTACAAGAAGAAAATCTTCCCATTAAATTACTATACCTTTTTTTAAATAACATACAAATAAAAGAGCAAGGCTATATAAAATTTTTAGGAACACATGCTGATAATAATTTATCTCGGCTTCCACATATTAAATAATTACAATCAAAAGTTAGTAAAACCATTGGTTTGATGTACCGAGTTCGTCCATATGTAAATACAGTTTATCTAAAGTTAATATACTTTTCTTTAATTCATTGTTTCATTAGCTATGCTAATATTACATGGGTTTATACAAAACCTAAAAAAATACATAGTTTGCAAAAACATGCGTGTAGAATCATTGACGGGAAAAAAAGAGAAGAGCATACTAAACCCTTAATGAGAAATATGAAAATGATGAATGTATACGAAATAAATTTTTATCAGCACCAAATTTTTATGTATAAATATATTGATAACCTAACTCTAGCTAATTTTATTTGTAAGTTTGATAAAAATGTAAATATAAAGTATTTCTTAAGAAAAAAACGATCAAATTCCTTTAAACTGCTAAGGAAATTAAATAAATATACAGAATATTCAATAGCATATCGAGGACCTAAATTATGGAATTCTTTTCATAAAACAAATATGGTCAAATCATTAAACTCATTTAAGTTTCAAGCAAAAAAAACACATTTTTAATTTTGCGGAATAATAGTTCTAAAAACTTTTTGTAAATTTATTCAAATAAATTTTTCTTATTATTCTTAGTAGTTACTAATGATATGCGTGTCTTTTAATGTATTAATTATTAAATTCTTTTGTATATGTTTGTATTTCTTTGAATACCTAAAATTACAATATAGCTATTACAAAATATCTTTGTTATTGTAAAAATAATTTATTTTCTTATTATATCTTTAGTTTATTTATATATTTTTTATTTTATTACTTTTATATTTTTAATGGATTTTTATAACTCTTTTTGAATATTTTATATTTTGAAATATCAATATTATATTGTAGAAAATAAAAGTGCCGAAACGGTTTTATAAAATATATATATATATATATATATACATATATATATAAAGAGAGAGACTTTTCAGGATTCCAAATTTTGATTCCAAATTTTTAAATCATGCACTTATTTGAAATTTTAAAGCTGAGTGAACTTTAAATACTTCAATATTCCAGAAATATAAAATGTTTTGTTAGACTTTCTACCCTTTCCATCAATAGTTTCACCAGATACTGGTACATTTTCAAAGTGTTTCCACAAAACTCCATGGTCATTAAGTTAACTTTTTCATCAAAATACAGACAAACTTGAAAAATGTTCAAATAATGCTTTAGATGGAAAATTATTTTCTCGTAATCAAACCCTTGCATATATCAGTAGTAGACGAAAAATTAATTTCTCCATCACCTGAAATCAGCTCTAGTTCATGGTTTTATATTTGAATCGATTTTAAACATCTTTTTTATGCTGCAATAAATCTTTTTATTCGAGTAATAATTAAGACAGCAACTTTTATTGACAACGACAGATTTACCTTTAACAAATATATCGAAAGAACTATTGTAAAAACAAATGTGGTAGATAATTTTCTAGTATTTTATAATGTTTAACGTAATGTTTGATGACATTTAACACAAATTCACAAATAACAAAAAAATAAGCAATAAAGTGATAATCACACATTTTTTTAACGGCTTCTTGAAGAATATAAAAAACAGTTTCTCCTTTTTTCGCTTCTTCTTTAAGAGCACTTAATTCTTATTAGTAAAAGTTATTAATGCAAAATATTGTATGTTTTTTACATGAACATTCAACATTACAGAAGTATAAGAATTTTTTGTAGAAAATGTTTTGTAAGACTTTCTACTCTTTCTATCAGTAGCTTCACCAGATACTGGTACATTTCAAAGTGTTTCCACAAAACTCCATGGTCATTAAGTTAAAATTGGGTGCTTTATAGCTAAATAATTTCTTTTTGTTAGAAACTCGTTAGATAGATACATTACAACTAAATAACTTCTTTTAATTAGATTCTCTTGAGTCCATAACACAATAAGAAGTTGGGGGCGATGATTTCGGTTTTTTTAAATTCAAGTTCAAGATCACAAAGTTTTTGCAGTGATTTTAAACGTAAAAAATTCTGTACTTTGAGACTTTTGGCTGTTTTTGCTACTCTAAAAATTAAACTTTGTTGGTTGTTTAATTATCGCTCAAAAATTCCGTTATTTACTTCATATAACTAGCAAAGTTGTCATGGCGACAGGTGAGTAGATGATTTTTTAATGTTTTTTGAGTTTAGTTGTATAATACTTACCATTAAAACTTTTAGGACTTAAAATTGATGTATCAACCAATGTCTTGTGTAACTTACATGCAAAGCCGAATAATATGTACTTGAGTTGTGCAGTTACTTTTATTGATCATATTTCAAGGTCATTAGCTTCAATTAATTAATATGCAAATATCGCACTTATTACTATCGCTGTTTATTATTTCTCTACCAAAAATATACTTTCAGAGAAAATGTCATTGAAAAGAAACTTCTTTTATTATTACGCTATTTTAAAATCTTATAGTCAATTAAAATTTGGTATTTTAACTTTTTTCATCCTCAGGTTGATGCAACAACTACAAAAAATGGTTCAAACTACGTTAGTGTCATTAAACAGTTTAATTTAGTCAAGTAGAAAAAACAGAGAGAGAAGGTAGATCTTAAACTATCAACTTGACGCCTTTCTTTCTGGAGAAAAATTCTAGAAAGTTGCAATGATATCATTCCATCGAAGCACCATCGTTGTGTAGCTCAAACAATGAACTTGCTAGGTTGTAAGAAACTCTAAATATTTTGCAAAACTTAAATTTGAATACCAGGCCATCGTTTTTAAATTTTTTTGATAGCGGACTAGTTGCAGAGAGGAGGCTGAATAAGTGCGAATTTCATAACTGCGAATCTACATAAGTGCGAAGCAGTTGCAAAGACTGGCATAAGTGCGAACTGGCACAAGCGCGAACTGGCATAAATGCGCCGAAAGAATTTGCAAACATTGGCATAAGTGCGAACTGGCATAAGTGCGAATCAATTGCAAAAACTGGCATAAGTGCGAACTGGCACAAGCGCGAACTGGCATAAATGCGCCGAAAGAATTTGCAAACATTGGCATAAGTGCGAACTGGCATAAGTGCGAACTGGCATATGTGCGAATCAATTGCAAAAACTGGCATAAGTGCGAACTGGCACAAGCGCGAACTGGCATAAGTGCGCCGAAATAATTTGCAAACATTGGCATAAGTGCGAATTGGCATAAGTGCGAACTGGCATAAGTGCGAATTGGCATAAGTGCGAATTTGCCAATTCGCCACTTGTGCCAGTTCGCACTTATGCCAGTTCGCACTTATGCCAGTCGCACTTATGCAGATTCGCAGTTATGAAATTCGCACTTATTCAGTCGCCCCGTTGCAGACTAGCGCTACTAATTATAAAGTCTGATAAAGTAGCGGAAAAGCGGCCACGGTTTCAATTATTTGGTAGCGATTTCAGTTCTGATGTGTATATATATATATATATATATATATATATATATATATATATATATATATATATATATATATATATATATATATATATATATATATATATATATTAACTATCTTCGCTTCTAACAAGGCTGCAAGCAGCCACTAATTAAAGTTAGAAGTTACTGAAAGAGAAAAGATGAAGATTGTAGAGCAAGATAACGATTGACGGATGACTTAAAGGATTGCAAATTATATGAATCAGGAAAGCAAGATAAAAGTAGCGAATTCCAAACAGCTGATATTCGAGGAAAAAAACTAGACGAATAAGCGTTTTTGGAGCACTTAGGAACACTCACAGAAAAAGAATGACACTTAATTGAATGACGAGTAACACGAGAATGAATTTTAGTAGATGGCATAAGAGACGCTAGCTCTTTAGAGCAGTGCCCATTATAGTATTTGTAGAAAAGAGAAAGAGAAGCAACATTACGATGATGTGATAATGGTTGGAGGTTGGCTGCAAGAACAGGTCCAACTATGTTTAAAATGCTTTTTTGCACCTTGTCTAAAAGAAAAAGGGCATCATTAGAAGAACCGTCCCAGATTTGGCAACAGTATTCCATACAAGGCCGGATTTGAGATTTATAGAGATAGAGAATAGAATCCGAAGTAAGAAAGTGAAAAGCTCGATAAAGAGATGCAACCTTAGCAGATGCTAATTTTGCGACTGATTTGATATATGGTTTCCAAGAAAGATTGCAAGTAAGAGTTAATCCTAGAAGATGAAGAGTAGATGACTCATCGAGTACATCACCGTTCATAAATATAGAAAAATCAAAATTATTGCGATAACGATTGGCTGAAAAAAATTGAGTTTTATGTAAACTAAAGTTCACCAGCCACTGTGAGCCCCATACTGTAGCAGAAGTGAGATCCTTTTCAAGCTCAAATGCCCCCTCAAAGCAATCAGAGATTTTTGGCTTCTTATCACAACAAGAATAAATGGTAGTATCATCAGCAAACAATGCCACCTTAGAAGTGAGAATATTTCTTACGAATGTAAATGCCCAGGCCAAGCATGTGACTATTGGAGTCTTTGCGAATTAAAGGAAGATAACCATCAACACTAAGATCACAAGATGAGACAGCTGAACTCAAATTAGTCTCACAAAGAGGAAGTAGGTCTGGTGAACTTTGCAAGAGATAAGACTCAACAGAAGAAAAATTATTTTGAAGACCACGAATATTAGTGAATGATAGGTTCAGAGAACTTGGTGATGACGATGGTTTTTGTGTTTTTTAGTTTTTGGTACTTTATTCATTTTTAAATTTGTTAAAGAACTTGACTCAAAGCATAGATAGTACTTAGAACACTGTTTAATAGCCCAAGCAATTGCCTCATTACTATTAATAAACCCTAAGCCGTAACAAAGGGCTCCAAATGTGGCCTTGGCAGTGCACACCAAAAGTACAAACAGGGACACCATGCGCAACATGGTACTGTTAATACTTTGATATTTTTCAGCTGTTGATGGAATCAGCCTCTCTGAGAGCTACCACAGAGTTCGGGAAACCTGACTACCAGCCGGCCTCAGAACCATAAAACTGAGTTTTAGAGCTGTACCCTCATTAGGAGATAATAGAATGAGTTGCCTAGTCATAAAAACAGTGACACAAACAAAACCAATGCATTGAGTCAAGAAGATCCAGCATTTAACATCCTAAACTGGAAACAATGTATTAAAAATACATCTGCGCCAGCCTAATAGATGAAGAAGGGGTGCGAGGCTGGTCAACAGATAGAATCTGTTTACTCCTTAATATATATATATATATATATATATATATATATATATATATATATATATATATATATATATATATTTATATATATATATATATATATATATATATATATTTATATATATATTTATATTATAATACTTATATATATATTTATATATATATGTATATATATATATATATATATATATATATATATATATATATATATATATATATATATATATATATATATATATATATATATATATATATAAATTAGTAAAAATATATTTTGATATATAACTTCATACCGATTTGCATTATTACGTTCTCTTCCTAGGTCATCAAGTCTATTGTTGCTCCCTCTAAATAAAAAAGTACAAATAAATAAGTTATATCTGCAACAAAAAATCTGCAGCATGTACTATAATGTGTTTTATATGATAAAATAACACTAGATTTATAAATAACAAATATCTTTAAGGGTGCCTCAAGACCTTTTAACATTTAGTTGTTCCCTTACATTAATAAAAAAAAGTTTTTCAAAAGTATGTTTTTTGGGTCTCAATTGAAGTGAAATTATATAAAAATTTCAAAAATATTAATGATTTTATGAAAAAAGTTATTTTTTTAGGCTTTACAGCATAGCAATTGAAACTTTTTAACTAAAAATGTAAAAAGGTTATTTCTTTAAGGTTTTTTATTTAATGAATATTATTTTTGAAATTTGTTTATATTTTTACTTTATTTGAGATCCAAAAGGACATACTTTTGAAAAACTTTTAAAATAATATTAGAGACCCATTAAATGTTCAAGGGTCAATAGACACCCCTTAAAGTATTTTTTTTTTCAAAAAATTTATAAATTCAGTATTTTTTTACCATATAGAATTTTAATTTTGTATTTCAAAAATGTTGTGAACTAACCTATTTTGGGGCCCTTCATTGATGGGGCCCTTTAGCAAATTTAAAGTGCCTTTTATTATTATTATTTTTAGCAATACCTAGCGGAAAAATTTTAAAGATTTTTTGGAGCCCTAATGACTGGTTTTGGGGAGAGGGTGCCTAGCCAACTTACCAGCCACGGCATTTTTTGTACTTGTTCTTAATAAAGTTCATTGATGAAAATATTTTTTCACAAATGTATGTTGAATCAAATTTGCCGACAAATCTAAGTGCAATGTCAATAAGTTTTGGAAAATCAGATTTGGGAACGAAATTAAAGAATTCTTTGAGGTCAAGGGACATTGGATTTTTTCTTAAACTTCGCCTTTAAACCCGTGTGTTCTTGAATAATGGTGATTTTTATTTGACTTTTTTGTCTTAAGTTGAAAGGAGATCTTGAATGAGATTAAAGCTTTCATATAACATTTGATGTAAACTAGTAGTTAAACATTGTCAGTTGAATTACAACTATATATCTATAATAGTTGAAAAGCAAATTGAAAAACAATTATAATCTCCTGCAAATTGAAAAACAATTATAATCTCCTGTTCCGAAAAAGGGCAGTGTTTTGGGACAAAAACTTAATTTTATTGTCTCTTATATTTTCAGCAAAAAAAAGGAGAGACTTTTCCTTTTTTGCAAAGAGAAGTGAAGTTTGAAAAGACGTTTAGCATTTCGTAACTTTTCATAATAACTTTTTTTGTTCGATTTGAGATTTTATTTTTCTGTTTTAAAATAAAACTTCTTTTGAACTTACGTTTAGCTAGGTATTTTATCTTGAAATTCGTGCGCATTTTAGTGAAATGTACTTTTTGTGCAAACTGTATTTTTTTAACTGTATAATTTTCTCAAAACAAAAAAGACACTGGTTTTGATGACGGTGTTTGTATAAACAAAAGTTATTCATCCCATTCATCTTAAAAACAAGGCTGTGATGATAATTCTCTTTCCCGTTGTTTTTTTTTAATTTGACCTTTTGACACTTTTTTTTAAATTTGACCATTTGACACAATATTTTGTAATTTCAAGGAACACTTTTCACTTATTTTTTTCTGCTTTATGCTAAAAAATGTTACTTTGCTTCATTTGCAATTTGGAACCTACTGATTAAAAACTAATTTTAATTAAAAAATAATTTTGAAATTTAATTTTGCGACTTTGAAATCAAATAACTAGAAAGTTTAATTTTGAAAAAATGTGTCATAAGGAGTCGGGTACTTATTTATTAAAAATTAATTTTAATTAAAAAATAATTTGATAACGTGATTAAAAAAAAATGTGATAGTTAGAAGAGCTGATTGCTGGAAATTTCGTCTGGGATAACACATCAAGAACCAAAGATATAGAACAGCTTTAAAAATAACCATTTAAAATACACAGCTAAATGGTTAATCTATTGTCCATAGTTTAAGAATTAAATTTCTTAAAACAAGAAATATATTTCATGTTTTAAGAAATAAATTGTGGGGTAGAAAATATTTTTCTTAAAGAAAGAAATATTTTTCTTGCTTTAAGATTTACAGGAAAATTGTAAATCCATTTCGGAATCGAATGACAGCATTGAAATCTTATATATGCACTGTTTTACAAAGCCTAATTTTTTATATTTAAAATAATTTATTTGTTGTCTTTTAATCTTTACATATGAGGAAGATAATCCATTTAATGATTATAAAAAAAATTACTTATATTTTTATTGCTCTATTTTACTTTGATTTTATTTTTGTTTATTTAATGTTTGTTAATTGTTTCAATTAGGCTTTTATTTCCTCATATTTTAACGGAGTTTTACAAAATTTTAATAATGTTTTAATTTTACTTTACAGTTTTAAAGCCCGAGACTTTATGATAAGATTACAGTGACTGCCTTTTGTTTGTTTCTGTTTATATAAATCCTCTATTTTTATAACAAAAGTTTCGTTGTATTTTTTTATTTTTCATTTGTGAACAATGAAATATTTTCTACACATCAATATAATAAAAAGTAAAAGAGCAGAACATCATCAAGTCTATTGGCGCTCAAGCTTAACAACAAGTTATCTCGTTAAATAAGATAAATTACTTTCAAGGTTTTTCCGTTCATCATCATTCTTTGTTTCATTTTTCAACGTAAACGAGTTTCTATTATGAAATGCTTCAATTCCAGCATTTTGCAGCACATTTTTGGGCATAAGCATGTGAAGTTTTGAGTTTTCTCTGACTGTTTTGCATTTCTTTCTTTTAAACTGTGAGTTGTCTTTATCTTTGTAGATTTATAGAATGTATTATCTCTTCCATCTCCGGATTTCCACGTCCAATTTCATGAAATGTCATTTTAGCACGTAAATTTACTTCATACCCAGGCAGCACAATACCTTGGAGCAATATTCACTGAAATCAATCCTGACATTATTTTAACGTTTGCCCAACACAGTGAGCTGCTAGGGTATGGTTTTGGTTTTAAAATAGAGATAAGTCAAATTGTGATTTATAGATAGAGATAAGTCAAAGTAAGAACATTGGATGATAATTCCTAATACGTTTTACATTTGTACATTTAGATTCGCTAGCGAAAAAGAAGCTAAAAGCTAGCAAAAGTTTGCAATATAGAAGGTTATTATGTATTACTTATTCGTATTAATGCATAACAGATACAGACTTGTCTTTATGTTATAGCTAGCAAAAATAAAATGCAGTACCGTTGTTAGTGGGTCAAGCTAGGCTAGCCTTCTCCCCCCTTTCTTTAATTCGAGTGTGTAGACTAACCTAGTCACGGCACTGACAGTATGGTAGTAGTAAACTGAGACAAAACTAAAATTTAAAAAATTTTTGTCTCAATTAGTTAATCTTTATGTCTAAATTTATTAAAGTCTGACAAAAAAGTTTATATTTCATCTGCGCAACATTTTTTACAAAATGACGTTCACTGACTTTTAAGATTTATGTGGCGAATGCAACAATTGTCAATATAAAGAAAGTAAGCTATTTAATTTACTTTGTCTTGTCTTATTTTTTGTTGACAGTTAAACAATAGTTACAATATTACAGCAGGATGTTTTTAAAATTTGAATAAATGTTTCAAATAATTTGAATAATCTAAAATGTTTTGCACAATTTTAACATGCATGCTTAAAACCTTTTGAATTTCTCCATTATTCAAGAACACACGGGTTTAAAGGCGACATTTTCTTTAAAATTATGGCATTTATTGATTTAAAAAGTTGTTAAATTGAGTTATTTAATTTAAAAAAAAAAAGGATTCTTTTTTTTAAATCGCGATGTTTCAACTTACTCTTGTTTCAAGTAGCCCTTATTTGTATTAATTGATCATTTTGCATCATATGCTCTTTTTCCGATCGCAAGTAAAAAATACTGCTGATGATTATGACTAAACTAAAAATAAGTTTTTTGAAAATGATTTAGAAGCACAGATAATGTCCGATATTTTAATAAAATCAAATAAAAATAAATCTACATTGAAACGCAGGTATTTAAACTTGTGCAATTTATTTTGACAAAAGGACTTTCAGCTGCATTTATGCACTACTTAAAGAACATAATTTGATAATTTATATTTTTGCTTAAAAAATAAAAAGTTCTGTATACGATTTTAAATAAATACAACAATCAATTTAATATATAAATTATTAGTTGTATCAAGGAAAACAAATTAGGGCTAACAATTATTGTTTAAACTATTCGAAACAAAATGTTGAAGAAAATTATTAAACTTTAAAAATTGCAATTTTATTACGAAATGCCAATTACAGCATACTGTTACAAAAGGTTGATTGCAACATATCGCATTTTTGTCACTAACTATATGTAATGACAAATTTATATCTAGTTCATGGCTACTTATTGTGGATTTTTAACTAAGGATACTAATTCAAGATGCTGATTGCTACATATTGTAGCTTTAAAGCTAGTTACAACGAACCAAAAAGTGTGTATTAAATCGATAGCTAAATATTGTAGGTTTATAGCAATAACTATCAGTGAAAGATCCAGGTAGGAAGTTTGCATCCCCCCTCATCCCCCAAAATCTGAAAGTTCTAAAAAAATTTAGAAATAGAGGACCTTTTTTTTAAAAAAAAAAAAAATGTAAATGCGATATAAAATACAAAAAAATTTCAACATCCCAACCGTTACGAATGTTGCTAGCTAGATGCTAGCCGAATATACATATATATATATATATATATATATATATATATATATATATATATATATATATATATATATATATATATATGATATATATATATATATATATATATATATATATATATATATATATATATATATATATATATATATATATATATGTATATAAATATATATATATGTATATATATATATATAAATATATATAAAAGAGTCAAAAGTTTTGCAATCCTTTTATAAACGCAAATATAATATTTCTTTCTATGAAATGGGTAATAAAGAATGATACAAAAAATAAGAAGAAATATTAAAATGTTACCTTGGGTTGTGTAAATAAACATCTGATTGTACCAGTGTGCACATCACTACCAGCAACAATTTAAACAACATTGTGTTGTTCTTGTTTAAAATCTTTGCAAATTCTTTTTACTTGTTTGACTACTACTTTGCTGTCTTAATATTAACTAAACATATTACTTTTTTAAACTTATATGCAAGTTTAAAGGATTATATATATATAGAAAGTTTAATTCAAAGTATGAAAATGCTAAAAAATGCCATTGTTTATTTAAATATTTAAATAAATTACTCGTTTGTTAAGTGAATAAAAATATTTGCGTGGTAATAAGTGAATGGCATCAGGATATTATGTTATTAGTCTAAACCAGTGTGAAAACCTTTGTTTAATATACTTTGGATGTACAAAGAAAAATCCACCTTTTATTAAAATTGAAATATTACTATTACCGATAGGAGAAAGTCTCTAATTATTATGATGCAGTGCTGAATTAAAGAAGGGAAAATAGGGACTCTATAGCACTGGGCTTTGTATTATGCGGGGTTTTTAATAGTTTAAAATAAAATACTTTTTTAAAAGTAACTCTTAAGAAAAAAATCTTCGTCTAATGACATAGAAAGCCTCCTGCTTTAAAAATGCCCCTGGCCCCGAAATCTCTTAATCCATTAACTTGAAAATAATAATATTTAAAAATACTTTTATCAAAAGGATTAAAACAAACCAAAAGTCAACGACACGTACTTTTTTTTTTTTTGGAAGCTTGCGTTTTAAAATACGGCTGTATTTTAAACGCACTCCAAAACGCACAAGAAAAACCCAACGTGTCGTTCATTTTTGTATATTTTATTCCAATCAGTTTGATTAAAATGGTTAAAAACTGTTTGATTTAAAGATAGCAAGTAAAACAAGGATACTTAAAAAACCATTGTTTGTTAATTATGCATATATAACAATAAAATTTGAACTTAAAAGGAAAAAAAAACATTTTGCAAAAGAAACAAACACAGTATGTATAGAAATAAATAGAACGAGTAAGTCTATTAACTTTTTAATTATATTAACTGCCATGTGGCAATCAAAATAACTATATTATGCAACTTTACTAGTAACCATTACATTATGAACAAGTAAATAGTTAAAAATAAAAGTTTCAGGTACACTTTATTAATCCAGGAGCAATAAAATCATTTTTAAAACTTATCTCAAAGTGTTTTTTATTTTACACTTAAATAGGCGGTTATAATATTTAAAACCCCAATTGATTTTATTGTAAATGGATGCAGCTTTTAAGTAATTCTTCTGGACATGCGTCTTTCAATATGTGCGCATGGACTTGCGCACGCGATGGTATTCGATTTGTCGACAATAATTTTATACCTTTAGTACCTAATTGAAGAGCATTTTTCTAAAAGACGCGAAGTCACATTTTTATTGTTTGAGAAAACACAAAAAACTAATTGTCCGGCGAAGATTTTTCTAATATCTATAATTTTGTAATCGTAATAAAGATGATGAACAAATTTTTGATTGATACTAGCATTGTTAGATTTGTACTTTTATCAATAAAAAATTCAAATGTTTAAAAAACTCAATTTTTGAAAAAATGGGCTTAGCGCCTTTTAGAAAAACGCTCTTCAATTGTGAACATTGCGCGACTAAATTTCTTACTCATACTTCTGAAACTTTGCGCCACCAAAAAATTCTTCAAAGCAGTTGTAAAAACTTTTTACTACTGACTTGTAGAATTTGATTAAAAGATGATTTATTTTTTTTATTGGATCATAAAATTTTACAAGTTTTATGTAACTTTTAGCGTATAATATTAAAATCAAATATTCGTCATTAAACATTTTATAATATTCGAAGGTTATTTTGTTATATATATATATATATATATATATATATATATATATATATATATATATATATATATATATATATATATATATATATATATATATATATATATATATATATATATATATATATATATATATATATATATATATATATATATATATATATATATATATATATATATATATATAAGCTATATTTGATATCGAACTAAAGATATACAGCAAAATAATCTTTATCCTTGAGAAAACTTAAAATTATAATTAGTCAGCGTATTTAGTAAATTAGATTTAAAATAGTTTATATAATTTTTAAAGTTGTCTAAGGAGCGTCAATTTAATTTGTGATTAACAGACCCTAATTAACCCACTTGGCAGGGGCGGATCCAGCATATTTTGGTCTTTGAGATATCTAACTTCCAGACATGTAGTCAACTCCAAACATTTATATGTTTATACTTATGTCAAATTAAGATGCTTTGCAAAAAATTGCGGTTATTGGATCTTGGGAACAAAAAAGCTCTAAAATTATCGCCCCCCCTCCTCCTGCCCCAAACTTGAGGGCAACAAGTTGATGAAATATTTTTTGTATAATTATATTCGACTAAATTTATATTCATCGATAAATTTTAAATTTCATAGTAAAATTTTTTAGCGTTCAAAATATATAACCATATAAAGTTTAAACACCCCTCAATTTGAGGGGGTTGCAAATTTTATATGGTCATAGTTTTTGAACGCTGAGAAATTATACTATGAAACTTAAAATTTCTCAATGAATATAAGTTTAGTTGAAAATAGTACAACAAATATTTCTTCAACTTGTTACTCTCACATTTGGGGCAGGAAGGGGCGAGAATTTTGGGGCTTTTTTGTTTCCAGGCTCCAATCATCGCAACTTTTTGCAAAGCATCCTTATTTGGCATAAGTATAAACATATAAATGTTTGGAATTTGCTCGATATCTGGAAATTAGATATCTCAAAGAACAAAAAAAGCTGGATCCACCCCTGCTTAGTGGGGTAATGTAGGTGTAAGTCAAATTTTTGCCTTTTTTGCAATGAAATATAAAATAAATGTTTTGTTTTTTTATTATTTCTGCACACAGTAAAAAGTATAAAGCTAATTTTTTTTACTGTGTAAAGTTTTATTTTATTTTACATATTTTTTAAATTGTTTTATTTCAAAACTCAAGAAAACAAGGACAAGTCTTTTTTTATTTTTTATTTCTTTACTATAACAGTTCTTAACAATACTTGCAATATAAATAAAGATTATTGAAAGGGCTTCAAAAAGATCATATTACGAAGCTCTGTCTAAGTTATTGCTTGAACAAAATTTATATAATATAGTTTATATAGTTTAAGTTATATACATTACAGTTATATATATTAACACATTAAAAACTAAAAAAGCTTAAATATTAGCTGAGGAGAAAATCAAACAAATTAGGACGATAATGAAGGCAAAACAATATATAGTATTATCCCCACCTTTTCAGTGTTCTTGCGTTTCAATAAATTTAGATGTAAAAATTTTAGAATTTCTAAGGAACAGCTTTATAAAATAAAGGTCAAATGGGTCAAATCTAAAGAAAAAATTATTTTCTCCTTTTTAGTCCAATTGAATAAAAGGTGCATTTAAAAAAAAAAAAAAACTTTATTAATTATCATTTTATTATTAATTTATTTTTATTGCTAAATAAAAATTAAAGTAAATTTTTTGTACTACTAATAAAAGTTGTATAAATAAATATTTTAATGTTTCAAAGTTGATTAATAAAAGTTTTATACTTGTAAATGTTTCTTTTATAGGCTTTTTTTAGTTTTGTTTAGTAACTTCGTACAAAAAAACAAGTTTGTCGTTAACTATAAACAAATTTGCTTTTTGTTACTATATACTTCGATTAAAAGTTTAGGTTACTAAATATTAAGTTTTCTTTGTTTTTAATTTTATCTGAATATTTTTCATTTGTAAATAGCGCGCATAATCGACATAATTAAAAATATTCAAATACTTAGGTAATAAACTTTTTTACATAAGGGATTGTCTATAAATTACGCACCGCAAAATATATTTTACAAACAAAAGTAGGAGATATTAGGCTCGTTTGCACGGCGATTTTCAATAAACTTAATGGACTATTTTGATTTTTTATTTAGATTAAGACTCTGCGAGGGAAAACTCTTGATCTTTTTTTGTTTTGTTTATTGTGAAATTTTGCGTTATGTAGTTTATACACGATCCTAATCGTCTTTCTAAAATTAAAGTGGTTTTTTAATAAATTCATTACTTCTTTTATATTACCGCTTCGATTGATTTAAAAGTTCATTACTTTTTGTAATCCGAGTGATCTAGCAGCTTATGGATTGCATTTATACAAAATGTTAAGCGGATCATTAAAATACAGATCTCTACGATAAGTGGATGACAAAATATTGTTTATATGTTTGACCCCATTATTAATACATTTTTTTTAAAGCTTAAGATTTTTTAATAAAAATCTTTATTTAAAAATATACTTGAGAATTTTCCTTGTGGCTGATAATTAAAATTTAGAGATCTAACCACCTATAACATAGAGAAGAAAACAAGTTTCTACCTAAAGCCTTTCTTCTGAAAAACTGATAAATGCCATTTAGACCCACATTACCTCAAACCAGCATTTCCCCTCTATATTATATTAAAATGCCTTTTAAAAGTCCAAATTTAAATTGACTTTATACTAATAATAGTTATAATGTATATAATTATAATTATAACATAATTAAGTAATAGTAATATACTTGTATTTACTATTTTATTATAATATTAATATAGTAATATTTTTAAGATTAAAATCATCAAGATATAGATGTTTTTATTTATTAATGATAATAAAAAAAAGCACACGTTTTAATTTAAAATTATACGGTCGGTTGTGAAGAAAAGTGTTCTATATGATGAAACAACATCAAGTTTATTTTTTTTTCAGTAGATTTTTTTACTTTTTTTACTTAAAGTAAAAAAATTAACAAAAATGCAAATCACAATATTTCTATTCCTTTCTAAGTCAGCAATCTTGTCTCTAAACGGCAAATCAAAATTAGAAGAAAATTATTAAAAATATAATAATAGACTAATCGAAATTAGTTTCCCGACAATAGTTTTATAAATAGCTATTAATAAATAATCAACAACAAAAAAATTAATTTTCATTTTGGTTAAAGTGGTTGTTAGTAACAGCCACGATGAGTAAGAGAAGCAAAAAGCAGCAGCATAGCTACAAATATGCCCGGCTCTTTTAACGTAAACTTTTATAAAGGCCACTAACCTATTTCCCGACAAAAAAAATAAATACTAAAACAAATAAATCAAAAAAAAATTCTTTTTCAAAGTTTTTTTGTAAAAAGTCTTTCTTTCTAAAAAGTTATAAACCCTAACTTTAAAGAAAATCAAAATATTTGAGGAAAAAAAATTAGACTGCGGCCTCCTTAAAACTATAGCAAAAAACTATAGCAAAAGCACACCCTAACGAACAGTGGCTTAGTCAAGGTTTGCATGCATGGGTAGCATCCAGTAGCGTAGCAAGAAATTATGCCCTCTCCTCCCCCACCTCCGTCAAAGTTTCATTATGACCATTAACCTATTTCTGCTCAGCAAAAAAAGAAATAAAAAATCAATGATCATTTAACAGTCCCTATTAGCACAATGGCTCTCATGCGACAGGGAGACCGTCTCTACTCTACTGGTATACCCGCATGTTGACTATATTTGCCGCTAATTATAATAGAATTAGCCTTTTTTATATGCGTGAAAAGAAATCCTTTTATAATGCCCCAACATAAACATTCCCCACACACATCAGAGTATTACCTGAAGTATTACCCAGAAGTGCCCAAGAACAGGTATTGCATTTGAATACGTTACCTATCTCAAAATTTATGTTAAAACAACGTGAAATCATTACTCTTTATATTTATATTTTGTTATTTAGGTGCCCCAAGAAGTCCTAATGGTCTTGTCACAGAGCACCGCGGAAGTGCATTTAACAGGAGGATTACGCCTCTTTCTTTACCGTGACGCGAATTAATGTCCAGAGTCCGTTTCGAACCTGGATCTTCTGCTTCTAAAGCAAGCGCTCTAACCAATGCGCCACGGCCGCACTCTTTGAGAATGTAAATAATGTAACTTACATTTTACTTACTTACAAAGTTAGTATAAAATTTCAAAGAAAAAGTTTTATTTGTAATTGTAAATAACAATATTTTTGAAATTACTTTTGTGTAAGCCTTTTTTGATAATTATTTATTTTTAAGCGTAAAAGTAATTCGGTTTTATGATGTAGTTTTATTTTACTTTGTAAAGTAAGTGTTATGTTTTTAAAATATTATATTTACGTAAGTTTACTTCATAAATTACTTTTTTTACACATAAAAAATAAATTACATTTCGGTGTAAATTTTTTACATAATTATAACCAAAAATACTTTACACGACTTACCATTAAATGTAAGTTACATTCGCAAGTAAAAATAAAAATGCAAATTATTTTTTACTTGTAAAAATAAATTACTTTTTTAAGTAACAGTTACTCATTTAAAAAACTAAACTTAAGTAACTAAGTTTTACATGTTATATGAATTATGTAATAAAAAAGAATTACTTTTAAATGTAAATCATATATTTTAATAGGAGTTATGTAAAGTAATTTACGTTAAAAATTTTCGTTCGCGATTTTACATCTAAATAAGTAAAAGAGCCATTCCTATTTAAAACTAAAATTTAAAACAAATTTAAAATTAAACTAATAATGTTTAATCTTTAGAAATAGATTAAAGATGTTTTCTAGCGAAAAAATAATTTCTTTTAACTTTTGTTTGAAACAATTATTTGTCAAATTAATAGAAAAATCGGTATTAGGTATAACTATTTAATTCCATAGATATGGACCACGAAAAAAAATACAAACTTGATTTTGCTTATTCCGATAAAAAGGAACATTGAGATAATCATCAGTATGTAAATAATATTTGTTTTTGTGGTTTTAATACACAAAGATTTTGGAATGCACGATGAGATAAATTTTCTTTACTTTTAAACATAAAGCATAAAATGTTATATACGTTTAGTTGGTAAATATTTAAGACTTTCATTTCTTTCATAAATTGGGTCAGGGTGCGTAAAACGGTTTTTAAAATTAGAAGATTTAAGTTTTATTTTATTATTGCTACCCCATACGGTATTTGCATAATTGATGTGGCAATTAACAGAGGAATGGTATAGCTGTGTCTGGTATGTAATGGTATAGCTTGTTGTCTGTTTAATATGTTTCTTGCTCTATATATAATACCAATAGGTTTTCGCAATTTTAAAGAAGGTATTGCCAATGTGATTTTTCCAGGATAGATTTTCATCAACATACACTTCTTAAAATTTTACAACATTTTATCTTTTAATAATTATATTTTCAATAAAAAGTCTTTGTTTTTTTGAGCGTGGATGAAAAAGCGTCCGTTTAGTTGTATCAATGTTTTGTAACAACTTATTTATTTTAAACCAATTAGAAACTTTTTTAAGCTCGTTTGTCATGTTATTTAAAAGTGTATTTGTTTTTTCATGAGATAAAAACAATTTTGTGTCATCTACAAAGATTATGGTTGATAAGTTTGAAGCTTTTTTAAGATCATTGATATATATCAAAAATAGAAGTGGTCCAAGTATGGATCCTTGTGGAAAACCACATGTAATATTCATTAATATCTGAGACTTAGAATTTTCATTATAAACATATTGTTTGCGATTTATTAAATAGCTTTTGAACCAATTAAATGTTTTATCTTTTATACCATAAGAGATTAGTTTTTTAAAACAATCTCATGATCGCCGGTATCAAAAGCCTTGGACAGGTCTATAAACATTCCTAATGTAAGTTGAGATTTTTTAAAAGATTCTGATATATTGTGTGTAAGTTGGAGAATAGCGTGCTCAGTGAATTATTCCTTTTAAACCCTAATTGGTTTTTATAAACCAACTTATTAAAAATAAAATAAAAAATAAATAAAAAAAAGCAATTTATTAAAAATAAAATAAATATCGCGTCACGACCTCACTGATTATTTATTTTATCAAACATCACCACTTTATTAGTTATGCTGTTTCAAACATAACCACTTTATTTGCTTTTTCGTTGATTATTTATTTTTTGAAACATAACAACTGAATCTTATTAATCGCTATAAAATCACCTAATATAATATGTATCACTTAATATAATTAATGTATACAATTACGAATATGTCAGAACTTCCAAATATTATATATATATATATATATATATATATATATATATATATATATATATATATATATATATATATATATATATATATATATATATATATATATATACATATATACATATATATATATATATATATATATATATATATATATATATATATATATATATATATATATATATATATATATATATATATATATATATATATACAAGTATTACACAACAAAGTAGGGGAAGTTGGGGTACAATGGATCGAGGGGCACAGTGAATAGGAGGCATTTTTCAAAATTAGAATTTTGTTAATCTTGATAATGTAATCATTATATGTGCTTATATATCAGCCACCTTTATTTATAGTTGTTACCACATATTCTTTGACTACTGGTTTTTTGTAGGTAGTTTTTGTTTTTAGCTAACTAAAGTAAATTTTCTTACCTTCCTTATATTTGTTATGGAGATCATGGTTAAAATAATTTCAAAGGTTGACGTTTTTCATTCTAATTATTGATATTTATGCTTCCTTTTAGTAGTTTATCTTTTCTTTTAACAACGCTCATGTTCCAAGAAATAACAACGCTCATGTCCCAAATACTTAGACTTAAACTTGTTATGGTGGGTTCATGGCCATAAAAAGCCTTTAAAAGTTATTTCTATAACTAAACATATTAACTTTTTAGTTCTTTCTTTTTCTGTCTTTTGTTTCTTTGCTTTTTTTTGTTTGTTTATTTGTTTGTTTTATCTAATTTATTTATGTTATTACCTGTTAATAAAGATGATCTTATTTTAATGTTAATATTTTTGTAAACATTTATCTTATTTCTTTATTTAAACTTTACACTCTTGGAAAAAAATTTTGTAAAAAATATATATTGTAACACGGTGCTCGGCGATAAGACAAAAATAATTTCGTCTTCTTGCTCTCCCCCCCCCCCCGCTTCCCTGGTGTAGTCTCTGACTAGTAATATCATCATACCCACATAATTTGTTACGTTTAAATTTTTATTTATTGTGGAAAATAATATTTAATCTTCATTAAAGATGGCATCTTTAATGTTCAATTGAAAACAGTGTATTATTAAAATCAAACTTTAGTCCCTGTTCAATAATTATGGTGGAGGGGCACAGTGAATTGGGGTACAGTGAATAGGTTGATTCACTATGCCCTATTAATGATTTTAAAAATTAAATTCATGTATTTTTAACAAACAAACTACATGAAAATGAATTTATTAGTTTTAAGTTATGAATAATAATATTTGAATAATTTTTTAATTTTTTAATATTTTTATAAGTTTCGTTATCAATAAAATTTTTTTTTTTCCTTCTCAATTTTCAAAGTGTCTACTTTTTCAATTTTATAATAATCTAAATAATAAAAGTATGCCAAAAAAAATAGTGTACAGTGTCTTAACTCCATCAGCCTCTAAGTTATTTGGCGATGCCCCTATTTAGTATCATTAAATCACGGCAATGTTCATTTATTCATTGTGCCCAAGTACTGGGGTACAGTGAATAACATAACACAACTCACTTTAAACCTTTCTGTAAACCGTTAGGTAATAAACATTTGGGTTTTAGTGATTTATTATTATGAAGGACATATATCTCAATCATCTTGCCTTGAAAAAAATTAAATACATATTTTAACTTTTGCTAAATTTAAAAAATAAAGAAATCCGATCTACTATGCCCCAACTTCCCTCCACACGGTAACTAATACAAAAGAATATTTAAACAAAAGAAAATGTAGACAAAAGATTCTATGATAATTATTATATTGTCATAACTCCATCTAATTATAAACTATTATTCAAGGCTCAAATAGTAATTCTAAACGCCTCTCTCAAAAAGATAAAAATATATCAATAATCCTGTCTAGCTTTGGAACAATTTCTTTTTAAACAGACATTAAAGCAGAACCATTAAATCGTTTTTTAACTCTGCATTTATCTAGAATAAGAAACAGTTGATGAATGTTCTGGAAACTAATCATATCCATCGAATGTTAAGTAATTCGACAAAATTTTTCCACACGAAATCAAATTTTTATCACACATCAATTTTTAAAGATTTTCTTAATTCATAGTAAAACTATTTTCATCTCGGTGACTCCTAAATGTTATACCAACGTGCACAAGTATAAATATTAAATATCAAGTTCCTATCACAGTGTGCCAGAGCTTATTGATAAGAATAGAGAAACAAGTTCTTGGCATAGAACACCTACAAACAGTATATTTTTTTAATTTATAGGTGACCTAAAAATGCTTGTTGTATAAATGGAAAACTATAATCTTCCTAAAAGATTTATACCACGCTACAGGAAAAATTAACAACACAGCTTTTTTCACACGTGAATCTACGTAATCTACAATAACCGCATGTTTTCGCATAGTTGTTTATATTTACTCGGGTGTTTTTTTAATTTGGTTGGAGTTGGTAATTACTGAAATTGCGAAAATACTTATTTAATGTTGAATAGGTTTGGCAAGTTCTTTACATACCAAAATACTTTCTTATAATGCTTTCTTTTAAATTGAATTTTTATGAAACATTTCACATAAAGGTAATTAATCGCGTCAAAAATTTAACTTTTTGACGTTTTTTTTGACGTTTTTTTGACGTTTTTTTTGACGTTTTTTTGACGTTTTTTTTGACGTTTTTGACTTTTTGACGTTTGAAAAATTCATAAAAAATTACGTTTGAAAAATTCAATCACTTTTTTACGTAGTGGTAGGTAGCCCAATATTAGAATTTTGCATCACATTAAATTGAAAATAGCAATAGACAGTACGCGTGCAAAACACGCAAAAAGTAACTTGCTTCCATATTTTATAACTTCTGATGTTATACCATCAGGCCCGTAAGCTGCTTTTTTTAATCTTGTTAAAGCTAAACCTAATTCAAAGTGGTTGATAACATACTTTCTTTTTGGTATCATATGTGGAGAATTCAGGCAGTAAATTGCCTCATTAGATATTATTTCTAGAAGCTAGACATCCGTGGTTCAATGCCACCTTTTGGCAAGTTTTATTAAATTGGTAAGGAAAGACGCGTGAACTTTCTTTCAAATGCTCTTCAGCAGTGCTCTGTCATAAAGACTTGTTGGGGCACCTAAAATAAAAATAAATAAATATTAAAAAAAGATTTCTTTTTCTTCTATATTTTCTAGAACCCGCTAAATTTTTTTTTTATTTTTAAGTTTTTGCCAATGCATTATTGTAAAGCTTTCCTTCGTTATTTCTTAGTATTTATCCTAGACGGGTATTCTTTTGTGGGATACGCGGTAGATTTGCGGTATAAAATAAAAGCTGAAGTCCTCTTGTGTTCACACTATTTTTTGAAAAGTTTATTCATAATTATTTATGAGACATCCGTGTATCTCTAACATACATTCATCTTACTAATAATATAGACCATATAAGAACTACTTATAATACAGATCATATAAGAACTACTTATAAAACGAATAATTCCGTTCTATTAATTCTATTTCTAACATTTTTTCCCGTTCACGTTTTACGTTTTACAGTTTAGCAGATGATTATTAATGGCTATCACACTAAAAAATCTTCTTTGGAGAACTAGTAATAATGGTTGGATTCATATTTTTTTAACATTCTCTGGTTTTCTTTTTGGTCAAATTAGGCAGAGGGATAATATTTGAAAGCGATACTGAATGATTTGATCGAGTTGGTGCCAGTTCAGAGACTATAGTCCTATTAGGTGACAAAATTAGACCAGAAGGATGCAATAACAGATTAACTAACACTTTAGATGTTTTGGCTCTGTGCAAATCTTTATGTGAAATGTCAGTTTTATTTTGTATCAAACAGGTTCGAGTAACAGTATCTTTTTGATAAATAGCATTTATCAAACTATGACGTTTTTAGTGCAACTGTATTAATTAAAAATAAATCATTAAACTTTGTGGGATCTAACCGATATATGCCTTAGAGTTCCTTTACATTTGTAAAACTATATTTACATTTTACTATAGAACATCTTTTTAATTCATTGTGTTTCTCTAAGCCATCTGCAGTGCAGCTCTACTAAAATGCATTACATTTACAAAAACTGTGTATAATGTTTGACATTTTCTTACTGTTTTATCATGTCTTTTGTTTCTATTTTAAAATCTTTAAACATTTTTTTCAGCTTTTTCTTTATTGATCAATTAATTGATCTAACAGCCACAATAAATTTTTATATTTATATAATTATTTTAAAATTTTATTACTATTTTTAAGAAATTAAAAACTTTATTGACATTATTCTTTTACAGCAAAACACATTTGTTCATTTAAAAGTATTCAAAGACTTTTTTAATATTGAAACTTGAAACTTCATTTTCATTCATGTACCTTGAAGCTTCATTTAGAACTGTTAGTAGTCACCAAGCCTCTAGAGTAAACTTTCAATCATTTTCGGTGTCACAAACAGAAAAAATATATTTTTGAAAAATAACTTTTTTCAAACATCGTGGCATAATATAAGGAAGACCCAGGAAGTGTGTTTCTAAAAACAATCAATATTTTTTAAGATTTGACTAAAAAGACAGAACATGAATAAATAAATATAATATTTAAATAATAAAAATAATTTATATGAAAGTGTTCACACATTCAATTAGTTTGATTTAAGTTGTTTAATCATATGAACCATCGTTCTTAAATGAAATTGGTAAGTATTATTTTTCTTAAACTTTCTAGAGTATAAGTTTTTGACAGACTCAAGTTCTTGGCAGATCTTGTCAAATACATTATAAACTGTAAATTAGGTTCTATATCCTTCCTTGACAATTTATTGCTCATTGTTTTAGTTTATTAGTGGAACTGTATTAAGAAACTTACTTTTATGAACTAGGGTTTCTTTTTTACTGCATAGCTTTAGGCCAGAATTAATACAAAAATATTGCCAGAACTATGCTAATACATGCTAGAACTTATATATAATATGGGAAAGTCTGGTTAACATTTAACTTTATATAAACTTTTTCTTCTGTTAATGAATACCAGAGTAACACTCAAAAGAGTATGAATCTTCTTTGTTAAAAGACATCAGTAGAAATTTATCAGGAACTTTGAAAATAAAACAAGTATATAGGCTAATGATCTTACATTCATTATTGCCACAGCCGTGGCTAGGCTACCTAACACCTCTAAGTGCGGGGGTGGAAGGAAGGGGGAGACAGCGAATCTAGGGGGGTGAATTAGGAATTTAGGGACTTATTCAAACTTAAAGAGATTTTTTTTCTTTTTAATAATAATACATAAATTTTTAAAATTTTGGCGCCCTACGGCAGATTGTTTTTTTTCGGGGGGGGGCGGCCATACTAGTTTTAGCATACTAGGTAATTCGGAACTGTAGTAGAAAGTAGTAGTTTTAGCGCTATATATATATATATATATATATATATATATATATATATATATATATATATATATATATATATATATATATATATATGCATATGAATATATATATGCATATATTTATATATATATATATATATATATATATATATATATATATATATATATATATATATATATATATATATATATATATATATATATATGTATGTATTTATATATATATATACATATAAATATACATATATATGTATGCATATATATATACATATATATATATGTATGTATATATATATATATATATATATATATATATATATATATATATATATATATATATATATATATATATATATATATATATATACGGTTTATTTTTATTTTTATTTACTTATATTTAGAAGAATTATTATATGATTTAGTTTTTCTTTTTATACTCGGTTTTTGTTTTAGGTCTTCAGCACATTGATTACTTTTACAAAATCAATTTCATTGTTAATCATTGATTCACTAGTTTTTGAACGTAGCCTTATTCCAATATATTGCCGATTTTTTCTATGCACTCGACAACATCTGGCACGCCTAAAATCGTTATGCATTTGAGAATATATGATGATGTTTAAAGCGCTATTTGCCACTTGAAGTACGGTTAAGTAAGTATTTGCTTGCAGTAGCAAGTTATAGGATTTAACATTTTGTATTGTTTTTGTTATGTAAAGAGTATATGTTATTGCTTGAAATAAGTCCAACGGAAACACACAGAAGCTGAAGCAACAAACAACAACAACCAGCATTTTTCTTGCTTTAATTGCGCATATTATACGCTTAAATTTATGTCTTCGATCTGTAATTGTTTTTATATTACGTTGAATATACTGATTTGTTTTATACCCAAAATAAACCATAGCAACAGTAGCTAAAAAGTCCCGAAATGTGTTTCCAACAGAGTAAAAGTATAATTGATAATGTTTATTACTATTAGGCATACAGGTATAAATATCGTATCCGGTATCAATCACAATCTCTAATGAGTCTGTATATGGTGACACTAGAATAAGTGAAATCAAGATAGTTAACAATACCCAAAATCGTATTAAAATTTTTTTAAAACTCCTATAAAACGGAGATATAACAACTTTGTATCGCTCGTAAGATATAAACACTAAAATACTTTGAGATAGAGTAATCGAGACAGGGAAAAAACTTGATAAAACTTTACAACCAAACTGGCCAAAATCCCAACGTCTATAGTTAGTTAGGGTGCCATATGTAAAAATAATTGGAGTAATGAACGAAGTTAATAGGTCTATAAGAGCTAAAGGAACCAGAAGAGTTTCAAACTTGCTCCGACTTTGACGTTTTTTCCAAGCAAATACGTAAAGAACTATGATGTTTCCTATAACACCAACAAAAAATACTAATGCAAGCCCGAATAAAACAAATATATTTGCTGAGTGAAAACTATCTCTATGCTTAATAAAAGCGTTTACTTGAGAAACTTTATAGTTGGATATATTTTCAAAGGTTTTCATGGTTGCACAATCTATGAGAAAAAAAAACTAATAGAACATTTGGCTAGTAAAAGTAACTAAATGCTAAATAAATAAATAAAAAAATAAGTTTTTAAACATAAAATAAAAGTATTTACATGAATTTTAAAGAGTTTTATCTAAAAAAAAATATTGTAATTTAAATTTTAAATTTACAAGTTTAAGTTTTTTTATTTCTCTGACATACTTGATGAAAATACAAGATTCCATATTCGGATATACGAAATGCTTTATCCATTAAAAAACAAAATTCAGTTTTTTTGAAAAAAAATTTAATCAACCAATTAAAAAACAAAAAAATTAGTTTAAGTAACTTTACAAACAAAATATTTAATACAAATGTAGCTTTTGTATGACACGGCGTAATTAAATGTTCTTTAAACTAAAACGAAGTTAGGCTTATATAAATGTTTTGAAAGGTATAGTTTATATGTAGAATTTGTTTTTTACAAATTAAAAACAGCTGTGTTCATAAAAATTTTGCTCACAAAATCTTTATCGTATCAAAAAACTAGATAAATGCTTCACAAAGAAATTTATTTTTAATTATAAAATGATACTTACAAATGGTTTTACAACTCAAGGTCGGCTGAATTAGTGGCAAAATTGCCAGTTGCCGAGATGTACCCTCTACTTTTGAAAAAGTAAATCTTTAATTAGGTTAAACATTTTAATTTAACACTTATTGAAGGGGTTTTGCTATTTTGATGAAATTCTTCTTCCCCCTCCCTCGCACACATTTAAATTGATTACGCTGCGCTCAAATATAGCGCAAAATAGTTATATTAGAGCTACGTTATAAAGAAACATACATAAATAAGAGATTTTTAAAAAAACTTTGAAATCAAATAATATAAAAATAAACAATTTGTAGAAATCAATCCAAATAAAAAAAAAAATGCTTTTTGTTTGTGTCAGCACGGGTTGTTTTATGTACCTCCTCTTCTTTAAATATTGTCCATTCTTAATCTAAAGTTGAGCCAAATAATAATCCAGTGTAATCAATTAATCTTATAAGTAATAATTTTAAAGAATGTAAAACTAATACTTTTGCAATCTCTTGAATGTAAATAAAAGAAAAAATAATATTAATAATATTTTAAAATCTCAAATACAAATACAGTGTTTAATCAATCTTGTTCAACAGTAGATTTTGTTGAAACGCGCTGTTAAGAAAAGCAGTGATTCCCTTGTATATCCTCGTAGGGGTTTGTTTGATAACCCTATAGTGTTCTTGTGTTTTTGAATATTTTTAGTATTGTTTTTTTTTGTATTAAATTCTTACATAAAATTCTCATGTAAAGAAAAGTATATGCTTTTATATAAGAATTGAAAAGAGAAAAAAAAAGAAAAAAAATTTTGAAGAATGCTTTTTTTGAGATATATTTATTTTTTTAACTGAAACTATTCTAGATATAGCGTTTTAAGGCAAACCAAGTTTAATTAATCAAACGCAAGCAAGACAAGACTTTAATTGAAATAAAATTGACTTCATTTAAAGGTTCTGCGTTTTTTTTGAAAATAAAAAACATTTTAAAGTGTTCTATTTGCTCAAAACCAAGTGAAATAATAATGTAGAACATACCTTATATGATTAGTTTTTCAAAAAATCTCACTAGATAAAAAGTAATAATTTCTATATTTAAAAACAATTTAATAGAAACAAATTAATAACTTATAAAATGTTTTACATTAAATTATAAATATCCTTGGACCTGAAACATTTTCTTGATATCCTCACAGGTCTTTTTCCACTCCTAGCAACGAGACTAAATGAAGATTTAAAAGTTAAGTCTGAAAATAAAAAAAGTCTTACAAATTTCATATATTTCAATATTAGCGCATTCAGTAATATTGAAAAACAAACAAAAAAATAATCTTTTTTTTCAATTTGAATCATGTTTATATTGATTTCTTTTGTTTTTGATTTGTTATGGATAAATTAATAACTATATAAAAGTAAAAAAGGTTATTAAAATTTTAAGCTATCATAATAAATTATG
This sequence comes from Hydra vulgaris, assembly GCF_038396675.1. NCBI lineage: Eukaryota > Metazoa > Cnidaria > Hydrozoa > Anthoathecata > Hydridae > Hydra > Hydra vulgaris. The sequence goes on from NC_088930.1 coordinate 14,170,767, forward strand.
ATTTAAAACTAATGCAAAATACTTTATTGAGTCTATTGAAATCAGGGATGAAAACACCTGTTAAAGTGTCTTGAATTAATGTACAACAATATTTTATAATAATTTATTGAAAATAGTGCAATTGAATTAAATAAAAGGCCAGCAAAATGTCTTCTTAAAATGGTATCCAGTTAAATATAAGACATGTTTTAGGCATCTAATAGATTTCTTTAAGTCTTTAAAATGTCTATAAATATCAACAATATTTCCTTGGTGCTTCTGAGAAGTGACCTTTCTGCTTTTTTCTATTTTTTTTACTGACAGTTCATAATTAATATTACTCAAAATTTACTTTATTAAAAAAATTGTATGAATCAAACTTTGTACAATTTAATTTTCATTATTTAAAAAAAATATATAAACAGCATTTAATGGAAACAAGTGAAACAGTGTAAACCATCTTTTGCTTCAAATTGATTCTCCAAAACTTTTTATAAAATACACGAAGTTCTCTAAAATAAAATAAAAATTTAGGTAAAGACTCCTGTAGTCTATATAATAAAATTAAAAAATCATCCATTTTAAACAAAAACTATTTAAAATACATTAAAATGAAAACAGTTGAAAGCAAAATTCTTTCTTTAACTTTAAAAAGTTATGCAAAACTATTTGAAAGCAAAAGAAAAAATTATTTGATTTTAATTTTTTTTGAGAATACTGTTCTATGCGCCATGGCTTATTTCAAGCAAAATCGATGGTTTAGGTCTTTCTAGACTAAAAAAAAAATCTCGACAATGACGTAATGTTTTTTTTTTTAACTCTAAAAAATATTTTTGTAAAAAAATATTTTAAAAAGAATTTGCTTTACTCTTAAACAAATTTTTGACTTTTTTTTGTTGTTAATTTAGTAAGTTTAAGCATATTTAAAAATTTTTCAAAAAGTTCATAAATAACTCAAAGTAAAAATTTATAAAAACTTAACGTAAATAAAGACTATATGCATTACTAAGTCATTTTTTACCAAAAAAATGGCTTTAAAATCCAATAAATTTTTCAGGACTAATATTGTTACAATTTTTTTACCGTTGATAACACGCTTATCTTAAGTTGATTTTTTGCATGCCGTTCAACCTGGATTCATTGTGCTTGTAAATGTTAGATTTTTTGCTTTCCGTTCAACCTGGATTCATTGCGTCTGTAAATGTTAGACTTTTTGCTTTCCGTTCAACCTGGATTCATTGCGCCCCTGTTCATGTTCGATTTTTTTGCTGCTATTATTATTACTATTTTTATAGAAAGTTTAAAAATTTATGAATAGAGATTAGAGGTTATTATGATTAGACACAATTAAATTGTGTTATTATTACCACTGTTGGAAAAAAAAAAATTTTCAATGAAACAAGTTTAATCATTAACAAAGAAATAAGTTTAACTCTAAAGTTTAATGAGAGAATCTTCCCACGGCTATATTCATAATTAAGTGTACAAGTAAAATAAATTATTTTCGAATAATTTTTTTTTTTTTTTTTTTTTTTTTTCATTCGCGGTACAAACTTACTGAAATGCTTCAACTTAAACGAGAATCGTTAGTATAAGTTTTTGTTGTTGTATATATTTATGTAGGTATAAGAATTTGTATATCGATTTTGAACTAGATTAAGTTGTAGCTATCTACAAGGGTAAGACTAAAGTAGTGTCAAAACAAGCGTAGATTTGGGTTTTAAATCCAAAGCAATTAGGGCATGAACAAGTAATTTTAGGAAAGAGATGTGTGAGTTAAAAAAATGCCAACTAATTTCATATTAGTATTATTAGTTCATTTAGTATAGCAATGTTAATTACTCTTGTAACTAAAAATGAAAAATATTTAGAATAATAATAAAATCTCAGGAAAGAAGTCTTCTTTAATACGTCAAAAGACGTTTTATTAAGCATCGATTCTCCGTTGTTTCATTAATGCTCATTTTCGACAACTTCTTAAACCGATTATGTCTGACATAACTTTATAAGTATTAAAAAGCGTCAAATTTTGTTATCAATCTATTGTTTATCTTAAATAGTTTTTAATAAATTTTAGCTTGCTAAATATTCGTTCATTTGATTATGTATTTATGGTAGCTGTTAATATTAATCTTACGAAGATTTAATGATGGGAGCAGATTCATTGGTTTTACTTGCATTTCTGATACACTAAAAATATCTGATAAATTAGATAAATTAAAATTTTTTTTTATTTAGATGCATCATAACTTGTTTTTATCATCAAAACCTGTTTTTGTCATCAAAACAAATTCAGGATCAATACTTTATTGGAGTGCAAAGTTTATTGACCTTTCAACTAATTTACTAAGATTATTATCATTAGTACTTTTGAAATTTTGAATGATTAGTAGATAAGAGCAGATAAGGTTGATAAGAGCAGATAAGGTAGATAAGAGGTTTTGGATAAGCATAAGAGCATAGGTTAAGTCTTTAGATTTAAATTAAGGTCTTCAAAACTTTCAGTTAGGATTTTCCTTTGTTGTTTTAAAATACAATTATACTAAGAAGTCAAATGTAAACATTTTTTAGATAATCCTATAGCTTGAGTTCTATTATTTGTGTCTAAATATACGTTAGTTGACATTTCTATGAGGCTTTTTATAAATGATTCTACACTGGTTTTATTAAGCTTTAGGTGTTTATCTTATTTTAGATTAATTACGGAGTTGTATAAAAATTTTCAAGAATGACAAGCATTTTTGTAAATGTCTATTTGTAAAGATAGAAAAAAAACAAGTAGTTGCTTCAATTCAGAAAATTAATCTCCAGTAAAAAATCATCAATAAAATAAATCATACTTCCATTGCTTGGCACGGTGTATATTGAATTAAACGACCAAAAAGAACAGGTTGTTTTTGCAATGTTCCATTTATTTTGCTAAACAAATTAAGCAAAATTATATGACTGAAAATTAAGTTGAAACAATCCCTTTTTAATAATAACACTTCGAATTTGTTCTGTAATGTTTAATCCAGTTTTGTCTGAAGCTTCAACTATTTCTAATATTCTTTTAAATACCTCTCCAAAATTATTAACATAATAAATACAAATTAATATTATCTATTATTACTGAATACATAACTGCTACTTTTGTTTCTGCAATAAATTTTTGTTTTACCTCAGCACTTAAAAAGTCTTTAACATCAATTCATGATTCCTTTGTAAACAATTATGTTGTGGATTTGCAGTTATATAGACATTAGTAGTATAAAAAGGGAATTTTAGGCCAAAATTTTTTCAACTATAACTCTAACCATAATCTTACATATTTCAACCATTATCTTAACCATAATTTCTGAGCTAAATAATAAAATAAAATAGGTTATATCACAACCATAATATATTAATATATTATGGTTACATCAAAGTCATAATTTCTGAGCCAAAAATTTATATAAAATAATTTTATTTTTTAATTTGTTTAATTTTTTGTAATTTTTATAAAAAAAATTTTAATTTTAAATCAATTTTTTAAGTTAAGCGTAAATGTAATATAGCTACTAAATAACTAATTTTACAGACTTATCAATTCTTTATTGTCAACCCATGAGTTGAACGACTCAGGATATCCATACCACTTTACTAATGATTTGTTTTTGAGTTTACGAATAACTTTTTCAATTTTAAATATTTTTTGATCAGTTTTTTGCATTTCTTGTTCATAAAAAGCACCTTGTATTTCTACACCATTATCGTCAGTTATTTTATACGTCAGCGGATCTGTGAACTGAATCTGTGACAGTAAAAATCTCCTCAGTCCATCTCGGTGTGTATCCTTTTTCAAACGTTATCTTCTTTTTAGCTATCCTTACTCTATCACCAATTGAAAACTTTGGTTCAACAGGCTCTGGTCGCTCCTTTCCATTTAGATTCAACCAAACAATATTCTCATTCTTTTTATCGCGAGTTGCAACTAGTGTCATTTTAATTGAAGAATGTCTTGTGTTGTTGTATTTATTTACCATTTCATCTAAAACGTTGATTTATTTTCTAGTAGAATTAGCTGAAAAGTACTTAAACATTTTCCCTTTCATTTTTCTATTCCAACGTTCAACTACACAACTTTTTTCTTCATTTTCAGTTGAATATAACTGAACACCAAACGCTTTAACGTGCTAATTATAAAATTCTAAGCCTTCATCCAACCACATTTTTTGACAAAACATTAGCAACATCAACTCAGTTTACTCTTTAATGGAACAATCCAACCGTGCTTTGAAAAACATCTATCACCATTAATAAGTATTTTATACCGTCATTGAATTTGGAAAAAGATTATATGTCAACTAAATCAGCAGCCCATATTTCATCGACTCCATTTACAATAACTTTTCTTTTTCTTGAATGTTTTACAACTGGTCTATGAAGTTCGTTTGCAAGTTTGACAGTCCATTTTAATTCTTTATCTTTGTCTTTTTTACTGATCGCTGGTAGTTTTTTTGAACACCTAATCCAAATTTTTTTAAAGTTGATATAAAGTTTTCATAATACCTCGTTCAATTCTTTCACGTATTGTTGGATTTTTTATAGAATCCATTTCTTTGAGTATAATTTTATCAGCTTGATTTCTTCTCGCAGTATCTTAAAAATATTGTATTATTACCCAAAATCACGATGGTAAGCTGCATTATCAACTCTATCTGCAGGTTTATCCCATTCTTTATATGCGTCAGTAGAAGTTAATCTTTCATCTAATTTAGTACCATGACCTGCAAAGTTCATACCAGGTAAATGCATTTCACCTCGGAACTTTGACCATGGTAGTTTTATTTTATTTGCTGCTGAATTAATTTAACTAACTAAATCACCTCCTGTTTTTGCTGCAACAAATTTAGTTTTTGTTGTTCCACAAATAGCACAAGCTCCACGTAGCATATTTCTATTGTTTTTACTTACGAAGCTTCGCGGGTTTTGTGTATTTGTTATGTTTTTGCATTTAACACAGTACATTTTTGATATATATAGAAAAATAAAATTCTTAAATATATGAAATGGATGTTATAGATTTATCATAGAATTTAAATAAAAGTAATCGTAATAATAATAAGTTATTACTTAAAAGTATAAGAGGAATTATTGTTGGAAAGTCATGTTGTGGAAAAACTACTTTATTATTGAATTTACTTTTAAGACCTGGTTGGTTAGACTATAATAATTTAAAAGTTTTTGGAAAATCTCTTTTTTAACCAGAATACAAAATATTAAAACGATCTTTTGAAAAAAATTACCAAAAGAAGTTATTCTTGAACTATTTAAGTTCCAAGACAAAATAGAAAATTGAATGCTAACCCTGAGTTTATAATTGAAGACATTTCAAAAAATTTAAATGAGAAAACAGATATGGAGTGCAAGTTTTTTGAAACAGCAGAAGATGTACCAGATCCTGAAGATCTTGATATTAACAAGAATAATTTGATGATATTTGATGATTTACAATTAACAAAGCAAAATAAGTGTGAAAAATATCATATAAGAGGAAGGCATGGTCATGTAGATTGTTTCTTGCACAAAATTATTTTGAGTTACCTAGGAGAACTATAAGAGAAAATGCAAATCTTATATGTTTATTTCCGCAAGAATCTAAGAATTTAAATCACATTTATTATGATTATGTTTCAAATGATATGTCAAAAGATGAATTTAAAATTTTTTTAAGAAAGCCTGGTCAGAGCCTCATGGATTTGTTATTATAGATCTATCTTCTAAAAGAGATTATGGAAAATGTAGAAGTGGATTAAATTGTTTTTATATACCAACTTGTGAATTTTGAAATATTTTTTTATAAAAAACAAATTATCTGGTATATAAAAAAACAAAAATGTGTTGTATATATGTAAGCGGAAATAGCAATAGCATAAAAACTACGTTTGCTCCTATTTTTCCACTTAGTGAAGATAAAGAATATGAAATGGCTCTACATAGTTTAGAGACATATTACAGGTTTCCTAATATTGATTCTTCAAACAACAATTCTAGATATAGCAATAATAATACAGCAACTTGGTATGATATAAAAGTTCCAGAAGGATGTTATGAGATTACTGATATAAATGATTATATTCAATTTGCAATGTCTAAAAACGGTAGTACTATCGCAGGAGTTGCAGCTATTTCAATTGAAGCAAATAATTATACATTAAAATCAGTTTTAAATATTGCATCTGGTTATAAAGTTGATTTTACAACTTCAAGAACTGTTTTAGATTTGATACTCAAGTATTTTCATCAGGTTCTTATCAATCATCTAATATTGTAAACATATTGAGAGTTAACAGTATGCGAGTAAGAAATGATATAATAGGATCATCATATGTAAATGGAGGAACATAAAACATTGTATATTCATTTTTCCCAATCGTAGGTCCTGGATTTAAAATTATTTAAGAGCCGTTAAACTTAATTTATTTACCAATAACACTAAAAACAATTTCAAAAATGGAAACTAAAGTGACTGATCAAAATGGAAATCCTTTGAATTTACGAGGAGAAGAATTGTCTATTAGATTTCATATAAGAGAAAAAAAAATGTTTATAATATAAAATGAGTAAATATACTAATATTAAAATAAATGTTTTGCAGGGGCAACTAGAAAAACTTAAAAAAGCAATTGAAGATGGTTTGGAGCTAGTATTAAATTATCACATTCAGATTTTAATGGTGAACATATATTAACTGTAACAGATTATCAGTTGAATAGAATTAAAAGAGCACATGAAAAAGGCTTAATAATTACTTTAAGTAGAGCACAATTGGCTCACAATTCTCAAATAGAGAGAGGATTTATTGGTGCACTATTACCTTTCCTTGGTCAGCTGCTAGATTTTTATTATCAAGCGTTGCTCCAGTGCTTGCAACAGGACTATTAACAGGAGTAGGTTCATCAGTTGGATCAGCTATGATTGATAAAATTGCTTAAAGGGGTGTTGTGTACTTAAAAAAGAATGGACAAGGAGTTAAAATGACAGCTGCAGGATCTGGTTTATATTTGAGACCATGGAGTAAAGGAGGTTCTATAGGTGATGGATTGTACTTACGTATTGGAAATGGATATACATCAACAGGATCAGGTTTATTATTAGGACAAAATTTACCATTTGCTAATATTCCATTTTCAAATATGATTTTTTGAAAATCTTTTTTTACATATATAAAATGTCAAGAAATAATCCACCAATGCATAAATTTATGAATAAATATAAAAGAGTTGAGCTTCCTCGAATGCTTTATAAGTCACACAAATATTTAGAATACCCTTTATTATTAATAAATGAGAATAGATGTGAGATATTTGCACAACATGACGTTACAATAAAATCTCTATCAAAATATTCTTTTAAAGTTTGGCGTAACAATTAATGAAGGTGTTGCGTTAGTTTCACTAAAATAAGAAGTTAAATTAAAAATGTTAAGTTTACAAAATTCTGTAATATCAGAGACTGTTGATGATATTGTAGTAAATGTTGTTAATAATTCTGATTCTGATGTATTAATTAAAAAAGGAGACGTTTTGTTAACTTATTGTTATAGTTTTTTAAAATTATTTTTTTCTTTCGTTATTAAAATGGAATATAAAAATATATACACAACTCTACCAAATGCGCCTACTGAAATTCAGGTGATTGATGGTCATATAAATCGTCTAAATAAAATTAATGAGAAATAGAGCGTGAGAGAGAAAAGAGAAATATGTTAAGTATCATAGAGCTGTAAAAAAAAGTTTCAGCAATTGATAATGCATAACTAGCAAGCACTATGACACTTCGAACTATTGGAATTAGCTTTTTAGCAACAATAGTTGCATCACTAGTAGTTACTATATGTGAGGGTGCAGCATTAGGAGCAGGTGTTTTATCAATAATAGGTGGAAAAGTTAATAAAAAAATCAATTTAAAAAAAAGAAAAGCATGCAGAAAAGCATGAAAAGATTAAACTCGCTGATTCAAAACTAAATACAATAAGTGATCATATTTCTAAAGCCTTAGTAGATGGACATATAAATGACAATGAATTTGAATAAATAATTAGAGAACTTCGAAAATTTAAAGTCATGCTTGAACAAATTAGAACAAAAACAAAAGAATTAATTAATGAACAAACAAAAGAAGCATTAATTAAACAAGGAATAGATGAGGCAATTAATGTACTCCAAAGATGATTCAGTAAAAATGTAAACATCAAAACACAAAATAATTTATTTTAATAAAACATAAAACACAACACAATTGTTAATAAATTCTTAGATAGTAAAAAAAGAATACAGCAGAATAATTTATATGAAAAGATGGGTGAAACTAATTTACATTTAGACCTGACAAAATTGTACAAGACAATAATTGATAGCCAAGATGGAATAAAAGAGAACATACATAAGTTGCATGATCAAGCTAATAAATTTGCACTTACTTTTTCAAACACTTATCATGAAATAACGGCTGAGCAAGCATATAAAGAACAAATACCTTCTTTTGAAAAAACTAAATAAGGACTTGAGGCTCAGAAAAATTTCAGCAGATTATCTAAGAATGTATACAAATAGTAAAAAGTCTACAGATACTACATTTGGAACACATTCTAAAGATGACAAGTTATACATTGGATAAAAACCAATATTTATTAATGATGATAATATATATATATTTTAAACATCTTCGCTTCTAACAAGGCTGCAAGCAGCCACTAATTAAAGTTGGAAGTTACTGAAAGAGAAAAGATGAAGATTGTAGAGCAAGATAACGATTGACGGACGACTTAAAGGATTGCAAATTATATGAATCAGGAAAGCAAGATGAAGGAAGCGAATTCCAAAGAGCTGATGTTCGAGGAGAAAAACTAGACGAATAAGCTTTTTTGGAGCACTTAGGAACATTCACAGAAAAGGATGACACTTAATTGAATGACGAGTAACACGAGAATGAATTTTAGTAGATGGCACAAGAGACGCTAGCTCTTTAGAGCAGTGCCCATTATAGTATTTGCAGAAAAGAGAAAGAGAAGCAACATTACGACAATGTGATAATGGTTGGAGGATGGCTGCAAGAGCAGGTCCAACTATGTTTACAATACGTTTTTGCACTTTGTCTAAAAGAGTAAGGGCATCATTAGAAGATCCCCCCAGATATGGCAACAATAATGGCTGAAAAAAGTTGAGTTTTATCCGAACTGAAGTTCACCAGCCACTGTGAGCCCCATGCTGTAGCAGAAGTGAGATCCTTTTCAAGCTCAAATGCCCCCTCAAACCAATCACAGAGTGTTGGTTTCTTATCACAACAAGAATAAATGGTAGCATCATCAGCAAACAATGCCACCTTAGATGTGAGAATATCTGGAAAAATGTTAATTTAAATTGAAAAGATTAAAGGCCAAGGATTAAACCTTGAGGAACCCCTGAAGTTACAAAATAAGAAGAAGAGTGCTGTCCATCGAGGACAACTTTTATACTACGATTGGAAAGAAAGGATTCAATAATCTTAAAGATCTTGCCAGATACACCATAAGAAGAAGGCTTATGGAGAAGACCAGCATGCCAAACTTTATCAAAAGCTTTTGAAATGTCAAGAGCGATGGCCTTAACTTCTCCACCTTTATCTAATGCACGATAAAACCTATCAGTTATTACTGTAAGCAAATCAGCTGTAGAACGAGAAGATCGAAATCCATATTGATGGTCAGAGAATAAGTTATTAGATTCAAGATGAGAAATTAAGTGTTTGTTAATTAAAGGTTCAAAAACCTTGCTTATGATAGGAAGAAGACTAATGGGACGGTAGTTAGACGAATAAGATCGCTCTCCAGAATTTTTGAAGATAGGGATAACAGATGCCGCTTTCTAGCAGGCTGGAAAACAAGACTCTGATATACAATTGTTGACTAGTATTGACAGCTACGGAGAACATTTCTGCAAGACAATAGCAGGTATGTTGTCCGGGCCACAAGCTGCAGAAGAGTCTAGGCAGAAAATTGCTTTATATACATAAGCTGGAGTGATACGAATGTCAAGTAATGGATCATGCAATGGATCAACCTGTTTGTTGGCAATATCAGATAGACTAAGTGGAATCAAGAGATGATATTAATGAAAAATTCTCAGCAAACAATTCAGCTTTGTGTTTTGGTGAGATGACAAAGTCTGAACCATACAAAAGAGGTGGAATTAAAGATTTTCCCTTAAATATAATACTATTAAAGATTCTCCAGAAGTCACGAGAGCCTAATTTTTGAGATGAGATACGAGATTTCATGACCTGAGAATAGCGGGCTTTGGCGTTTGATAAAAACTTTTCACAATGGTTTCTAGCAGTAATAAACAGACGTCTGTTTTCTGGAAAATTGTTTTGCTGAAAAATATGGAAGTAACGGTTACGATTGGTAATCGCAGCAGCACAGTGCAAGGAAAACCATGGAGGAAAGTGATGTATGACCTGGATTTGTCGAGAGCGAACAAAAAATTATATGCTAGTCTGAATCCACAAAGTTATGTAAGAAGCACGTTTGTAGACAGGAAGACGAAAGATTTCTACCCAAGGGCCATCACAAAGAAAATCACGGAAAGAATCCCAGTTAGCTTTACTGTGGTTGTAAGAGGTACGATAATAGGGGGATTCAGGTGATGAATAAGAATGAGATATTAGTTTCCTAGAGATCAAACTGTGATCAGAAGCACCTAAGGGTGAATGTGGAGAAACTGAGCACTGAAAAGGATCAGAAACAAGACATAAGTCGAGTAGTGAAGGTAAATGATTCGGATTGTCAGGAAAGCGAGTTGGAAAGTTGACTATTTGAGTTAGGGATTGAGAAAGACAAAAGTTTTGGGCTTTAATGCCTGCAGAATCACTGACACTAGATCCAAGCCATTCAGAGTGGTGAGCATTAAAGTCACCGACAAAAACTATATTACCTGATGGAAAAAGAGAGAGGGCTTGATCAATATGATCAGAAATAACATCAAAAAGAGTGCAGCCTTGAGATGAAGGAGAGCGATATAGAACAAAGAGAAAGGCAATAGAGTAAAGTGATGCTAAACGAAAGCACATAAAAGAATAAACTGTGGATTCAAACCTAGTTTCACGACAAATGAAGGAATTCTTACGAATGTAAATGCCCAGGCCAAGCATGTGACTATTGGAGTCTTTGCGAATTAAAGGAAGATAACCATCAACACTAAGATTACAAGATGAGACAGCTGAACTCAAATTAGTCTCACAAAGAGCAAGTAGGTCTGGTGAACATTGAAAGAGATAAGACTCAACAGAAGAAAAGTTACTTTGAAGACCACGAATATTAGTGAATGATAGGTTTAGAGAACTTTGTGATGATGTTGGTTTTTTGTGTTTTATAGTTTTTGATACTTTATTCATTTTTAAATTAGATTGAAGAACTTGACTCAAAGCATAGATAGTACTCAGAACACTTTTTAATAGCCCAAGCAATTGCCTCATTACTACTAATAAACTCTAAGCCGTAACAAAAGGCTCCAAATGTGGCTTCCGCAATGCACACCAAAAGTACAACAGTTATACAATTAGGGACACCATCCATGCGCAATATGGCACTGTTAATACATTGATATTTTTCAACTGTTGATGGAATCAGCTTCTCTGATAGCTACCACAGAGTTCGGGAAACCTCAGAGCTGTACCCTCATTAGAAGATAATAGAATGAGTTGCCTAGTCATAAAAACAGAGACACAAACAAAACCCATGCATTGAGTCAAGAAGATCCAGCATTCAACATCCTAAACTGGAAACAATTTATTAAAAATACATCTGCGCCAGCCTAATAGATGAAGAAGGGGTGCGAGGCTGGTCAACAGATACAATCTGTTGAATAATCTGTTGATAGAAAGATATAACTATTGATGGTGAAACATATTATGGTATTCCTGGTCTTTGGGAGTTGATAACAATGTTTAATCCTAATAAAGAATTATATACTGAAGGTGATCTTAAAAATTATGAAAATATATTAATACAAACAGATGCAATTCCTTCTGATGCAATCCCATACAAGCCAAAGTCATCTTGGAGTGAAAAATACAGAGAAATAATAGCTCTCATTTGGAGAGATATGAAAGAAAAAAATGGGAAGCGTGAATCAAAAGGAACAGGATTACCAGCTATAATCCTTTCTAGTGATCAAAAGTAACAAGAGTATCATCAGTTATGTTAAAGCAGTTGGCTGCAAGTGATTTAGGAAAAACTGAAATAACTGCTGCTAAATCATCAGAAAAAGAACTTTCAACATCAGCAATAACTGCTGCTAGAAATGCTGCAGTTGAAAAAGGAAAACAATTGATTAATAAAGCATCTTCAAAGGTAGTTTCACAACCAAATACTCCTAATAAAAAATTGAAGAAATAATTTCAAATTTGATTGGATCTATAGATCTAATGAAAGATCTAAAAAATAATAGAGATGAGGTAACAACAAATATAAATAAAATAATGATGGGGTCTGCAATAAGATCAGTAAAAAAAGTATAAAAGAAAATGCTATAAGAATAGAAGGTTTAGTTAAAAAAGGACGCGGTATTCGACTTAACTTTTTACAATTAAGAGTTTTAGAATTGTCTAATAAAAAAAAAATTTTATATTGCATATAAAAAAACAAAATGACGACTTCTGAAGTATTAAATTTTACAGAAATCCCAACTCTGGATGAAGGAATTGAAAGTTTTGAATTCCATGAATATGAGCCAGTGGCTCGTAATAATCTAAATAGTGTTGGAGAAATAAGAATCAATGTTGAGCAACAAGATTTGTTCACACTTCCATCTGAAACTTTTCTCTTGTTCTTAAAATTGATGGAACAGCTTATGCTAATGCAGATGTAGTGTCACTTACAAATAATGGTATTATGCACTTATTTAGTCAAACATCATATTAATTATCAAACCAAGAAGTTGTTTATCATCCAGGTCAAGCAACTACAATGTTAGGAATGCTTAAATACCCAAACGGCTCTCAATCAACACAAGTATTAAATCAATTGTGGTTAAAAGATTCTGCAACAATAGCAGTACTTGTCGATGACTCAGGGTTTGCAGTAAGACAAGCATACATTATTCAGAAGCCAACTACAAAGGGAACATTTTCATTTTACATACCTTTAAAGCACATTTTTGGATTCTGTGATGATTACGACAAAGTTATTTATGGATTTAAACATACACTAACTCTTGTAAGAAAAGCTGATGATGATGCAAATTTTTAGACTTGCATCTACAGCTATAGGAAAAGTTGATCTTACTAAATATTATTGTTTATACCACATGTGATCCCATCAGATGCAGAAAGGATTAATCTTTATAAATCTATTGAACCAAAAGTGACATTTCCAGTAAGTTTTCGCGCGCGTCAGTGTGATGCTATATCTGTTCCACAATCTACAACATTTTCTTGAAGATTTACACAAAGATTACACAAAGCAACATAACTCCTTCTGACTATAAAGATTTATGCCCACTTATGGTTTTTGATGTTAGTAAACAATCAGAAAGATTAAAATCATCAGTAGTAGATGTACAAACTAAAGCAACTTTTAATGCGGCTGCTCCAGCAAATACTGAAGCATTTGCTGTTGTAATATCTGATAGATTGTTACAATTTCAATCAGACGGAAATAAAATGAACATTGTTTACTAAAAATTTTTTGAAAATTAATTAAATTTTTTTTCTTTATATATTAAAAGAATGAAATATACAAATAAAAGTTTAAAAAATCTATTAGAAGAAAATAATATTTCAAAAACATCTGACAATCTTGCTACATTGCTAATGATTGCTATGGAAAATGTGTTATTAGATAAAGAATCTATTATGACTGAAGTTAAAGAATTAAATGAGAAAATACCAGTTGGTAGACCTAGAATACATTCAGTGAAAGAAGTAAATGAGAAGAATCCAGTTTGGAGACCTAGAAAAAGTCGTAAAAAAAAGCGAAAAAGAAGAAATAGATCCAAAATATGAAAGATTAAGAATAATTATGAAAAAACCAGTCACTGTTAAATTAACTAACATGGAAACAGGAGAAATTAAAATATATAAATCATTATATAGTGCTATGCGTGAAACTAAGCATGGGTGGAGATATCTTGAATTACGTGATGGAAAAGTTGAAAATGGAATTAAGATTGAATAATTAAATTCTGAAAAATTAAAAATAAAAATGTTTAAAAAATATTTACATGTGCTTTGCAAATATTTTTAATAAATAAAATCTTGTCATATAAAAATGGAAAATCAAAGTATACTCAATGAACCTATTCCAGATATAACATCTTCAGAAATTTGAACTCCCACACCTTTTGTATTGTATTGTACATTGACAATTACAAAAGAGCAGGAGATTGCAAAATATCAAAGAATTGAATATTATTATAGAATACGAGGATGGGGATGTATTTAAAGATTAAAATCAGAATAAAGATACAATAATAAAAACGACAAGATTTTCTTAATTTTGAAAAATCATTTAAAGAAAATAAATATAAAAATTAAATATTAATATAGAATGAAAAAAAGTGATCTCATAAGACAGTTACAATCTACATCAGTCGAACAGAGAAATATATTAGACGAACATATTCCGTATATATCATCTTCAACAATTTTAACTCCTACACCTTTTATTGCAACTAATACAGTAATATCTCAAAAAGAATCAAGGAATAATTCTATTGCAGATTGAATTATGTCTTATGTTCCTGATATAATTAAAAAAACAGCTAATGAAAAGATTGAAGCATTAAAATCATTAGTTGTAGAGTTGTACAATAAAATTGAAAAACAAATAGAATTTACATTAAAGAAATCATCTATTAAAAATGTGACATAACAATTTACAGCTAAAGAAATAGATGCTTTATTCTTCATAAATGCTGCTAAAAATAGCGCTATCAAAGTACTAAAATAAAATAAAAATTCAAAACTTTATATAGTTCTCTATTGTGAAATGAAGCGTATTGATATTAAAACAGGAGAAAATATAATCACAACTGGTGTATTTAGAACGAATAATTAGAATCAACAGATTTAGATGAGTTTTATGAAATATCAAAGCAAAAAATTTTAGAATCATTATCGTTATATCAACAGTCGGGGTCAGGTTGGAGATTTGTTTCTGTTGAAAATATGGATATAAATATTATTGAGTATAATCCTATTAAAGCTAATTCATACATTCCACTTGATAAAAATTTAGCAAATAAAAATGCGATAATTAATATAAAGAATGAAGATAATCAATGCTTTAAGTGGTGTGTCACAAGAGCATTAAGTCTTAAATAACACAATTTGAGAATAACAATACAGATATCAGTGTCAGCATATTTGGATATGAAAACTCAGAAGTAAATATTTTGCATGTGTCTAAAAATGATGATCGCAAATATTTAATAGATTTACTATTAATCTCAAATGGTGAAATTAATCATTATGGTTTCATAAAAAGTTTAAGCAGACTACTTTCTTCGCAAACAACTAAGACACATTGTGAAAAACACTATTGTAGAAATTATTTATTAGGATTTAATTCGGAAGAATCTTTATCTAATCATAAATCTTATTGTGAAACACATGATTCAGTACGAATTAAACTTCCACCACCAAATTTAACAATGCAATTTATTAATCACAACAGATCAATGAGAGTACCGTTAGTAGTATATGCAGACTTTGAAAGTTTTAACTCTTGTGCACCAAATCCGAATGATTCATATACTAAACAATATCAAAAACATATTCCAAGTTCATTCTGTTATTATTTTAAATGTTTTGACGAAAGTTTTTATCAAGGTAAATTAGTAACATAAACTGCGAGTAATGAAACGGATGATGTTGTACAAAATTTTGTTGATAGTTTACAAGAAGATATTAGGAAAATTTATGACATAATTAAATTTCAAAAAAAGATGATATTTACTCCTGAAAACAAGCATGATTTTAATGCTGCAATATCATGTCATATTTGTGGAGAACATCTTGAAAAAGTTAAAGTACGTGACCACTGTCATATTAATGGAAAGTATAGAGGTGCTGCTCATCAAAAATGTAATTTAAATTATAAAATTCCAAAATTCTTTCTAGTACTATTTTAAAATTTATCTGGTTATGATTCTCACTTATTTATAAAGAAATTATCAGGAGGAAAGTTGAGTTGTATACCAAACAATGAAGAAAAGTATATTCTTGTCTAGAGAAATTAAAGCTTTTCTGGAGAAATTAAAGTTGGTGAGTTGATTAAAGATGGAAAGAATATTAAAATTAAGCGTGAACTCCGTTTCTTAGATAGTTACAGATTTATGCCTTCTAACTTAGATAGTTTATCAAAGAATTTAACAAAAAACCAATGTTAAAATATAGGAAAATTATATTCAAGTAAAAAATTAGATTTGTTACTAAGAAAAGGTGTATACCCATATGATTGGGTTGATTTTATTAATAAATTTAATGTGACACAATTACCAAAAAATGAATCATTCTTTTCAAAATTAAATGATGAAGGTATAAGCGATGATGATTACTCACATACACAAAATGTATGAAGTGAGTTTAATTGCAAAACATTTAGAGATTATCATGATTTATACAACGTTTCAGATGTGCTTTTACTAGCTGACGTCTTTGAAAATTTTAGAGATGTTTATATGAATTGTTATAAAGTAGATCCCGCTTGGTATTACACATCACCATGATTAGGTTGGGATGCAGCATTAAAGAAAACCAAAATAAAATTAGAATTGCTGAGTGATTATGATATGATACTGATGATAAAGAAAGGAATGCGCGGAGGTATTAGTATGATATCTAATAGATTAGGAACTTCTAATAATAAGTATATGGGTGATGAGTATGATCAAAGCAAACAATCAACATATATACAGTGTCTAGATGCTAATAACTTATATGGGTGGGCACTAAGTAAACCACTTCCTACACATGGTTTTAAATGGATGAATGAAGATGAGTTAAGAAACTGGAAATCAATTTCCTGTATACTAGAAGTTGATTCAGATTACCCTGAAAATCTTCATGACAATCATAATGATTATCCACTTGCACCTGAATGAGTAACTATTGATAAAGTTGAAAAATTAGTGCCTAACTTAAATAATAAGAAAAATTATATAGTACAATATGAAAATCTTAAATTGTATGAAAGATTAGGATTAAAGATTACAAAAATTCATAGAGGAATAAAATTTGAAGAAAGTGCATAGTTAAGTGAATACATTGAACTAAATACAAATCTTAGAACTAAAGCAACTAACGATTTCGAAAAAGATTTTTTAAACTTATGAATAACTCAGTATTTGGAAAAACAATGGAGAATGTTGAAAACAGAGTTGATATTAGATTAGTAACAGACGGAAATGAAGCTATTAAATTAGCATCAAAACCTAACTTTGAAAGTAGAACAATATTTGATAAAAACTCAATAGCAATACATATAAAAAGAACAAAATTAAAATATGCTAAACCAGTTTACTTAGGAATGTGTATATTAAATTTGAGCAAAACTCTAATGTACGAACTTCATTACGATTACATAAATAAAGCAAACCTATTATTCACAGATACAGATTCATTAGCATACGAAATTAAAACCTTTTACGGAGATATTTTTAAAGATATTGAAAGCAAATTTGATACAAGTGAATTTGATCCAAAGCACCCAGCAATTAATAATGTAAATTTTAAAGTTGGTGTTAATAAGAAAGTAATAGAAATGTTTAAAGATAAGACTGGAGGAGCACAAATTGAAGAATTTGAAGGACTCAGATCAAAGTTGTATTCTTACATACACGTCTTAAGTACACGGAAAAGTGATTACCAGTGATTTTTTGTTTTCTCTACATGGTAAACCATTTTATTATAACTCTTTAGAAGGTTGCAATAGGTTTGATGGGAGGATCCTTCACATTTGATTTACCATTTAATAACAATCTAGCAATTAAACTTTACAAAAATACTGGTAATCCAGTTCTATATTGGATACAACCTTTTGTTTCAAGAAATCCATCATTACCACCATACATTTCATCTCTTAAATTATACTCAACAATATTTAGATATACGAACACAATTTATGGTAATGAATATATTAATGAACACCGCAGAAAATGGGAATGGTGTTAATTTAAAATATATTAAAATGTATGTTATTGGCATTCAATTTTCCTGTACATACTAACAATATGATACAACCTTGGACACCATATCACTATGGTAATTATTCAGCATTTCCTGGATTTGATGTTAATAGTATGTGTATTTTCTGTTCATTTGGATCAGAAGATTTTTATCTTTCTTCATGGAACGGTGCTAATACTACATCATTTAGTAATACAGAATCTGGACTATTGTATCAATCGAGTGCAATAATTGGTTCTACAACAACTACATCATTTTACAGAAATTTTAATCAATCCGATTCTATGCCTAGTGTTGGTAGTGGAAGAAGATTAGTAGTTACATTAAACTCTGAAGATGCACAAGTTGGATATTCTCGAAGTTTTGCTGCTATAATAGGTGTACTTTACTATTACGTTTTAGCTTTATTACATTTATGCGTAGCTATATTATATTTACGCTTAACTTAAAAAAATTGATTTAAAATTAAAAAAAAATTTTTTTGCTCAGAGTTTATAGTTATGCTGTAACCATCATATATTTATATATTATGGTTGTTATACAACCATTATTTTATTTTTATATTATTTTATTTTAGCTCAGAAATTATGGATAGGTTTATGGTTAAAATGAGTTAAGAAATTATGGTTAGTATAATGGTTGAAATGACTTATGAGATTATGGTTAGTATAATAGTTGAAATAAGTTAAGAAATTATGGTTAGTATAATGGTTGAAATATGATGTGAGATTATAGATGGGAATACGGTTGAAAAAATTTTGGCCTGGAATGCCCTTTTTATACTACTGACATTTTGACTGGTTTCTTGGAGTTATGCTTATCGGTTACTTAATGGACCATTAGTGGCATCCGCTATAAGTGACCAGCCAATAACTTTCAAATGTGGTATAGTAGGGTCATTTCGGATAAAGCGAGCCAATAAAACTAAAATCAGTGTGTATTAATAACTATGTGAGATATCTTAATACTTCTTGTACTAGAAAACTCTATAACAGATACCTAAACTATGATATAATGTAAAGTGAGCCACACTAATATAAAGTGAGCCAAGTAAACTATATATAATACATAGGAAAGGCTCGCTTTATATTAACAAATTTATAAAGTGAGCCACCATTATTGGTAAAGCAAGCCAATAGCTTATATGATTATTCTAAAGTGAGCCATTTAGCTTTTATTTCAGACAAAAATTTACAAAATTGGAAGTATTATTACAAATAATATTTACTATATTAATATTAACTTTATTACCTACGATATAGTAAACTGGTATTAAAAGTTTGCAAACATTAACCTCAAATGCATACTATGCAAAAAATTTGAAGAACAAAAGCAATATAAAAATGTCAGCGACAAGTCTAATAAAAATAATACTGCTAAAGCTGCAGATAAATGATGCAGTACAAAATGCAAAATATCAAGTCTTAACTAGAGTTAATTTACTTAGTTGTTGTTTGAACACAATCAGCACATAGTTGTCCACGCACGGGTATTTCGATACAGCTCTCATGTAACCAATCACGGCACGCGTCACACTCAATCCATGCATCATCAATGAGAGGATCAGTTGCTTCACCATATGCAAACCCACAATATTTGCAAATGTCCTCTTCTTTTTGTTTCTTTTCTTTTTTGGATTCTTTCTTTTTCTTTATAACCTTCTGTTTAACAGTTTTCTTCTGTTTCTTTTCTTTGCTGGTCTCTTTCTCTTTAGCTGCTTTTTTTGTTATTGGTTTGGTTCTTTCTTGAATAAATGCTACATTTTCTTCTGATGTCAATTCATAAGATGGTGGTTTCTTACGTGGCCGACTGCTTTGTGGTCGATCTCTGTGTGGCACTGGCATCAAGTTTTCGAAAGACACATCGAGGTCTGCTTGTTCAATTGACACAATTGCATTTTCATCAGTGGTAGGTAAACAAGTACTACCAGCAATATCAGTATTGACATGTTGCTCATGCTGCTTATCTAGGCGAGTATTAGAATTAGATGCATTAATATTATCTTTATTAGCTGTATCAACAAGTTTAGCACTAGAACTATTTGAAATATCTGGCAATTGCATTTCATTCAGATTAATTATGTCAACGGATTCGGTCACAAAAATCAACTACAAATTCATAGCTGCATTAGGTACAGGTGGCTGTTCAATACTCGATCGCAGTGGCAAACAAGAATTTTCAATATTTGACAACATATTGGGCTGAGAATTCGAGGCTGTTGAATCTAATTTTCTTTCTGTAATGGTGCTTGGTGCAAAAGCCTCTTCAGGAATAGCTTTGACATTAAATGGAAACAAGCCAGTAGCACGAAAGCCAGCCTGAGCCAGCTCAACAGTCATCAATGCTTGCCAAGTTGGTGTAAACAAGCTAAAAAATTCCTTTTTTTCCAGTTTACGGCCAGCATTCTTTCGTGTAAACAATCTCATGCCCTCATTCCACTTTCTCTTAAATGAACCAAAAGGCACACGATCCAGCGGTTGCAGCCAATGAGTAGTATGGCTTGGTAATGCAAATACATGAATATTGTTTGCTTTCATTAGGTTTAAAAATTCAAGGTTAAACACATGTGAATAGTGATTGTCCATAATTAAAAGATGAGGTCGACCGTTTAATAGTCCTAATCGTTGTAAATTGTTGACAAATAACTGTCCAAATTCCACAAACAAGTCTTTATTTATCCAGCCACTATTACTTGCTTTTACAATAGCACCAAAAGGAGCACCATCTTTCCAGCCTTTGCCAACAGTTTTTCCTTTATGAATGATCATAGGTGGTACAATATCGCCAAATGCATTTAATGCTGCCAAGACAGTAGATGTCTCCCCTCTTTCTAATGCAGTAAGATTATTAGCAGGTTCACCAACAATTGCCACAGCTTCTTCTGCCTTGTGAATATTCATCACACCTGTCTCGTCCACATTCCAAATGTGCCTAGGACTGTCTTTTATATCCAGTCTTTGCACTAAGTCTTCATACAAATCAAACCATTTCATAACCTGAGTTTTGTTCATACCCATTGCTCTTGCTGCAGACAGATTCTCTGCCTTTTTTGTGCTTGTATCAGGAAATCTGTTCAAAAATCCCTGAAACGAGTAATAACCGGCAATATTTTTTTGATTCTGAAAATCCTTTTATTCCTTTAGCATCAGAATAAGCATATGCAATTTCTCGAATATCTTTGCGCGACAAAGGAAACCCTGCTCGTGCCATTTTTCTTACAGTCTCTGCTAATTCTTCTTCACTTTGTTGTGAAAGAATTGTGGGTCTCCCAGAAGCACTTTCCACTTTGCTCACTTTTCCTGACAATCTCCTCCTTAAAGTTTCATATGGCACATTCCACGCTCTCGCTATCAGCCGTATTGACAACCGTTCAGTTGAAGGTTTTTCTTCTTGTTTTCTGTATTCTTCCATAGCACCAGCCATATTTGCTTTTTGCCATAAATTTAGTTTTGTGCCTGCATGACTTTGAGGCCTCGGCAGTTTTTTTGAACTTCGATGTTGTCCTCGAATTGCCGGTACCTGCTCGGACAATTTTTGTTTTCCTTGAGATTTTTGGCTTCTTCGGGCCGTGATCGGTTGATAACGTACCATTCTGTAAAAATATCATAAAAAATTCCAATAAATTAACAATTCATGTGGGTCAAAAAGCAAAAAAATTTATAATATTTTTTACATTTATTTATTATTGCAGTTTTTGGAAAAGTGAGCCAATGGCTCGGTTTACCTGAATGCCCTTGGCTCGGTTTATCTAACAGTTATGCAAAACCGAGCCAGGTTGAAAATTCGATTAATAAACTTTATCATCGCTCAAATACATATCAACACTGTATTTTTTGAAATAGTTTCTCATATTACTAATATTACAATCATATTTACTATAAATAGTGTCAAATATGAAATACTCACTTTTCGTAATTGAAGCTAAACAAAATATAAGGTCTTAAAGCGAAAAAACGTTTTGTTACTACTCGAATGATTATAATTATACCACCGCGAAAATAATTGCTTAGCAACTGTTTTTAAAATATTTATTAGACTTTAAAATGAATAACTAATATTAAATAAATTGTTATAAATCGAAAGCATAATTTGATTTCGTAAAATTGCAATATTTAGGCGACCGGCTCGCTTTATCCGATGGCTCGCTTTATCCGAAATGACCCTAGCTAGCCACTTTTGGTCTACTAAAAAAAATAAAAAAGCAAAACTACTGTGGACCGCTAAACATATTTATATAAGTCCACTAAAATTCTATATTAATAATATATTTTTGAAATCAGTGCTGGATTACCCAATAGACTGACCTAGACCATGGCCTGAAGCCCCCTATAAAAAGGGGCCCCCAAAAATTGGATGTCTTTTTTAATTTGAATTAAACTTATATATTTTATTTTTTGTTAATTAGTCCATAATGCAAATAATACAACTTACATATTTATATTTGTTATTATTCTGTTTCCTCTATTGTATTTAAAAATACTTAGAATACTTCTGTACAATGTAATCCTGTTAAAAAAAAATCCTGCTGAGTCAAGCCTGTAGAGACTTAAAAACTTCCAGAATACTAATGAAAAGCGAGATAACTAAATTTTAAAGAAAAATTGAAACATTGTTAATGTTTTTTGTCTGGAGGAAAGTCAAACAAACTCACTTGCAATGGTTTTTTTTTTTTTTTAGTTTACATTGTTCGTTGTGACACAATAAAATAAACTATTAAAAAACTTTTACAAACTTAATTTATTTTCAAAAAGACGAATAGAATTTGGTTAATCAAAATCAAAGTTTTGCAAAACAAATTTATTCCAAAGGTGCGGTGCACGACAGATGCAAGATAGAATTAAACTAAAATTTGTGCGACGTTTCGTTAAAAAAATTAATATTTCTAAGAGTGTATATGTTGTTGGGTTTTAAACTAAAAAGATCTTTATAGACTAAGGGGTTAATTATGCGAATTGCTTGTTTCTGACAGCGATAAAAATGTAATTTACTTTTTTTAGTACTTCTCCAAGCAATATTCACTTAGTTTAAGTTTTAAGTGAATAATAGCAGCGGTTTGATGATTGGAAGAATATTTTTCAATTACATATACATCAAAATCGGATATTTTCACTAAGAATGCAAGTTGATATATATTCAGAGAAAACAAAGCTCTGTTGATTATGACAACCTGCAACTTTAATTTCAGAGAGAACTGGAATTTAGTATTGAAACGATTTATACCAGTCATTCTAACGTTATTGGAACGAGGTTTACCTTTTTGCAGAACAAACGAACATGTGGGTTTTTTAGGTAATGAGAATTATTTAGGTTTACTTGAATTTGAAGCTCAGTTTGAGCCAATTTTTTAAAATCATATCACAGCATATCCCGATAAAGCTAAAGAAAATCAATCTTACATATCAAAAACAATATGCAAAATAATTGGAATAAAATGTAATCTCATGTAAAAGAGTTTTTAGTCGCTCTCTATTTTAGTGTTTCAGTCGGTTTAAATACGGATATTGTTCACATTGACCAACTGAGTATAGTTGTAAGATAAGTTTCGCCTAAGAATGGAAAGCCAGTTGAACAATTTTTCACATTTTTGAATTTGAAAAGCTAAGTAGGTGAAATCATTGTAGGGTAGGTTTACGCTGTATATATGTTTAAAAATGGTTGCTTTTAGTGTAAACCAGACTGATAATATAAACTAAAATGAAAATAATGATAACAAATGCGAAGATGAAATATATACATGAATATACTTCATCTTGTAACCTCCTCGAATTGAGGGGTGTTTAAACTTTATATGGGCGTAATTTTTGAATAAACATGCAACATCATTTTTACTAAAATTATATCGCCAAAAATGAATAGTGCCAAAATATGTGCTAGTATAACAATAATAATAATAATAATAATAATAATAATAATAATAATAATAATAATAATAATAGTAATGATAATAATAGTTATTATTGTTATTATTATTATTATTATTGTCATATTGTTATTAGTATTACTATTATTATTTTATTATAATAGTTATATGATTGTAAATTTTTAGGAAAATAAATATCTTTTTATTGTTATTGATATTGTTATTGTTGTTGTTGTTGTTGTTGTTGTTGTTGTTGTTGTTGTTGTTGTTGTTGTTGTTGTTGTTGTTGTTGTTGTTGTTGTTTAATTAAGAACCTTTATAATTGCAAAATAGCAAAAACTGCTATAAATGCAAACTGGCAAAAGTGTGAACTAGCAACAGTGCGCCGACATAATTTACAAACACAGGCATACATGCAAACTGACATTTAAATTTGAAAACACTTGTATAATTTCAAATCATCATAAGTGAAAAGCACCTGCAAGAACTTGCATATACTAGTGTTTAAAAATTCTTTCGGTGATCTTATGTTGTTTTTTGCAACTGTTTTGCATTTAAAGATTTATGCAAATTCAAACTTATGCCAGTTCTTTCAAATTCTTTTAGCGCACTTATTCCGATTTGCCAGTTCGCACGTACGCCAGTTTGTACTTATGCTGGGTCGCACTTATGTCAATGTTTGCAAAATGTTTAAGCGCGCCATGCTAGTTCGCATTTATGCCAGTTTGTAGAAACGCCAGTTTTTTTGCTTTTACGTTTAAAAGGTTTGCAAATATTCAACCAACAGACTCTTTAAGCAATTCAGCCAACAGACACTTTAAGCCACATTAAAAATGACTTGCTTTAACTATATAAGGCAACAATAACAATTATTTATATAATGACAACAAAAATCAATTGGAGTCAAAAAAGTAATTCGAGATCAATTTCTTTAAGAAATGCTAGTAACAAAATTGTAACAAAAAGTCTTACTAATAGGCTAGAAAATATTTTATCAAATATAATAAATTAAATAAATAAATAGCCAGAAAACTGCATGTATTAAAATCCATCTGTCCAACTTAATTCATCTATCACAACATAAGCCATACTTTCGATTTTCAAGTAGACTGATTTTTATTTGTTTAAAAGTATTGATCACGATGCTTTTTTAAATAAAAACTTCATACATTAAAGCATTAAAACAATATTATTGCAAAAGTTAAAATGAATTGACAACTTTCCGAAAATAATAAGATTTTCAAAAGAAGTAGAGCCGTTTTTCATAAGACGAAATATTCGCGCGAAGCGAATTTTTTCGTTGATAAGCATGCATAGATAAAACATTTCTGGCAATTATGCTGATGCAGCATTTCGCTGCAGCGAAAAAAAAAGTCGAATTCATTTCGACTTTTTGCGAATCGCCATAAGCGAAAACTAATTAAGTTAGAATATTATATCACGTGATGTCAACAGTAAAAAAAGCGAAAGCACGTTGTTTTTAAAATGGCAAAGAAACAAAATTCTTAACCTGGCGTTCTTATTAATTTTCTAAGAACTCACTCTAAACATTGGCAAGCATTATTAAGTTCATCGAATAAGGAGAAGACTTTAAAGAAGAAATTACAAATGTAAATTTGCACACTGCCAATTCCGAAAGTTACACTTCACAAGAAGATTCGCGTGGCCAAACGAAGATAAACCTTTTTGTAAAAAAAACCCCATGAAAACTTTTAAATCTGCAGTTCGTTCTTGCAGTAACAGTTTTTGTAACAGAAATGTTCATATCAAAATATTAGCATTTGTTTTCTTATACTTTCTTATAAAAAACTTTAAATTAAATTATTACATTACAAAATGATATCACATCTTACAAACAAAGACAGAAATGTTAGAATTAACGGAAAGAAATACAGAATACTGCAGTTTGCTAAAAATGATAACTTTTTTTAAGCGAAGATAACTGCATAAAAAAATTGAAGAAGCTTCAAAAACTCAAAAAAAAACTCTTTTAAACTCAAAATATCTTTTAAAAGCTTTACCTTAACTTTGTTTAATAGAAGAAAATTTTCAAATGACACTCATTGGATAAAATATTTTCTGAAATACCCTTAAGAAATAATAAAAGTATGAACTAAAAGGCAAAAAGACAATAATAAATACTACAAATTCCGAAATTCCGCAAGTTTTACATTTAGCCTTTGTTGTACCTCTTCCCGATAAAAAAATGTTGATTAGAATGAAGGTAAAAATAACTCTTTTTCAGCCAGTAAAGCATTAATATTAAATAAATGAGTAATAAAGAAGTGTAATAGATATATATATATATATATATATATATATATATATATATATATATATATATATATATATATATATATATATATATATATATATATATATATATATATATATATATATATATATATATATATATATATATATAATATCCACATGCTTTATTTTGTTTATTACGAATAACTTCCATCCCGACAGAAACCTTCCTGTTTATGCGGTCATCAAAAAGCTTTTCAAAACAAAATTGCTAAGTATTACCGAATTCTCGACACTTCAGTGTTCGTCGTTGAAAGAAATAATCAAACGTCGGATTTTCTACCCTACCTTCTGAATCCAAGTTTGAAAAAACGATATAATACAATATCGATGTCTTTTAGGTTGTAGATAACTAGAAAAGTTGTGCTTAATAATTTAAACCCTTATTTTTTGAAACATTCATCTTTTATTTTAATGACAATATGCGTCATTCACCATATTTTTGTCAATAATAATTTTTTCAACTTTGCCCAACTTTTGCTACGTATTATTCAGCTCAGACAACAAATTTTCAAAAATTGTTTTTTATAAAAAAAAGTTACAGAAGGTCGGACGAACTACTATAAAAATTTGGACTGGCCTAAAATCGCCTGAGTATGATGTTGTATAGCTGAAATCACAAAAAACCTTTCAGCCAGGATTTCTAAATCCTAACTCAACAGGTTTAACAGAGTTTGAGCTGAAAGAAATAAGGAGAGCTATGCTGATCAAATAACAATTTTATATAAATTTTAAAAGAAAGATAAAAATCTGGTTTTAAAAAAGCTCCTTTTTATATAAAAAAATAAAAGGTAAATGCGAATAAAAAGTCTTACAGTTTCCCAACTTTATAAACTTTAAAACAAACCAAAAAATACATACAATATAAACGTAAATTTTTAAATAAATTTATATAAATCAAGGTTATCTTATTTTAACACTTAAATTTCTACTTTGTTTGGATAGAACTTAAACGCGGGCAGTAGAGAGTTTGATAATATTTTGTAGACTCTCATAATGGAAATATTTTGTAACATAATGAAGAGTTGTTTTGAAAACAAAACCTTTACAGTTAAATATTTATTGAGAAAACTTGAATGTAAATTTTAATATTTGCGTAAGAATTAACTAACTTTTTTTTTTTGTGTGTGTAATTTATTTCGCCGTTAAAAAATGTTTTCATCGCATATACATATATCGAAATTAATGGCTGGAGCAAGAAGAAGGGCACATTTTGAATAATCGCTGAGCCACCATATATATATATATATGTATATATATATATATATATATATATATATATATATATATATATATATATATATATATATATATATATATATATATATATATATATATATATATAAAGTTCTACATAACTGTAACATACAAATATATATAAAGACATAAATCAGAATAAAAACACAAAATAACTAAGAAACTAAAGAAATTTAAAATAGCAAATAAATAAGAAGTGTTAAAGTGCTTACAACCGCTAAAATAATATTAGAAAACTGCAATAAATATTTAATTAAATACTTTAAATCAAGGATTTCTGATTAATTTTTTTATATACGGAATTGTTTTTACTACGATAAATAATAAAATTTATATAAATATAATAAATAAATCATAAATGAATGAATAAAAGACAAATTTGTAAAAATATAAAACAAAACGGAAAATAAAAAAAAATTAAAGTTTTCGGTTTTTCAAATTTGTCTTTTATTTATTTACCGTAAAATCGCTTAAGTTCGGTCACCATGTAACTTCGGTCATTTAAGAAAAAATACAAAAAAGCATGTAAAACCCAAATTTTCAAACTTTTTTTTCTTAAATAATATTTGTAATTAGTTCGTTAATATGAATCTATAAAAAAAAATATTAACAATGTTTATATGCAACCTGCTGAAATAGTTCTTTAGCAAAACAATTTGAAAAAATGCATATTATTAAAATCTAAAATAAGCAAATTATTAAAATAAATGATCAAACTTAATCTTAGTATTATTAAGGATCACCAAATTTATTATATTTACAAAAGAAATTATTAATTTTTGAAAATTAACTATTTTTTTTATAAAAATTCATGAAATTTTGAAACACTCTAACTTTGGTCATTCACAGATAAACAATGAAGGAGACAATTAGCAGTAATATCGTGAAATGTTGAAAAGTGTTGCGAATGTAAAAGTTATCGGTAAATTTATCTGTAAATTTACCACTAAATTTTGACATTTTTATAATAGATACACATCATGGTATTTGATTTGAATACAATTTTGTTCATAATTTCAAAATTAACTGACGGTTCTTTGAGTTCTAAAAAATATCAAGCTAGTGACATTTTTTTTTTGAAAAAAATTACTGCTCAACGACAATTATGGATGCGTTGCAAATCCTGTGACGATTGGTTGTGTGGATCTTGCTGTTCTTCTATGGTCAACGATACGTTCAAGAATTGCCAATAAACATACAAAGCTCATTTAAAGCAAAGTAGTGTTATTTTTGTTAATTGAAAAAACCTTTTTAAATTATTTAAAAAATATATTTTTAATATTATTAACTAGTGGCGTAGCAAATGTGATAATGGCCAAAGTAATAAGATAGTTGCCAAAGTAATAAGATAGTTGAATAATTACAATAAAAATTAAAAATACTTCTACTTAAAAAGGTCTTTTTTTTATGTGCTCTTTCTTGGAGCAAAAAAAATTGAAATTTTTCTAATTATGCGTGAAAAATAAACGTTCAAAGCTTAAGTGACCGAACTTAGGCGATTTAACGGTATTTATATTTTATTTTTCAAACTATTTTTGAATTTTAACTTTCTCGCCTTTATGAATAAGAGTACAATCAGAATTGACATTGTGAATCAAAGTATTTTTTATACAATTTGTTTGTTTTTTTATTTTTACGTTTACCTTCTTGTAAATAAGATTATTCTGATATAAGTGTAAAAAAGCGTTCACTTACTTTTAAATGGCACGTTTGTATGGTTTCTTCGCTATTATATATTGAAACATTGAAATGTTATAATAGTGGAGAATCTCTAATTTTCTTAAAGCAATATTTAGTATCATATAATTGGATTTGGCTCCCAAAACGTTCTTCACCCCTCGGGAGCACCCCTGCAACCCGCCCACGAAGGATCCCTAGACACAACCCTAGACACAACCAACAGAAAAATTAGGAATGTGTGCTTAAAGAACTGAAAGCATTCGATTAGTCGTCAAACCAAATAAAGAAGATAATAATATATCTCTACGGTGAAAGATGTTAGAAGGAATTTGGAATAACACCTCGATCTCAAAAACCTAAATTAGCACCAACTATGGTTAAAAAGTTTATTATGTTTCATGCATTTTTTCACATATTTTGAGGTTTGTATTTATTATTTGATATTGGATAGATTATTTTCCGGTTTTCTTTTTGGATGAATTAGTTTAAAATCGCATTTTTTTAAGAGATTAGCGGTGAGGAATCTCACTAGACTAAAATAGTCAAACAGTCAAACACCCAAGGTCAGTCATGGTATGATTGGTAATAAATTTTCAGGGCGCTAATCAACTTTAAATTATTAAAAACGCGGTGCGTAAAGATCAACATGCAAGAACGACTGTAACCTCAAATTTCCCAATGGTTCCCTAATAGTTAAGAGTAGGGTTTCTCAAACGGGACCCCGGGATTCCAGGGGTGAAAATGACAGTGGGATATGCCAGAATATGGCTAATATTTGCCGGGATATATATTTCATTTTAAATAACACGAAGTTTTTTAGTATTATTTTTTTATAATTTCAGAATAAGCAATGTCTTCTTTTTATTGTCATTATAAAAAAAGAGTTATTTTAAATAATTTTTAACAACGAAAGCCGTTTGTTTCATTGGATTTTGATAATCTCAAATAATTGTAAAATTAGATATTTTGCCGGATTGTATTATTGAAAAGTTAAATATTTTCTCTATTAAAATAACTGTAACCAAAGCTGCATAAACTTATACTTATTTTTTAACTATGTATTTTTTTGTGGTAATGTGTTGTATCTAATTTATTATTCCATGAATTGAAAGCATGGCAATATTTTTGTAAAGAAAATCTGTCCCTTGCAAAAAGTGCGGTGTAAAAACAATGCGCTAAGGATTTTTTACAAGCGAGCTCTTTCGTCATTTAAAAAACGACACAAATAAAATGATATGAATTAGATATGAAGCGTGAAAATGGATTGGATATGAAGCATGAGGGCACTGAATTTAAAATTGGAAATGTGCAAAAAAAATAATAATAATAAATAAACGATTGTTAAACAGTAGGCTATTCCTTTTATCTAAAGAAATTGTGTCAAAGGTAACAAGGGTGGGCGGCCTTTCCATAAAATAAAAATAATGTCAAAATCTTAAAATCCCGGGATATAGAATACTACACATCGGGAATCCAGGGATGTAAAATTTACGGAAATCAAGAAACCCTAGTAAAAATTAGATATGTACGGTAAATGGAGCCCCGTGTCATTAGACCAAACTTGCTACAAAATCTTAAAAAAGTTATCCGGATACGAAATTACAAATCAAACTTACCAGCAATAGAAATTATTAACTCTAAATGACTACCCTAAAACACTGAAAAGTTCAACTTATTTTTATCTACATCCAGAAAAACAACAGCAACCTGTTTAACAAAACCAAAAAATTGTCGAGTAATGTATAAAAAACGCTATCTAGTAATAATAAAAATAACTTTCATATTAATAGAGCGCAAATATATTGGGAGTCAAAATACCAAGTACCTACACCTATTTACATAATATAAGATAAATAGAGCAATGTAATGTTAATTACGTCTATGGTGAAATCTAGATTTGTCAGTTATATAGTTGGAGGTGTCTTAGTTACTGTGTTAGCTCACCCGTATTTTACTATATATATGTTTATGTTCTGTGTGAAACTCTAGCAGGGTGTTTGCTCACTCGTAAATTACATATATATGTTTGTGTTCTGTGTGAAACTCTAGCAGGGTGTTTGCTCACTCGTAAATTACATATATATGTTTGTGTTCTGTGTGAAACTCTAGCAGGGTGTTTGCTCACTCGTAAATTACATATGTATGTTTGTGTTCTGTTTGAATCTCTGTATAGTGCATAGATATTAAATATTAATTACAAATATATAACACACCATTCATCTTCCGGTATTTAATTTCCGGAAATGATGGATTTTCAGCTTTTGCTTTCTTGATATTGGCTACGCAACTCTTCCGGTCATCTCTTAATGAGGGTACAACTCTAAACCTCAGTTTAATGGTTCTGAGGTCGGCTGGTAGGAGAGTTTTCCAAACTCTGTGGCAGCTCTTAGAGAGACTGATTTCATTTTATAAAAAAATTATTATTTTAGCAATGACATCGCAAATGGCGGACGCTTTTTTCTAACGGATAAAGATAACTAAGTTAGAGGAAAAAAGAAAACAGGAAAAGGAAAAATTTATAAATTGAAACGAAAAATAAAATTATCTAAAAAGAAGAAAAAATAAATGTTTTAAAAGAAGGAAAGAAAAAGAAATATCTGAAATAAAATAAGTAAAGAAGTATTAAAAATAGAAGTTAAAAAAGTTAATGAGTGAAATAAATAAAAAGAATGGAAAAGAAAGAACAAAAAACTATTTATACATCGAAAAAAGAACGGCAAATCAAGATTTATTATTTTTTCCTATATTTCTTTAGTTTTATTTCGTATATTTCTTTAGTTTTCTTTCATATATTAGTAGGATTTTTTATTTACGATTTACTTTTTAGTTATGCTGTTATGCAGTCTTATAGTAGGGGAGATGGGGGCGCATTGATGGCCGTAGCAGTGTTTTGAAAATTGCGCAGAACCTGAAAGAGATGTAAAAACTTATTAACTACGAAACACATGTAGAACTATCTGGCTTTTGGAATATATAAATATTTTGATTTAAAAAAATGATAAACATGAATAATTTTAACTTTTAAACAACCCTCTCAAAAGATCAATGTACCTCAAACTATGGGGTACTATGATCTCCGACTTGGGGCACATTGATCTTATATGCGTAATATTATCTAAACGTTTAACACTTCTATAACTAAATCTTGTAAATAATTTAGTCAAAGGGTAATATTGTATAACATATAATACATCTAAATTTTTTAATTATTTTTTAAATATAGCAGTTAAACCCACTAGTCTAATTTTTAATTAAAAAATGTATAAATCACAGCAGCTATAAGCTACCCGCTTTATATACGTTTAAAACTTTACAACAACTTGAAATTTATAAGAACTGAAATATAAAGACTGAAATAAGAATACAACTTTTAAGTTTACAAAACTTGTTAAAAGTACAATATTTTGATTAAGAATATTTCATCATTTGTGAAAGTCAAGTTGTGAAGCAGCTTTTGGTTTACATTGTTTTTTATTCCTAAGCAAGTAATTCTTAGTTTCTTTCTTATCTTTTGTGGAGACTTTTTGTTGATTTTTGGTTTGCTTCAAAATTTTCTTTTCTTTTGACAAACGAATTTCATTTCTGACAGGAGTATCAGTCAAGATCCTTGTTTTTAACTGCCTACTTTTAACTTTTTTTTTTCTGGTAGATGCTTTTGGGTAAGGTTCTAAAACCTCAGGTGAGATTATAGAAGCAACACTTGTTGACACTTTGTTTAAAATACTTGTTTCAATATTTACTATAGTTATTTCAGACTCTATGTGATTAACATGTGCTGGTATCATTTTAGATTCCATGTTGTTGACAGGAGTGATAATAACTGTATCTGGAGCAGCTCTATCTGTAACTGATGATGGTAAATATTCGTCAACTTTGAAAATTTCAGAATTGAATGGCTCAATGCCAGCTACTCTAAATCCTGTCTGTATATTAGATGGTGAGAAAGCTTTTGTATACGGTTCTCGAACTATTGAAACAATATCATAAATGGTCATTGGTCTTGGGTTTGAAACCATCCAATTATCACATGCAGAATTGTAAAACCTTTTCAATGGTCCAAAAACAGTTCTATCTAATGGCTGCAATTTATGGCTGCAATGGGGAGGAAAACTTATCATTGTAATTCCGTGTTGAATTGCAAGCTCCAAGCCTTTAACAGAAATATGACTTTCATGACTGTCGAGAAGTAACAAAACTGGAGATTCCTGAGAACAGTTTGAATATTTAACAAAATGTTTAATCCATTCTATGAAAATTTCTGAGTTCATCCAACCAGAAGGATTTGCAAATCCCACACATCCAGGAGGTCCTTCCTTAATCATGTAATCATGAAACTTTACCCTAGGAAAAATAAATAATGGAAGAATGGAATTTCCAATAGCATTAGAGGCACAACATGCAGTTACCAATGTTCCTCGTTCTGCAGATGTGATTCTTCCAACTTGTTTGCTTCCTCTACCAGCTAAAACCTTTACTGGCTTTTGAACGGTTGTTAAACCAGTTTCATCAACATTATATATACAGTTAGGATTATATTTATAACGATTTCTTACCGTTTTAAGATTTTGAAAAAACTCTCTTACAGTGTGTTTGTTAAAAGCTGTTGATCGAGCGAAGCTCGTTGCTTCAGGTGTTCGTAGAGACAATTCTGGTTGTCTTTTCATAAAACCTTGCAACCAATCAATGCCTGCAATTTTATTTTTGATCCATGATGATGAGCAAATTCATATGTCAATAATCGCTTTGACCTAGTTGAAAGGCCATAGTTCATTTTTGATGCAATTAGTAAATAACTTGATAAACTTTTTTCATCTTCTGCTGTAAAAACTTGTCTATTGTTGTAGTTAGGCTTGAAAGCTTCATTTGGATTAAGCCTCTTTTTACGACAATATCTTTTTAAAGTCATTCTATCTATGTTAAACTGATGTGCTACAACATTCAGTTGTGTTCCTTCTAAAACTTTATTAACAGCTACTTTCATTGTTCCCAGGAAAAAAAGTTTTATAGAATTTCTATAAACTTTTAGAACATATGGTCTATAGAAATTCTATAGAATTCTATAAAATTTCTATAGAATCTTTGTTAATTTCTAAAGAAATTCCAATAGAACCTTTTTTTTCTGCTTTTTATTTTATAGAAAAAAAAGTTTTATGGCAATTTCTATAGAAATTAATAGACATTCTATAGAAATTTTATAGCATTTCTATATAATTTATATAGGCCATATGTTCCAAAAGTTTATAGAAATTCTATTGAACTTTTTTTCCTGGGTTTCACTTGGTATAGCAACTTTATTTGTTTTTTTAATTCTATTTCTAACCATTTTAAGATTTGTAAAAAAATATATCAATAAAAACATATGTTTTTAATAAATGCTAATATTTAACATAATAATATTATGTTAATTATTTTTTAATTATTATGTTAAATATTATTCTTTTAATATTATAAAATAATAGTATTATTATTACTAGCTTATAACATAAGTAGATTTAAAAAATGAAATGCTAAAAGCTATTGTTTGTTTATATATAGTTTTTTTTTAAATTATAAATACAATTCCATTCGTTTAACTGTATTGCTTATAAACAAAAACATGGGGCACTTCGTCTTCTATGGGGCACTTTGATCCTCCGATCAATGGGCCCCGCATAGTCAAAGATCAATGTACCCCAATAGGTATAGGTAACATATTGATAGCAATATCTACTGTATAAATTGCAGCCAAATAAAAATTATATATTATATTATACACCTAACACTTACAAATTTAAAATAAAATTGTTGTTAACCCATACAGACATCTAAATAAAAATATATTTGAGTTATAGTACGATTTAAAAAAATCACTTTTTATGACGAAAAACAATATTTTCTTTATTTTTTTTGACGCTGATAACCTTATGAAAAAATATTATGAATAATCAATTAGGGAAGCATAATGGTTAATTAAATTGCAACCTCACTTCTAGTAAGGCAAAAATGAACGAGTAAAAGCCAAAAGATCATACTGCCCCGGCGATCAATGCGCCCCCATCTCCCCTAATGATTTTTCTTTAGTCTTTTCGCGTATAAAGTTTTACTTATTATTTTTTGTTAATAATTTGTTTTATTTTTTAGTTTAGTTTAGTTTTATTTTTTAGTAGTTTATTTTTTGTTTTATTAATTATTTTTAAATAGTCATATATAATTTTTCATACAGTTATATATTATTTGTTTTTATTTTCATTTTAGCCATTTATTATATATGTTTTAATATACGTGTGTTATCATTATTTTGTTTTTCTTTATTTTTATTGTTTTTAATTTTATTTTGTCGTTTTTTTGTTGTTTTTTTTTTAATCTTTTTTTTGACAAAAGTATATTAGGTAATTTTTTGTTTTGTTTGCAAATGTTGGTTGTAACTTTTATTTTGATTTTCTCAGTGTTTTTCTGTTTATATTTTATTTATATAGTTAGTCATATTATTTGCAATATATTTTGGTTATTATATTATAAGAACTATGATTAATACATTTACTAAATCCTTATAATTTTTTTTAGCAACAGTCGTTTTTATGTCATCGTTAGTTATTACGTTTTGTCAGTTTATTACTGTTTTGTCAGTTTATAACTACAACTTTGTATGTATAAACGATTGATGTATGGAGAATTATACCGATTTATTTAAATTATTATAATTAATATATTATTATTGTTATTACTATTGTTAAAATAACATGTTATTATTATTATTATCATTATTATTATTTATTATTACTATTATTATTGCTATTATAAATATTATTTTTATTATTATTAACATTACTATTTTAATCATTGTCATTAGGTGTTTACTTTATATTAGTAGTTAATACTATTTGTAAACAACCTTGAAATGTAATACTAAATATTTCAGAAATATATTGATTGATTGATTGATTAGTTTTCATTGGCCAGAAAATGGCATTTTCAAACTAATAGTATGCATTTTTACAAAAAAATCTTTATTATAATTTTTTTTATAAAATGATGATTATTTTTGAAGTTTTTACATAATTTTGCTTCTTTTGAGACCCAACATAATATACTTTTAAAGAACTATTTTTTTTGATAATTATAGGGACCCGTCTGATGTTTAAGGGTCTTGAACTACCCTAACAAACATTTTTTTTTTAATTTTAGTATTATTTAATCATATAGAACGCATTTTGAGTGGTTGAACAGACATTTAATATATATATATATATATATATATATATATATATATATATATATATATATATATATATATATATATATATATATATATATATATATATATATATACAGCAAACCCTACAGTATAGGTTATAGGCCCTATACTGGGTTTATTAACCATAGTATAGGGTCTATACCCTAAAGTATAGGGCTTATACTATAGGATAGCAAACCCTAAACCCTAAACGGAACATATAATGAAACTTGGTGTTAAAATTATATGGTTTTTAAAATGAATTTATTAAAAGTTTACAAAATATGTTTGCCCTATTTATTAATATTTAATTTACTTATTTATATATATTTTTGGTTATTTACGTGCTCTAAAAAGTCCTATAAGTTCTTACAAACTTATCATAGAGCACCGTGGAATAGCGTTTAACCGAGAAGTTCACGCCTCCTTCCTTTCTAATGAAGCATACATGTATGATAGTCATGCATAGCTTAAGCCGGATTCAAAACACGGATCTCTAGTTTTGAAGTTATAACTCTAACTACATCACCACGGTTGTTTAATTGCAATGGTTAAACCTGGGTACATAAATAAGCGTAAAGATTTTTCATCCCTATTTGACATAAGTAAAGCATTTTTATTGCCTTTTCACTGAAAATAACTTTAATTTTTGGTTCAGCAAGGACCTTGAAATTTTTACTTAATTTTTTTGCAAATTTCCAAACTTAGTTTGCAAACTCCAAACAGTTAGTTGTTTATGCTTATGCCAAATAAAAAGCTTTGCTAAAAATTGAAATAATTGACTATTTTGTTCCATTTATTCATTTTGTCTATTGTATGTAGTCGATAGTAAAAAAAAAAAGAATAATGATTGGTGTGTCTGGTACAATAAAGCAGACAGTCTATTTTTTAAATTTAAGTTCTGCTTTTTATCAAAGAAAAAATAATCATAATTTGTGCAAAAATATATTTACATTATAATTTATGTAAAAGTAATTTTACATCTTAATTTACCTTCAAAATAAAATATTTCACTAAGCACCAGAAATAACTTAAATAAAAAAATCTTGTGCTAAAGAAAATTTATTAAGGTTGATTCGATTTTTGTCAATTTTAATTTGATTGTATTCAAAACAAATTAAAGACCTAGCAGCAAAATGTATCATCTTTAATAAATGAAAGAATTTGTAAAATGTTGATAACAAACATTTATAATATTTAAAATTACCAAAAAACAAGTCATTAGAACTCTATCAGTCATTGAAGTTGACTATCAGTTCTATGAAAAGATTCTCAAATTTTTAACTGGACCTCATTGAAAAACTGTTTACCTTGAAATGTTAAAGAAAATTAATTCAGTCAAATGTTGTTAAACGATTTATTAATTCTCACTATTTTTTCATAAAATGTAAAGAAATTACTTGAGAAAAATAAGCGAAAACTTCTGTTTTTAAGTAAATTACTAAGTTTTTTTTCTAACTATTTTTATAAAAAATAAAACCACAAAAAAAATTATTCATTTGTTTTAAACATTCTTGACTGAGAATACTGACTTATTATTAAGTAATCACTTAGGGGCTGTCTATAAATGATGTCAGTGGTTTTACAACCCCCTCCTGGTTTTTTAATCCCTGTAAATTTTTTATTATTATTAATTTTATTTTTGTATATTTAATCTATTAAGGTTAAAGTTTTAAAAGGTTAATTAAAAAGTTTAATCAGTAGTTTAATCAATATATTATTTGCATTAAATTAATTAATCATCTAAATAATAGTTGATTTTAAGTGGAAATCTACTATAATTTCTCTACTGTAATGCGACAACATTGTTTTTTAAGTGGAAAGCTACTATAATTTCTCTACTATAATTTGACAAAATTATTTTTTTAATACTCGTAATATTATTAATTAAAAACTAAAAACCTTATTTAAGCAAGATTAATGGCTAAATATGAATTATACAAAGATTATACAAACATTATTCAAGCATTAAACAATAATTATACGAATATTATGAAACCATTATACGAACATTATACGAATATTATACGAACATTATACAATTTTTAAAATTAAATACAGAATTTCTCTATACAACGGACTCTTTTCCATCGATTTTAGCTCTTTTTTTACATTTATATTTAAGACAGCTGTGAGAGATGGTCACTGCTGTGAAAGGTGGTCACTGCTTTGAGAGGTGGTAACTGCTGTGAGAGGTGGTCACTGCTGTAAGAGGTGGTCACTGGGTATTTTCTATTTTGGCGCAGGTTGAGTAGGAGCGCCAAAAAAATCTTTTTTACTCAACTTAAGTTATAATAAATTGATTTACTTTGATAATGATTTTGTTCGTTACTTTTTTTTAAAATATAAATTACTTGGTTACCCGATTAACTCACTGTTTACTAGATATCAGCAGTTCAGTATGTCGACAAAACAATATTACCCAAATGTGTATAAAGGAGTAGAAGCACTCATAATTCAGAAAAATCCTCAAGCTCTCTACATGTTATGCAACGCTCATAATCTTTATCTTGGTGTTTATTCCGCTGAGTCATCTTTGAAAGAAGTGAAGAACTATTTTTGCCGAGTTTATATTTACTTATTTATTATAAGATCTATATACAGGTAATGTAAATTTAGCAAAATAAATTATGCTGTTTTCCTATAGGGCCCTGATAAACTAAAATATAAATATAAAAAGTTTGATTCGTCAAATACGCAGTTAAAAGTATAAAATAGTATTAAAACGTCATAGATTTATCATAAAAGTTTGAAATTTAAAATTATTCATTAGCTTTATTTTGATCTCTCTTTTGTTCTTAGAAGCATTACAATTTTTTTAGTGGACATAATATTCAATAGAAAATATTTATCGAGACGACTAGTTTGTCAGAACATTAAACCTTATGAATTCGATGTTCGCATCGAGGCTGTGAAGCCGTTAGTTAGCAAAGATAAATCTTTGCATCTTTGTTGAAGCTTCTTAATCTTGATGAAATGCTGATCAATTGAATTCATCAGCTTGAAAACCTTCTGGCTCAAAGTTCTTCAAGCAATACACGTTGTCAGTGTCTTCAATCAGAAAATCCTTAGATAAAAAGGTTAGGCTTATGTAGAACTATCGAGGATCTCACCAGAATGCGATATTCTTGAACCAACTTTATAAATAAAACACATTTGGTTGACTCTGGTCTAGCATGATATTGTTTCCAATTATAATTTGTCCAAAAGAGGACGAGGAAGAAAAACACCTTTTAGAAAGTACCAACAACTTATTTCCACATAAAAGAAGAAAAAAAGCGTACGAACAACAAGGTGAGCGTGTTCAACACCTTTCTTGATGCTTCTATTCAATAGATAAGAAACAAAATTCAAGTTGAAAAATAGACAAGGAACTTTCTATTTGTTTTTATAACTCTCAGAAGTTAATTGTAGACCAAATTAAAGTAACTAGTTTTGAGAAAAAAGACAAACCTTTAACGAAAACGAAGTGGAGGAAGAGAAACTTATTAAAACGATCCGTCACTAGGAATCTCTGTAGCACGCTAACCTTTTTGGTAGAAAAGAATAACTTACTTTAATGAAGCTGTAAAATGAGATCAACCAAAATGGTCTACAGTCTATTTTCAAGTCAGTATAAATTTTTTATACCATTTTAACACGATTCCTTTTCTATTGCTTAAGATAAGCGGTCCAGTCAAGACAGAATGAACCATGACCGGCTCACCAATCTTCTAACATTCTTATAAAGCTTTTAAAGCCTTATAATAATATCTTTAGTAATAGAGTGGTACCGAGTACATATTAACTTCCACTGTTCTTCCAATTGTTGAAAGCTACGCTTCGAATAGTCTTTAAAAGAGGATAAAAAAATTACGTAACGTTGACGTGGAAAATAACATTGAAAAATGAATAATAGTCAAATTTGATGGAGGTAAGTATTCCAAGAGGAATCGAAATAAAATTTTTTTTTTTGTTATAGTTTGAGTGCCTTAAAAAGGTCTAAGGGCCTTGTCACAGAGCACCACGAAAGAGCATTTAATTTGAAAGTTCGTGCCTCCTTCCTTACCAATGACGCGAAAATGTTCCCAGAGCTCGTTTCCGACCCTGGTTCTTTTGCTTATAAAGTAAGCGCTTTAATAGTATAAATTATTAGTTATGTACTCTTTATCTTTTTTACCTGTAATTTGGGTGACAAAAAGAATAAGTAAAAAAATAAAATTTCAGAAGGTCAATTTTTTGAAGGCCAATTTTTCTAAAGCACACTGTAGAACAACTAATGTCAGTTTGTGTATGTTTGTGTATAAAAAAGTTTTAATGGTTCAGAATTGTCCTACTCTTAAATTAAACTTTTCAAGTGTTTCTGGTTAGTGATAATTCTATTAAAAACCTTATTTTGTAGTGCTCGGATTGGTCATCATATCGCTTTTTGGATTTATTGGGTCTAAAGGGGCGTTAATGGAATATTACTTCTGGCGTCTAAAAGAATTGTGGCAAACCTGTTTATTTTTATAATTGAACGTATTTAAATTTGGTTTTAAATAACTGTTTTGTTCAATTATTTTCAATAAACAACACACATTAGATCTTTTTTCTTGTTTTATTATTACTAATGGGCGTGGTCACATTAAAAATATCAGTATTAATAATTTTATTTTCTATAAAAAGGAAGTTGCATGAAATAGAAACACCTTCAAATCCCAAAAAAAGCTTTGAAATAATTGAAAAGGTTAATGGTATTAGGGCTGACGACATGGGTTTAATAGTGGAGAGGGACCACCATCAATTTCTAAAAAAAGTCTTCTGTATCTATAAATTTCTTATATAAAAATTAAAAAAATAATAATAGTAAAAGTCTTTCAGAAAAAATATGGAGGGGCCCCTTTAGTGCCCCCTTGGGATAATGAAGATTAGAATCCCAAGAAACATCATTATAATTATGAGAGGGTTTAATATAATTTTTACAAAAAAAAGTGTTTAAAATGATTGTTGTATTTATCATACTTTTATTCTGTTTATTGCAACTTTTTTTGTTTTTCGAAAAAAAAAGAAAATCAATCTTTTTAAATCATGCGTGATGGTTGTTTCATTCGGCCATCGTAAACAAAGTTGATTTTTATGTTTTTCTTTTGTTAAATTTACATAATATTTTCTTTTTATGAAAAGTTTTGATTCAAATGTTAACGAACATACAAGCTGCATTTACCTATTTTGTTAAAAATATGAACTTTTACTCTGCAAGCAGAAATAAAGAATTTTTGAAGGAAAAGAAAAATAAACACTTCCCACAAAATAAATTTTTAATTGAAAATTATTTTGTTTTTTTTCTTTAGATTGATTTTTATTTTTAAAACAAATGTTTCTTGTGGGTGGGAAGGCGTAAAAAAAAATTTTTTTTTATGATTGGGTAGATGTAGGCGCAAATTAGTATTTAAAATGAATATTTTAGACTTTTGTTGCAGAAAAGTATATTATATTTAAAAGTATATATTTAAAAAAAAAATTTTATTTTAAGTTGATTTTATTAAAACAATTAAAATTTTTCAAATTATTTTTTAAAATAAATTTGTTTTATTTTATTCTTACTTATATAAGCTGGGCTGGTCAACGTTTTGAGGAATTATATATTTATGGAACCCTCTACAAAAATCTAGATATTGAGCTTTTTAAAATACAATTTTAAAAATCGGGAAGTGTTGTCTAAATGGGAAGAGCTTCATAATTGGAACATGCAAATTTATATTGAAAACAAAATATATTTTAATAATACACTTTTTTATTATTTTGATCTAGATAAATGTTTTTATGTCGAAAAGCTATCGATTTAATGTGCTTTCTTTAGTGTGTTTAATTTTTGTGTGGACATTTGATCAAATATTATGCGTAAACTATAAAAATGTAGATTTTGTTGGGTTTTTTTTATCATTTGATAGCGCGTAGCCCTGTAGCGTAGGTGCGAGTTGTATAAACTTGTGGTATAAATTTTTATTAATCCTTATCTTAAGTATTTTAATGAAAACTCAACCAGAATTGTAACTCTAATTGAATAAAAATTATATATTAAAATTAGAGAATTTTTTTCTAACGGTTTATCTGTATTGCAATAAAAAAAAAAGAATCAGTTTACCTAACGTTAATCTTACAAAAAAAAAGGAAAATCTTTAAAAAAATGTAATTAGTAGTAGTACAAAGTGGAACGTAAAAAAATTTCTTTTTAATGTTTTGTTGCTTTCTACTTTAACATAAAATGAATGTTTACTTTCCAATTAACTTCTTGAGTAAGTAAAAAAAAAAAAGTACTACTAGGTAATGTACAATACTTTAGATAACGCTTCAAAATTGAAGATATAGTTAGCAAAATTACGTCATAAATTAATTCGAATTATGCATAATTGGCATTCTTAGAAAATTCGTTGTCTAATGTTATAAAACATCTGCATCTATTTAATTTATTGTTTAATTTGGACATTTAAAGTTAAATTAACTGTTTGTAAACCATTTTGTATTTTCAAAAGCCAAATCTAGTTTACATTTGTCTCCTTTTTGAAAACAGTTATTCAACTCATAGGCGGTTCCAGGGGGAAATGGGCTAAAGTACAATAAAACTGAAAAACTTATATTCATGCAAAAATTTTTTTGTAAATATAGATATATTAATTGATAAGCAATAACAAATGTTAAATGTCCACATGTTTTTAAACCA
The DNA here is from genome assembly GCF_038396675.1 of Hydra vulgaris. Classification (NCBI taxonomy): domain Eukaryota; kingdom Metazoa; phylum Cnidaria; class Hydrozoa; order Anthoathecata; family Hydridae; genus Hydra; species Hydra vulgaris. The sequence goes on from NC_088930.1 coordinate 14,213,943, forward strand.
GTCTTTTTAACAGCTTTTAACCATTTCTGGTATATATGTATATATATATATATATATATATATATATATATATAAATATATATATATTTTTTTTTTTTTTTTTCTTTGATGTTGTTGTTTTTTTTTGTATTTTCTTTTTTACAAATTAAAAAACATTTTTGTCTTGATAAAAAATTTATAGGGAAAGCAGCTTTTTTTCTGGTTATCACAACAATAGCATTATTTATAAACTCATAATTTTTTGGAAAAAAGAATTTTTGTGGCTTATTTTGAATGGCGCCACCTCAAACAAGTTTTAATCTGCACAAAATTTTAGTAATTTCAATTGGAGTAATTTATGACAATTTTTTGTTATTAACATTGTAACGTTTATATTATTATTCTGCACTTTGGTTAAGAAAATTGTATTAGTGGCTAATTATAATACTGTTAGTTATATTTGATATAATATAATTATAATATATTATAATATTATTAACAGTAAAAATAATTATATTATAATTATTTTTTACTTTGTTTTGTCATTAGTTTCCTTTTTTCTTTATGTTGTCATATTATATTTATTATTTGTAATTAGTATTCTTGTTTATCTTTTTTTTTTTCTTCTTTTTTTTTTTAAATTCTTTTTTTGTTCTATTTAATTTTCTTTTAAGGTGTCTCTCCATTGACTAGTTTTTAACTACACGAGTGGTTTATGGTAGCTTATATACTATTACTCTAAATTTTAGTATTTTATGGTGAAATAAATAGATAGAGAGAAAATAAAAAATTACTAAAAGTGTTTTAATTTTTTTAAACATTTTGTTTAATTTTTGCTAATCAATATTGCTGTTCGAAGAATTATTGATATAATTGATAAAATAAAAAAGATAATTTTTTTTTTAAAATGTTGTCCTCTCAATCGACATATTTGTTGTAAATTAAAAAGCTTCTAACAATTTTTTATTTTAATTAAAAGTATTAACATAGTACTTATAAAATATGTTTGAGCTGATTATTTATATTTCATTTGTTGGTTATATTTTTTTTTAGATATTTTGATGATATATTGTAAACAAAAATATCTAAAAAACTAAATCACTTTAAAGAATGAAAATTTCTAAAGATGTTTATTGTATAGTAAAGTAGGAATAGAATTAAAACTAAATCATATTACAAAATCATATTAAAAAGAAATTAATATTTGTTAATTATTGATTTTGCACAGTAAATCTTCATAAAAAAGTGCTATGTAATAAGAACTTTTTGAATAAAGTTTTGATTTAGCTTTTACAATTATAAATAAAACATATTCTAGATAAATGTAAAAAAATAACCTAAAAACTAAAAGCTACTCTTGAAATATCTTGTTTTAAAAATAAAAATGTCACAGATATTTAAACACCAAAAGAAATACAAAAAATAAAGTTAAAACTTCAGTATTGGTATGATTTCGTTTACACTAGTATCAGTTTCTATGTATGAGTTACATAGAAACTGTACAGGTCATTGTTTCCTTACTTGTGCTCTCTTACATTTGCTGTCCTTTGGCTACATTAGCCATAGGTGGTTATTAATAGATAGTTCTTAACACGTGGTTTAGCGTAAAATGTTTTAAACTCGGCGTAGTTGTTTATTTTTATTAAAAAAGCTGCACCTAATAAAGCATACATTTATTGACGTGCCGGCAATTTTGATTATTGACGCGAATTTTAATCTAGCGTAAAGAATGATCAAAATAGTTTATTTTATTAAAAGTATTTTTTTTATCAAGTAAAATGTTAATCTTTAATTATAATAATAGTTTCTACTTAGCTAACGTGCTTAACATATTGTAAGATCGTGCTTAACATATCGTTACAACGTGTTTGTGATGTAGAAGTGTCGAATTTAAAAATATTTTGAGAAAAATACACATTCAAGTTTTAAAAATGTTTGCCACATATTTATGTGATTCACTTAATTAGTTTTGATATTAACTATGGAGGTTAGAATACATAACAAGAGATAAGTGTAATTTCGGGGGGTTTTTTTGTGCGAATTTGTTGTATCATTTAATCAAGGTAAGAATATGTTTGTGTTTTTTGTTTTTTTGTTTTAAAAAAAAAAGTAAAAGTATCACGGATTCGTCAATGCACAGTGGGTCAAAAGTGATATTTTCAAGTCAAACATCTAAAAAGTATTTTAACTAATTTTTTTTATTACAAACGGTTCATTATATTAAAAAACAAAAAATAAAAATCTAAGTTTTAAAAAAACTTTTATTCTTATTTAAATTTTTAATCATTCGGATTTTTTTCCGTAAAAATAAAAATTCTAAGGCAAGAAATAAAATTAGCAACAAGAATACTGTTCACTAGTATACTATTCTAGTTTCTTGCAATAATTTAGTAAAACTATAGGGCAGAATTTTTATGTTTACTATGCATAGTAATAAAAAACCATAGTGGGTCAGAATAGCCATTTTCTAGCCAAAATCTCATAAAAAATCAAAACAAAAAAAATTATGAATAAAAACTCTCTGTATTTTTTTAAGTACTTATTTGAGGCTTCTTGGGCTTCCTCAAACATTATGCCAAGAGGCATAAAAAATTCTACCATTTGATGTCCATGAATCAGAACAGACAATACTGCATGCAGTTTTCTAATAAGAACAGAACTAACACCTATTATTTCAGAAGGTTTTTCAACTTGCTGAAATACACGACGCACAGTGTTCCTATTACTTGAGGTACCTGCACCCCCAGAGCGTAGGGATTCCTTCTTTCTGGTGGTAACAATAGCATTATCATCTAGATCTCTTGCATGTCATATTAAACACTCAAAAAGCCTCATCCAGGCCTAAAGTGTTGAGATGCTATTCAACAAGTTATAATTTTTCGCTTCTTTTTTTAAAACTATTGGTAGATCATTCATGAATTTTGATGAGATGTCACAAGCACTCTAGCATTGAGTGAAAGCTGTTGCCGAGGAAACGATGGTCTTCACTTTCCCATCAATCATAGTGATATCTATAATTTGATATACATCTGCTTTCTGTTCAGCAATTTTTACTTAAGAAACTGGGAGTGCGTTGATGTCATTTTTAATTGACACAAATTCTGTTAAGACCACTTCCTTTGTTTCTTTCATGTATTTAAACCAAACAGGTTTGCAACTAACAGGCGATAAAGGTTTGTGGTTCCTCCAAACAAGCTGCCGATTGGCATCTTAAAAAAAAGTATAAGTCCAATAACACAAAGCATAGAATAAATAAAGATACTTCACTTGCTAAATTCCTTCCAGCCTAATCTGTATCTGCCTGCTTATAGACTGGCTGACGATTTGCACAATCAAATCCTATTTTTAATCTAAGTGTAAGTTTTTTACATATTTTAAGTGACTCTGAATCTGCAGTCAGCACCTCTATCTGAAATTCACAAAGCCACTTTGCTGTGTGCTGAAGTAGAAAATACAAAGGAACTTCTGCAGAGTAATCGGAGACCTTAACATCATCTGGCTAACATCCGTCTTTTTCACTCTTCAAATCATGGTATATTTGGTAAATTGTTTATCTGGATCTAAAACATTGTTGCAGAGAAGTTGGTAAGTTATCATTGACAGAATAGCATCTAAGAGTGCTAATGTTTTGTCAGATAAAAGACTTGCTTGAGTAGGTATATAGAAACAAAATTTTGACACCCTTAGCCTCTGCATTTCTTGCATCTTTTTTTAATGACTTTGAAGCTGCATAAAATATTTCGTTAGTACAGTACATATGTATAATGTTAGAAACTTTTCTGTCCTGTGATCGGGTCGAAGATTCATCAACGGGCATTTCTGGTCCTCCACCAAAAATTTTTCAGAAGCAACAGTTTTAATTTGCTTAAAAGAAATAATACTATCTAGCCAAATATTATACTCTATTATATATATATGTATATATATATATATATATATATATATATATATATATATATATATATATATATATATATATATATATATATATATATATATATATATATATATATATATATATATATATATATATATACGTTTATATGTATATATGTATATATATATATATGTATATATATATATATATATATATATATATATATATATATATATATATATATATATATATATATATATATATATATATAATATATGCATATGTTTATATAATCATAGTTGTAAGAAGTTCAATAATGTTTTTAGTCTTTAATATAGGGCTATTTATAATATAGTTCGACCGTGTTATAAAAATGACAATTATCACATAATAAAATTATTGCTCAGCCCAGACTGGCAAAAACTGGCAAATTATTTTGCTTGATGCTTCTAGTATACATCAAATACTTTTGAAAAAATAGGTTACACATCCTTTAAACTGCTTTATATACTACTATTTATGCACAAACAACGAAATAGAGAATTTATGTAACTTGAAAAATAGTCTGTTCAGTTAAACATAAAAAAAAAGTTATATTTTTTATAAGGACGTTTTGATGCTCAATTATACGTCTATATACATATGCAATTATACGTCTATATACATATGCAATTATACGTCTATATACATATGCAATTATACGTCTATATACATATGCAATTATACGTCTATATACATATACAAAATATGTAGCATAAACTTTTCTTACCATATAAAATAAAATAAGTGTAAAAATATCGCTGCAATATTAAAAAAAAAAATAATTTTTAACATTACCTTGTTAACGGAGTTCTTATATTTTGCGGTCAGTTGTTACTATTTAATTATAAAGTATTATCATAAATAATATTATTTTTCTATATTAGAAATATTTAACTGATGTTTAAAAAATATATATATTAGATTTCTTAAACTCTATATTTTAGGTATTGCCGGCTTCTGACCCACAGCCCAACGTAATAGGCAGAAACTACTTACAAATATGTTAAGAGTTTGTTGAATAAATTGACTCGCAAAGTTAAAAATACGTATACGGCGATGATACTAGGATGCAAAACATTACGAATATTATTGTAAAAATTTAAAACATTATGAACATTATTGTAAAAATTGGTGGCGGCAGATTTAATTAAGAAGTAAAAGATTTTATTGCACTATGAACTCTTCCAATTACTTTAAATGTATTAACCTTGTGATAATGATTGCAAACTTTAAAAATATTAACAATATATTAGACAGGTTAGAAAAAGATATTAATAACAACAAATATAAAATTTCAAGTATTGAACAGATTTGAATGACATTAGGAACAACCTTAGTTTAAAAAAAATAAAACCTGGGTAAAATTATCATAGATATAAAAATACTACAATAATGAATCCAATATACTTTATTCAATATATTGTTAAAAAAATCAGAAGATTCAAAAAATCGATGAAGAAAAAATAACTTAAAAATAGATGGGCAACAAAAGCAACATGGAGAAAGTTGGAACGATTGCAAAAATTGTTCAATTTTATTTAAGAAATGCAGCAATTAATGAAATATTTTAAAAACAATTGATTATATTAAGTGTAGTGATATTAGAACGAGTTCATGTATCGGTCAATACAAAAAAGTCAGAAACAATAGTTCTAAAAATCTTGAATTTCCATAATAAAAACAAATTTTTTTCAAGACAGTAAAAGTGGGATTGGCTCACGCATAAATTAAGATTTTATTTTAGAGACAGTAAAACGTTAATGTTATGAGAAAAAGTAAAAAATTTACACAGCAAAAGTAAACATAAAAAAGATAAAAGGTAAACGAAGGAGCAGCCGTAGCGCAGTGGTTAGTGCGCTTGCGTCAAAAACTAGAGACCCGTACTTCAACGCCACCTCTAGACAAGTTTTATAAAATCGGTAAGGAAAGGTGACGTGAACTTTCTTCAAACGCTATTCCGCGGTGCTCTGTGATAAGACCGGAAGGACTTCTTGGGGCACCTGAAATAAAAAAAAAATAAAAAAATCTCGTCATTTTAAAATGTGATGAAATATTTAAACGCGATTTTAAAAATTCCTTATTTTAGATTAATCAATCGCGTTTTTTATTTTACATTCTTAACATAAGGGCTATTCATATTGAAAAAAATTATTCTGTCCAACTGGGGTATATGTAATGGTTAATGAAATAATAGATCTTTTATCGTTTCAATGTCTTTCGAACTCACTCACTTTTAAGACGTAAATACGCACATTTTTCAAATAAATAATTTTGGTTCACCGTTTATTAAAAAACAGAAACTTTTAAACTTGAAACCATTAAAATTTACACCAATACGAATAATTATAAGAAGTAGCTAAAAGTGTGACAAACTTTATATTCGATAACGGTAGCGTAGCGAGGTGGGGGATGTGCAAAGATTTAGTAGGGCGCAAAATTATCAAATTATCTTTACTTTTTCTGCTAAAAAAATAAAACAATATAATATATGGTTTTAGCTTTTTTAAGAGAAAATGATAAAGAATTTTATGTCATAAATTTAAAACATATAATGTTCATATATAAAACAATAATTGCTCTACGAGTTATATAAAAAAATTTCTTAAGTTATTTTCTCTACGAAAGAATGAAACTACTTAGCGGTTTTTTGTAATTAAATTGTTTTTTGCGCGATTCGTTTTATTATAAAAATTGCGCGTTCTGTATTTTATCAAATTTTTAAAAGTATTGTAAAAGTTATTTTTAAAGATATTACTTATTTTTTCAAATTAATATAATTATATTAAATAATTATTTAATATAGAACAAAAATTGTTTAATCTTACTTCAATTTTAAGTTCCATTGTAGTTGACAGATTTTAGTTCCACTGTAAGTTCATTATATATGACAGGTTTATGCGGAAATATAAATTATATTAAGCGTAAATAAAAACTTTTTTAATACAAATATTTTCATACAATAGTATACATTTTTCAATGTAAATATTAATATTTTCATATATTATTTGCGTTTAAGCCATTTCATATTTTCTTATATTTTCTTATTTTAATTTTCTAATTTTAATCTATATTTTTGCGTAAGAAAGTTAGTATTTCTGCATTTCCGTATTTGCAATAAAAATTCGCCTATTTACTTATGTTCGCTAGATGCTGAAAAAGCTTTTGACAGTTGCAACTGGAATCTTCATTTTAATAAACTTTACTTTAATAAAAACCTAATCTCCAAATAGTTAAATTGCATCTTCTTTATATGGCTCCAATTTAGTTTCATTTGCTCTGAAGCAAGGTGTGAGGCAAGGATCGATTTTGTCGCACCCACTTGTATAATATATACAACCAAAAAATACTTGAAACTATAAAAAATGATAATTTTGTTGGTACTTCTAAATATGGAAACTTCAAAAGTGTTGTTGTTTATGCTGACGACATTCTTCTTAGCTCTACTCCCAGTGGGGACAAGAACGTTTTGCGAACGTTTTTTAATGGTCCCGAAATAAAACAAATAAAACTTTCCTTTATTATTTAAAACTATTTCACTTTCATCAACCTTATTATATCATTTACTTTATCATTAAAAAATAATGAATCTTCAAACTCAATCTTTTCCTCTAGGATATTTACTGCAGATAAAGGCTTTTTGATTTCAGACATTAGGAATGGTATATCTGGTATCATGGTATCCACAAATACTGCATATTGAAAACCTATTATAAAAGAAAAAAAATTAGAACAGAGTAAAATATTAATGAAAAACTGCTGTAGAAAACTGAAAATTGAATTAAATACCATAGCATCTTTTGAAAAATGAAAAAAGTCAACATTTATTAAAATGCCTGTTCCACTTATAGGCTTAAAACTTGACGGCAGCTCATTGTAACATTAAAGTGCAGCAATGCTTTTCTGGAATCCGTGGTTGAAACCCCACCTCTAGGCAAGTTTTGGAACATCGATTAGGAAGGAGGCATGAACTTCCAATTAAAACACGGTGCTCTGTGATCAGACCGTAAAAACTTCATGGGGCACCTAAAAAAAAAAAATCGTTGAAGAAGTGTTTCATGTGTTATTAATTAACTTGTTAAAAATAAATACACATTTTTTGAACTTTTTGAAAAACAATTATCTGGTTTTATTTAGCATAAAATGTTGAATAAAAACAGATGAACTTACATTTGGCAATGTTTTGCACTATAATATATCTAAGACTAGCTTCTCTAATGTGAAAACAATCGCGATACGTACCACTTTTCGTTCTAAAATTGGTATTAAATAGCAAATACAAAAGATTGCACACTCCAATCTTTTATATAGACTTACATTGAAGTATTTAGTTAAGAATATTTAATATAAAATCAATTTTGAAAAATTACGAAAAAGTTGGCATACATGAGCTAAATTAAAAAAAAAAACATGACTCTTGAAGTTTAGAACTTGAAGTCTTTGAATCACTTTATGCATGCATCTTACATCTATTTAGTTCTTTAGTAAAGATTTAGGCCAATATTTATATTTGCCATTCTTTATAAGATGAAGTAAATATTTTTCTATTTTTTTACATACAGTCGCATTCATAATTTTTTTATAATCTATAGTTGTTACTACTGAATAAAGTCTTCCGTTTAAGCTTAAAAAAAAAATCTTTGCTCAATATCATGTATACGAATTTATTTCAACTAGAAGTTCTACTTGTATAAATAATGTAGAGCAAATGCTAGCTGGAGTAGAAATAGTCGAGATTTATTTTTATGAAATGTTTCAAACCTAAACTTATTTTGTTTTAGGTTATGATCATTTCATTGTAATTATACTTGCATCTTTGTTACTCAAAATTGAGAATGAGAAATCAAAATCAAATTTGAATATTGGTATAATTTTAATTAACTTTAATTTTTAAATCATTTTATTTTATGTCTTATTATTATGTTTAAATGGGGAAAGGGGAGGTTTAGTTTCAAGATGAAATTAAAAAACAGTACTTTTTTTTTTATACAAATTTGTTCAAACTTTTATTGCATTTACTTTAGTTATTTCCAAAAAAAAGGGAATTCGAATTTTCTTCGAAACTTCGAATGACTGCTCGAACCAAAATTCACAATCTATATAAGTACACGTGCTGCGCTTATTCATTTTTTACTAAATTTAACAAAGCAAAACAAAAATAAAAAAGCAAAAAACAGAAAAAATAGGAAAATAATAAAAGAACCTTTATTAGTCTCCGGTACAAAACATGCTACAAATATTCTTTTGTATCACGGCTGTTTTTGAAAGACTTCATATTCAAAAAAAAATTTAAGGTGTCATGGTAACAGTCATGGAAACATGACTATGTATGACATGGTAACATGATATCATAGACCAAAATTACCTGTAAACATAATAAATTCGCAATTTTTATGCGATTAAAGTTATTTAATTGTTAAAAGCGGTTAAACAGAATTCCCATATTTCCTGATTTTACGTTGGAGAGCGCAACGCTAAAATAATTGAAATTAAAACTTTCATTATACTTAGGTCATTTGATTGAGTCATGTTCAAAGAGTTTCACTTTAAAAAATCACGTTGAAACCTTCAGTGCTGGATTAAGGGAGGGGGCTAGGGGGGGGCTATAACCCCCATTCCTAGAATAAAGCTTTTACTTTAAATAAAGTAAAAGATTTTTTACTTTGAAACTCTGAAAATTAAATCCTTTATTAACTTTAAAAAGCCAAAGTTAAATTTATTCCATTGTCTAATTGTAAACAAAAATACAAAAATAAAAAAAGACTGTCTACAAAAATGCTCCATTAAAAATTTTTTCCCGGTCTTGGACTAACGGAGGAGCGTTAATCACTTTTACGAAAAAAATTACTAGATTGGTAGCAGCGACTAATATCAAAAATCGAATGTAGGTATGTATGTATGTATGTATGTATGTATGTATGTTATTTAATATTTGTACAAATTAGTACAAAAACAATTTCCTTTGGAAAATTATTAATAACTTGAATAGTTATATTGTCTTTGAAAATGTATTAACGATTGCAACTCTACAATTCTTTTGTACTTCCGTTATTATCTAAATGGCAACATGTATGAGCGATTTTTTCTTTTCTACAAATTAAAAGTCACGAAGGTAAATGATTGATTACTGACATTTTAGATCTACTGTAATTTGATTACTGACATTTTAGATTTGATTATTTTTGATTACTGACATTTTAGATCTACTGTAAAAATATGATATTAATATGAGGCATTGTCGTGGCTAAGCATACAATAATGCAAGCAATATGTCTGGCAAGCAATATATTCTTGGTTACAAGCACGTTTAAGAGAGCGGAGTGAATTAGCTTTTTATATCCTCTGCGCTGGACATTCTTTAAACTTAGTAGGGCAGTGCAGTGTTAGTGAATGCATCAACTCTATCAACTCCATGTTGGCGTTCTGCAGAGTTTGTATTCATTTTTTTAAACCTTAACATCAGAAACACGATGGTCATGGAGGTCAGATGCTTCAAAACGTTTAGTAGAAAATTTTGATGGGATTCATGCAGAGTAATGTCTTATAGCTTATATGTCTTATACAGAAGAAAAGTCTGATACGATCACTATAATGATCTTATTTAATAAACTTATAAGCTAGAGTTTGCATTCATGGCTGTACTTTGGCATCACATACTTACCCAGCAAGCAAAGGACGCCGTGTCAACGCCTAAGCAAGGTTGAAATTTTTAACGTTGGAACTTTCAACATCGCTTCCACGTTGATTTACCGTTGATAAAGTAATGTTGAACAATACGACGTCATTTCAACGTCTTAGTGATGTAGAAAGTTTAATGTAGGAATTTCCCACTTACATCAACGTTGATTTATAGTTGATTAACTAACATTGATTATTCAACGTTAAAAGGACGTGTTTTTTTAATTTCTTTTTGATATCGAGGCAGATAATTATAAGTTTATTTAAAAATAAAAATGGCTAATCGCCCAGCGAAAAAGATGTACTTTTTTTTATTGCTTTTTTATTTAAAAGTGGTAATATTTAAAAATTACTCATAATTTTATATAATATTTTACTTACTAATGAAATTATTAATTTCATATTTTATTTTGCTTGCAGAAAGTTGTAAATGCAAAAATGCCTAAGTGCAATTTTAATATTATTACTAATAATCATTAAAAATAATCCGTGTTTTGTTATGTAACATTGTTTTACACAGCTTTAATTACAAACATACATATTTTTTGTTTATAATCAAAGCTGAAAGTGCTAGTAAAAGAATCAATAAACTAGTAAAAAGAGAACATAATAATATTAATGACCAGATCAGAAAGTCTTGACTGTCCCAGGGTTGATCGCAAATATTTCTTTATAAGTTTCAGTTTTGAAAAGTTCCTCTCACATGAAGCCACAGACACAAAGATTGTAAGAAATAACTGTAGACTTATTGAGAGTATTGGGAGAGATTCAAGAAAATCCTAGCCAACTATGAATTTTAAAATATCAATTATTGACCAGTCTTTAACTTTGTAGATATCAATATCTATTGCCGTCATGTGTCTCAACTTTGGTATTTCTTTTAAAAGCTCTACTTCGGATAGTTCATCATAAAAAGTGGTCAATTTCGGAACTGATACTCTCAATTCTTTTTTAGTTGCTGATAGAAGACTCTTGGCTTGAACAGCCTCAAACATATTTGCTACTTCCTTGATTGCTATTGATCTGGTCTGCAGTTCAGAAATAAAACAATCAATGCACTAAAGCATCGCCCTATTGTTTTTTTCTTGCATAGTGAATCCAGCATTTCTGAGTTGTTCCCCTGTCATTCTCTTCTTGAACCTTAATCTTCTTTCTACTTTTATTCCAAATTGGTCTGCTGTAAAAATTGCCTCTTCAATTGCATGCTCCACCAAGTGACTGCGCTTCTTCTGCAGAAAAAGTCTTAATGCCTCTAACTTGGTCACTACTTTTTCAAGAGTTAAGCCTTTGGTCTGCAGATATTGCTGTGTCAAATTAACTTCCTCAAGTACAGCAGGCCAAAAGTAAAGTTAGCACAGAAACGTGAAATCACAGACAGCAGGTAAAAGACCATGTGTTGCACCTCTTGTTTCCACATTTTCACGAAGATCACATAGAGTTTCAATCACCGCCACATATTCATTAAACTTATCTTTCACCGGTTTAATAGCAGCATGATGTGCACTCCAGCGTTTGTTGATAGCCTTTTAACAGACATTGCAGTGCGTTCAATTAAAACATCCCATCGATGGGCGGAAGCAGCAAAAAAAGAATACATTCTCTCAAGAGTTCCAAAAAAAGCACACATAAAGCATTTTCAGAAAAAGAGTGTTGACCACACAAGTTAAGCGAATGGTCTACGCATCCGTTAAAAATAGGTTTCTTGTTCTTTCTTTTCAGAATGGCTTGAACACCTCCATTAACTCCAGACATTGTCGCAGCATTATCATAACCTTGCGCTCTGCACATCATTATGTCAATTCCATCACTTTCTAAATATTTAAAATGTCTAAACAGAGGTCATCAGCTTTTTTACCTTTTAAAGGAAAAAGTCCTTGAAACACTTCTCTCACTTCAACTTTCCTGTTGTGGATTTTCACATATCTGATCACCTCAGACATCTGGTAAGAGTGTGATATGTCAGGTGTGGTGTCAAACATGATTCCAAAATACTTTGCAGCCTTTTCGTCATTTAAAAGAGTTTCCTTCACATGATTTGCCAGAACAGTTATAAATTCTTTCTGAATTTCTTGTGAAAGATAAGATATAGTCACAGATGCTTTTACTGTTGCAGATGTACTTTGCTTGAATATCATCAAGTGTTCTTTCAACACAGGGTCATATTTAGAAAGCATCTTACCCATCTCAAAAAAGTTTCCTATATTCAAAGAAGATGCATCTTCCTTATGGCCTCGAAAGGCTAGATTTTGCTTAGCAAGAAACAATGTGATATCAAGCAACCTGTGCAAGATATCTATTTTTTTATCCCTATTCATTACAGCAACACAGTCGGCATCATCTTTTTTGCAAAGCTTAAGGCCTGCTGCCAATGTTTTCCACTTTTCTTGGCAATCGAGATAGTCAAAGGATTTAGAAGATAGTTTCATTTTTGAAATAGAACAATTTATATCATTATTCAAGTTGTAACCTCCAGGTTTTTTTCTCATTAAAAAGATAAATCTGAAACTAAAAACACATCACTTAACTTAATTCAATAAAATAAATATAAAATCATAACTTAGATAATTATCAGCGATAGCTTTTTCTAGAAAGTCTTTGTTTTTCTCATTTTCGTCGTTGCGCATGAAAAGGGTTCTTTTGCTTTAAAATAGTCCCGGGCCCCGAAAAGTCTTAATCCACCACTGGAAACCTTTGACACTCAGACATAGGCAAGGCCCATATTTTTATAAAGCGGGTAGAGGAGACCGGGGCTAGTTGGCTTGGTTTTTACTCTAAGAGGTCGATAGCCCTAACAGCACATTTTTTTTGAAAATAATAAAGTGTAGTCTCAAAGAGTAAGATATTGGGTAACTGATAAAATTTGCATTCATTTATAACAAAAAATTCTTTGGGCCTTCCTAGGCCTTAAAAAAAAAAAAAAAAGTTGCGTCAACTTACCCCACCACGGGTAAGTTGGTGCAAACTATAAAAATGGTTAATAATGTACTATTAAGTGCAAAATTGACAGAAATTTTTTTACTATTAATTTTGGCAACAAATTAAAGCCAAAAATTTAATATTAGTTTTAGCTGGTACCAAATATTAGTACGTATAACAGCCAAAACAGTATCCCACTTTTTATCTGTGAAAAAAAACCTAAAAAAAATTTTTTTTTAATTTTTTTGTAAAAGTAAGTTTTTTCAATATTGTTAAAAATTTAAAAAAAAAAATTTTATAAAAATATATACTTTTTTCCATAGTAAATGCTATGAGCCAACTTACCCCGTTAAAATTTTGTCAACTTACCCCGAAAGCCTTTTTTTCAATAAACAGTCTATAGATCCTGAAAAAAGGCAACTTTGAAAAAAAGTCTGACTGGATATAGTAAACCAATTGTGACTGGAATTTTTACAGTAATTTTTTTTCATACGACCAACTATTTTCTTTGTAAAGTAAAAAGGAAGCGATGTTCCAAAAGTTACGTTTTTGTCCAAAAAACACTAAAATTTTAGTATATCCTATGGGCATGCGCGAATCCTGACAATACCCTAGTGCATGATGAAATGGTCAATTAGGAAGATCCTGTCTCATCTTTTTCACTTTCTGATAAAAGTCTCTGAAGATAAACGCAGTTTGTCAACTTACCCCTGCGGCAAACTAGCCCCGGTCTCCCATACACGAAATAAATGTGAAAGAATAAGTACGTCATTTTTTTCAGTGGTTATAGTAAAATCTTTTTAATTGTTTTGTAGTTTGTTTACATCGTGTTGTGGTTTCAAAAAAGTGTGTTAGTTTTTCGATTTAACTTAAAGTTAGTTTTAAAAAATGACAAAAGAAGAAGATAATTATACACAAATGTTTGAAAAATACCAAAAGTGGCTACAATTCGTAGCAAAAGCGTTGCAAATACATCCATACAAGGTTAGTCATGTAATTAAACGACTAACTATTATTGTATTAAATTTACTACATGGTTCGAAATAAAAATTGAAGAGTACTTTTTTTAGTTGTTTTTCAGCTTTCACATTTATTTTGTGTACGCACTTAACAATTTTAATTTATTTGTATAACAGCAATCTCTCTTACTCTCTGCAAACTTTAATAAAAAGATTGATATAAATAAAAATAAAAACTATTGTTAAAAAACAAGTATGAACAAATATAATTTTTTTTACATAATATAGAATGCCGAAAAACAAAAGTATTAAAACAACAACATTAAAATGTTAGATTTTTAAGTTTATTTAAGTCCCTAACAACAAAAAACATTTACAAGTCGAGATGTTTACAACGTTTGCATGGTCACAAGCCCCCCACCTCACCTTTTTTCCTTTAGAAAAAAGGTGAGATGGAGGCTTTTTTTTTTAGAAATTTCTTTTTTAGAAATTGACAATTGTGCTCCCCCCCTACTCCCCGACTTCGAAACCCTGGTTGTGCTTAAAGCATTTTTGGAAACTTTTTTTAACTCAAACAAAATGAACTTTTTCAGCTCATTTTGTTTGAGTTAACTAAAAGTGTCATGAACTTTGTACTATTTATAATACACTTTTTTTTATATTTTTACAATATTGTATTAAAACTTTATATACCGATTTATGAAAAGATTGCAATTACGTATGCCATACTTTCATTTTTCTCTAATCTATTGCTCATATTTCAATATATTTTATATCTTATAAAACTTTTTTTTTAATATATATTTAATTTAATAATATCAAAATGAATTATTTTGAGAAATAAAAAAAGTATACATGTTAATGCTGTTTTTTTTTAGAACTTTTAATTTTATTTTAACAATAAAAAACCTCAAGAAAATAAAAAAAAATTTAAAAAAACTTAAAAAAAGATACTTGGAATCAATCTTTTGGAGAATTTTTAAACTTAAAGAAAAAATTTTTTTGTCCATTTTTTTTTTACTACCGTAGACTAAAATCTTTTCGTCTTTGTATCATTTTCTTTTCTGTAAATTTTGTATCATTGTATTATTTTTGTACAATTGTATCATTTTCTTTTCAGTAAATTTTACTAACTACTCTGTGCTCAAGCAATAGATGAAAAAAACTATTAAAATTTACTTGTTTATTCTGGTCCGTTCGTATTCTTATTCTTATAAAAGGTTTACAAGTTGCTTTATTTCATTGTTTTTTTAAACTCAGTTTTGAAAGAATAACGTGTTTTGGATGGTCGATATCCAACCCTATACACCGCTTCCTAACATTTGATCCAATTATCAACTTTACGGTATAATTTTAGTTCAACCAACTTCTGATATTATTCATAGTTATCTCACTGATAGGTATGTATTAGCTAGTCACTTATGAAGGACTTCTAACTGTTCAACAACACACTGATTTATGTCAATCTTGTTTTAATGACGTGACAATTTGTTCCACTTCTTTTTGTGTGTTGGACCAAGCAAAAAAATCACGGTTCAAAGCAAACTAGAAACACAGACAAAATATTTTATTATTTTTGTATGTGATACTTACACTCATAAATTATTTGGTGCATAATTTAACAAATAATTAGTCCCGATTCAGTATATTCAGTACATACATAAAATATGTATACTGCCACAACTTGAGCTAATGAATAACTTCATCTGCTGTATCTCGCCCAGTCTCTAACAATAATACAATTACGCCAAGTTGCTTTTAACCACCGTCTAACGTCTACCTTAGATAGATATAGTTTATCTATCAAAAATAAATGCTAGAAAAATCTGGTATCCTTTCGTTTTTTTCTTTTTTTTTTTACAAATTACAACAAAGTTAATCGCCTATTTCGGTATGAGATAAAATCCTAACTGTGCGCTACAAACTGTAAATATGTAAAACGCAAGCTTTTGCAAAGAATATAAATTTTTAGGACAGCAGTTATTTATCATAACGTAATCATCAACAAAGGATGGTTATAATAACACGGCATCATCAACAATAGAAACATTCATTTTTTTTTTCCTGATTTAAAATAAAGCTTTATTCTTGTTTTGGTGCTAAACTAATCGTCATCTTCTGTTTCCACTTCTGAACTCTGATATTGAAATTAATTGAAATAAACTCTCATACATTCTGTTTCTTTAGCATTCTTCTTCTATTTCTTCTTTAAATATATAAAAAACTTTACAAATACAAAAAAAAATGATTATACTATAGATAAATGATTTTAATGATAAATTGAAATCTTTAGTTATTAAAAATAAAAATGGATAACAGAGATGCGTATCGATGAATTTTAAAGTACTCTCAAAACATACAAAAATATTTTAAAACATCGTTTATTCTCTGTTTAAATGTTTTGTGATCAAGCAATTCCTATCGAGTTATTCGATACGATAAGAAGAAAATTTTCGCGTTTAAGCTATATAAGAAATAATCTTTTTTTTTTTACGAAGAAAAAAAATAACCTCAAATATAACGATATTTCATGAAACCGCTAAGTACGTTGTAAACAATTTTTACAACTTTATATTTTAAAAGGTACATGCGCGAAATATTGAAAAGATGAGTTGAAACGGTAAAAAAAATTAATTTAGAAGAGAAAAAAGTTTTATATCCTCTGTATTATTTTAAATAATTAAAAAAACAAAAAAATACTTCTATTGTTGGTGATACCGTGTTATTTATAACCAACTTTTGTTGTTGATTATGTTATTGATTAGCGTAATCAACAACAGAAGACAAAAATTGTTATATCTTTATGTGAAAAAAAACAAAAAACTTTCAGGATGGAGACTGAAAATATATATTTACATTTGAAAAACAACAAGGGTTGGATTCGTTTATTTTTGTCACGGATTCACGAATCCGGAAGCAATAAAATTATAATTTTAATTTTCTAAAAGAACAAAACAACAACATATTTAAACTTTCAAGTTTATAAGCTTTATCAAATAAAAAAATTGTTTTAAAAAGGTTTTTTTTTAATTGATAAATTTGCAATAATAAACCTCCAACTTATATGTCCTGTTTCCTTCATTTTTTATTAAGAGAGCTTTTATTTTTTATTGACCAACATCTGAACTTTATTTTGTATTCGCCAGTGAAACTATTGTATTATTAGGGTTTATCCTAATATTTCTTATGTTTTTTTTTTTAACTGATTGCGTTCATATAAAGCGTTTTCAGTAATGAAAAAAGAAAATGATAAAATAAAATTCAGTAACAAAAATAAAAAAAATGAAATCAACAATTGACAGCTCTTGGAGCTAGGCCTACTAGAGATTAGCGTACACGAGTAGAAGCTTTGGAAGTATGTAGGTGCTTCTTAAGAACCTTGTGTATTTATCTGTCTTAACTGTACTGATTCGGCTTTTTGTTTGAAGAAGAGCCGGACGATGTCTTTGTTTATATATATTTTTGGGAATGTCTATGTTTTATTTTTTACTTTTAACCTATTACCAAAGTAACTTAGACTCTTGCAAAACTATTCTAAGCAAAATAATTTAAAAATACTCGGAGCATATTTTTAATTGTAACTTGTTACATAAAAACAATTTTTTCTTTTGTTTTTTCAATCATCTAATTTTTTTGATATAATAATGAACAATTTCATATCTAAAAATATAAAAATTTTTCACTTTATAAAAAATAAAACTATAATATTTGAAAAAAAAAATGGTTTCAAAATATCTTCCGTAAAACTACAGAATTACAAAGAATGCTAAGAATTAAAGTTTAATCGCCTAAAAAATAATATAAAAAAATCAAATATAAATATATATATAGCGACTTGCTTTTTTTTTAACTAAATGTATCTTACATAGACAAGTCAGCTCGCCATTTATTATATTTGGTTATAGAGAAAATCATATGATGTAACGTTATAAATCGATATCCCTGATTTCTTATCAGAACATCGAAGAACGGGAAATAATAGAATGAAAAGAAATTCTTGATATCAAAGAAAGAACACCTTCAAAATAAATCAGATATTCTGCTTCATTTTCCGATTCTATTGTTGCAAAATTATGCTCAAATTGTTCCATAAGACTTATAAACCACTCATATTTTTAAAAAATGAACCTATATTTCCATTTCTTTTTGATTGGTTAGATGATTTTTCAATTTTTTTTTACTATTATAAAGATCAGGGGGTTTCTCAAAAATAAGTTTAAACAGCTGTTTTTCGGGAAATTATTACGGCGTTTCTCTGAGGATTAAATTTGTTTTGTACGAGTCACTACCGAGTATCTCTAAAAGTCACTAAGTCTTGCAAATTAAATAATTTTAAAAAGACGAATAACTTGACATAAATAAAATATTTCGGAATCGATATGCTTTTTCTGGCGATGCTGATGTACTAGCGAAACGTTGAAAAATCAATATTTATGTTTCTTTTCCTAACATATCATAATAAATAAGACTAAATGATGTTGTTATTTGTACAAGTAAATATCAGAGAATAAAAGTTTATCGCCAGATATTTGTATTAAAATGGTTTTAATAAGCAAACGATGTTAATGGAGTAGAGCATAAATAATAGTTTCTAAAAAAATATGGCCGCAGGTATATGGGATCGACTTCCAGCACACGAGTTCAAACAGCTGCAAGAGTACACAAAATGTAAGATAGATATATTAAGTATGCAATGATTATTAACTAAAAACTATTATGGTGTGTGTGTTGTGATTGTAAAATTATGTACAATAAATAAATTTATACATAGTTAAAATAGCTGTGTAGTGCAAACTGTATATATAGTATACATTAACATTTTTAAAGTTAAAGCATTTTTACTTAAAAGTCATAAAAAAATCTTAGGTAAAAAAAAAAAAAAAATGAATCAGTGGTCTCAATAAAAAGTTTTAAGATATAAAATATTTATATAAAAGTTGTGAAATAAATAAACTATTTTTTTTTAATGATAAAATAGTCTCAAACTAAACATATTATCTCACATATGACTCAAAACATACTATTTTAACTTGTTATTCACAAATTTTTTATTTTGTATTATAGTGCATTTCACATATAGGGTAGGAATTAGCACAGTAGAGTTGCATGCACTATTTTACAATATAATATTTGTATATTTTTAAGTAATACAACAAGTAGTAGGCTAACTACTGCATTGTTCATTTCCTTATTATTCTACTCACTTTGAAAGTAAGAAGGTTAGTAGTGTGTTCCACTTGTTTGTTTGCCCAGCAGCCTTTTTTTGTCAAGGCCTATGTTTTTGAGTTAACAAGTTGGAAGAGGGATTTAACTACAAATTAAAAAAAAATTTAATAGTCTTCTTGACTTTAGTGGCCTTGGGGAGATGAATACATTAAAAGATAAAACTTCTTTCCTTACTCAAATGTTATTAACTTTGTCTGTAAAATAACAATTTTGATAACTTTGCAATTAAAAACAACACCTGGAACATGCAAAAACTATGTTTTTTAGTGCTTGCTTTATCAGGGAGCGGCACAGTTGAAATTCCACTACGTCTCTGGTATTAACATACTTAACTTGTTTCTCTGAAGGTTTATGTTTTGGAGTCATAGGATTAAAAAGGGTTGTAAAAGCAAAATAGTAATAAATTTAAAAAAGAAATAAAATTTTATCAGGTGCATTTTAACAATCAAACATTTTAGCTGTACAAATAATGTCTTGATAAAATTTCAGGTTCTGATTAATTTACAAAGCTGTGGGTCAAAATTTACATATTGATGCTCTTGTTTGAATAAAATCTTAGATTGTCTGATCAAGAGTATCTTGATCAGACAATCTAAGAGTATCTTGATCAGATCTAATCTAAGACAATCTAAGAGTATCTTGATCAGACAATCTTTTATTCAAACAACATCTGATGTCTGACTGGTAAGTTGTGGCTATGCACAGCACCTACTATATGCACATGGCTATGCACAGCACCTACTATATGCACATTTGTTATATAAAAAGCATAAAAATTATAAAGCCAGATTTTTAATTTTTCAGGTTTTCAATTTAAACTAGTTTTTCAAGTAAAATTTTAAAATTGTAGTTTTGATAAGAAAGTAACCAGCATAGCATTTTTAAATAATGTACTAAATTTTTTTTTTTTTCATTTGCAAGATATATATCTTTTTAGTGACTTACTGATTTCTTTCAAATATATACTTGGCTAAATAGTAACAATTTAGAAACTACTTCTGTAATACTCCATAGTTTTTTGCAACCAATGGGGGAGTAAAATTTTTCCTTATAGTAAAATATTTGTCAAGTTTTGTAAAATCAGTATTTTTTGGATTCCAAAAACTGTTTGGAATCCAGCACATATGTTGTATGTGCTGATGTAAACACATGTGTATGTAATAAAATTTAAAATAAAAATTAAACAACTTGCTTTTTTAAGATTCAAAGAGAAGGCTTAAAGATGTTTTGACAGAGTTCCATGCTGGCATTCATAAACAATATAATACTGAACAGGTAATTTGTTCTATTTATTACACACATATAAATGTACTATTTATTAATAGATATTTAAAATTTTTTTTGTTAAAAATTGTTTTAAAAGAGAATGATGGAAATTTTTTACTTCTTTTAAATTCTTATTATGTTATTGGAATTAAAAGCTTTGTAGTTAGTGGTTTTTTATTTAATTATAATAATAAAATGATGGCTATTTGTTGAAAGTAAAAAATGTTAAGGTCATCATTAAAATCATCATTTTAAAGTAACAAATTTTAGTTTATTTTATGACTTAAAACAAAAAACTTGTTCAGTGTGAATGCCCTTTTTTTAATAAATTTTAGTAAATGTTTTCTTAAGCATATCAAGAGTTTTGAACTTTAAAACATAGTCTTTAATAGGCATATCTCTTTGAATATCCATGTCTACTTGAATATCCATGTCTACTTGAATATCCATGTCTACTTAAATATGTATATCTACTTGAATATGTATGTCTACTTTAATATGCCTGTCTACTTGAATATATATGTCTACTTAAATATGCCTGCCTAATATCGATGGATTGGAGTTAATTAAAAAAAAAAAACTATATTGGATCAACTAATTATACTGATCTATTGAATCTGTATTCTTAGCATTGTTGATTAGAAAAGACATGTAAACAAAATTCTGTCATACTAAATCTTTTAAAAGTTATTTTGAGATTTTTTATAAAACAAAGCCCATGTTAAATTTATTAGATCTATGATCAGAAAAAACAGGATTTGTATGAATAGTTAATTTAATTTTTTGTGTTTTAATTTTTTATTAAAATTAAAAGTTTTAAATTTTTTCTCTTTAAAAAAATGTATTGAAATGTATTAAGTGCATATTGTTTAAAATTGTGATTATATTGTTCAAAAAAATGAGTTGTGTTCAAAGTAGTTGTTCAAAGTTTTAAGTAGCTGTTTTAAGTAACTTATGTTCAAAGCAGCTATATTACTCAAAGTTGGAAAAATATTGCTGTGTGTTATACAGTGGTGTTATGTTAGGTTAATTTCCAGTTGCCCTTTAAGCAACTAAAACGTTGATAATTTTTTTACTTGAATTCTCTGTGATAATTGGCAGTCCACCACCATTCAAGTTTTTTTGTTTGCAGTTTTTTTACATCATAAATTATTTAGGTCATTTATAAATTTATATTTGTCTTTATACAAAAGAAAAATCCCTTAAAGTGAAAATTAAAAAAAAAAAATAAAGCTTTTTGTTATTCTTTTCTTGAACATTGGCCGCAAAAAAGTGCAATGTTTTGTATGAGCAAAATAAAGTTTTTTGAAGGTTTTCTTAAAATAATCAAAACAAAGATTTTCAAAGATTATACAAGAAAAGTTTTATTAATAAACTTGTAAATGAGGAGTCCATCTGCAAAATGCGCTTTCACGCGTTTTGCAGATGGATTCAAAAATCATACTTATTGAAATCTATTATCTATTTAAATATTAGGCCAATTAAAAGTTTTTTTGTCCTAAAAATTGATAAAGAAAATATCAATTTCTGTTGATGCGCAGCTATGAGTAGTACAGTTTTTTGCTGTTTTCTTAAAATCAATTTACTCGGACTTATCGCGTTTTGCAAACTGGCTCCTCATATAGTAATTGTCTGGTTGCCTTACTGAACCACAGATACTACTTTTCTGTAAATTCAGTTGTTATTTGGAAGGTCTAGTTGTCCCAACTGTTAGATACCATAGTATTGCACAGCTGTAATACATTATCGTTAATTACTAAAATAATACTTGTCCCTATTTTGCACAAATACTGTCTTTGAAGTTAACAATTTTCAAAAATATTAGCTTATAACTATTGTTTTATATAATTATGAAACAATGATAGAAAATTATTTTTAGCCAATGGGTTATGAAGGTTTCAAGCTCTTTATGTCTTCTTATTTGGGAGAAAGTATTAGCGATGAACTTTGTCAAACTTTATTTTGGACATTCCATAAGAAAGTTCCTCAAATAGGTGTAAAATCTCCTGAGATGCCCACTGCTCTTGTTAGTAAATTTATTGAAGAAGGTGGCTATGAAGAGTTTAATGAGGTTGGCCATGGCACCCCAAGTGAGTTTTCAGAAATTTATTTATTTAAAAAAAGTCTTTTTAAAATTTTATAATTTTATATTTTTAATTTTTTTATACTTTTCTAATACTTTTTATAATTTAAGGTTAAGAAGTTTATAAATTAGGGATTCAGATGGTATGTGTATCAAGTAAATAAAATGTTACTAGAGCCAAAAATCTAATAATTTATCAGTTAGGTGGATTTTCAGTATTTATTTTGCAATGGTTTAATAAAAGTAACATTTCCATTTAAAAAAAGTTTAATTTATAATAGGAAGGAACAGCCAAATGCTACAACAATGAAATAAAAAAGAAGAAAGTGTTGTCTTAAATTCAGTCAATGACAAATAAAAACAATATTGATATGAAATGCATATTTTTTAAATTTTATATTTGATGAATATGATTTTTTTCTATATAAAATTTAATAAAAATGCATTGATAAATTAAAAGTCTATTTGGTTGTATTAAAAAATTTCAATCTTAAATTTATTGTTATTTGATTTTTATTTAGAAAACATGAAAAATAGTTTTTCTTTAGTTCTGTTTGAGAAGCATTTTTTTTTTTAAATATATTTTTTTTAAATATATTTTTAAATATAAATCACTACACTTTTTTTAATATATAAAAAAGTATATATATCACTACAAGTTTTTTTATTATATAAAAAGAGTTATTAATTTATGTTTATCCTTGCTATTTAGATCTTCTATTTTCAAGGATTGCCAAAGGAGCACGTCGTGCTACATTGGTTGCTACAGCAACTGTTGTTGCTGGTATTACTTCAAGTATTTCAAGCTGCAGCTCAGCAAATGCATTAAACGAATTAAACAACGACACTCATCAAAAGTATAAGCAAAATGGAAAATATCATCAGTTGGGTAAGTCTATTTAGTTTTTGGTTGTTTTTACTATATTATCTGTATAAATATTAGCTACTGTTCTTTTTCCTGAATGTGAATACAAATTTTTATTGCACTACTTTTTCAAGCTTTTTCAATTATATCGTTTTTTGGTGACAGTTCCACGCTGATATTTCAAATTTCAAATGAGGTGTAGGCTGTGTATATTGTTTCAAGTAGTTTATTATTTAAATAAGTAAACATATTGTCAATTGTTCATTCCAAGTATTTTGCTTTGTTTTTTGCATACATTACTTGACTATGATATTTCATGCTAGATAAAATAATACCTGGGTTTTTTTCTTTGTGCTGCATAAACTTATTGTTTCATTTCTTTTTGATAGAATTGTATAGTTTTGATAGATATTTGATTTGTCAAGATTACTTTCCATTTTATAGTATTCAAATTTTTTGTTTTTTTTTGTTCATTCATGTTTTTAACAATTTTGGTATTTTGTTTATGCAATCTTGTAATGTAATTTTCACTGTTATTTATATTTGCTAATATTTTAGTATCATAAACAATTTATTTCTATTTGGTAATAGTAAAATCATTAATACTAATTATATATTATTATAAATATATATTATAATAATTAATAATATGAATCTCGCAAAAGAAATCTCTGCTATTACAATGGATGCAATCTATACGGTAGAGGGTGTAAATTCTGACATTATTATTTAGCAGTGTGGCATTTGTACAATAATGTGATAATCCATAAACAAAAACATTTCTTACAGTGTTATTTCTATTTATAGTTATTAGATTGTTTGAATTCTTTTGTTTATAACACATTCATTTGTGAAACTTTTATTTAAACATACGCATTTACAAAAACATAAGTCAACAATATCGCTATGCTTGAGTTTTCAGCTTCAAGTTGAAAACTCAAGCATAAGCCATCAACAACATAGTTGATGACTTATGCTTGAGTTTTACAGTCATCTCTAGTTCCAAATAGTAACTTATGTCCTAGTTGCTGTCATTCAAATGAAAAATAATATTAAACTTAAAACAAATAATTTTTGTTTAAGATAGCCGGATCCATTTTTTTCTAGGTATCAGAGGCTTTATAATAATAATACACACTTTTTATAGGTTTAATCCTTTTCAAATAAGAACTATTTATGTGTTTTAGTGTATAACATTTAAGGCATAAACAAAAATTAATTTGTAATTTACATATTTTCTTGTCAGTCATGTTACTTACATTTTACAGTCTTTTTATTGACATTGATTTGTGCATTAATTATAAGCATATATTTCAGTTTGTACTATTAACTCAAAATGAAGGAACTTTTATTTTTATCATGGCTGTTTTCTTTTTAGAAGACATGTCATCTTTACGCGCTTCTTCTTACTTAGAAGGCCATTGTTTAGAAACGCATGTAAATGATGATGCTGTTAAATCACCAAGGGATTTCAATGACCTGCATCTTGTTCCGATGATTGAGATAAAAGAAATTGCCTGTTACTTATCACTTCTTGAGGGAGGTGATGTGCAAGACAAACTGGAATGTAAGACATTTTTTAAGTTGTTTAGTTTTTGTATGATATTTTTATATAGTCACCAAGTTCTCCATAAAATCAAATCTAAAAAGTTTTAAGCAATTAAATGAATGAACAAATGTTTTTTAAAGTGAGTGATTTGTGTTTTTCTCAAATATTTCTGACCATTTATTAACAAGAAAATGAGTTCCATTTAAAATTTGGTGGCGATACTTTCTTTTTTAAAAATTGTCAAAGTTATTGAAATAAAGCATCTAGCAATAATAAGCCATCTTTTATTCATGCTATGGCTACTTTTTATAGTCATAGCAAAATTCAGAGTATTCAGAATTTTTTTTCAAAATTAACAACACTTAAGTGTAATGGTTGTAATGCTTACTTTTTGACACTTCTTGTCGAAACAACTTTGTCAGCATTTATGTAGCAATCTGCTTAATTAAAAAATAAATTATTTGATTTTATGCATTCATCACATATTGATCTTATTATATGCTAGTTTTTATTTGAATATTTGCAAGGTTTCTTATTTTTTGTTGTGACAGTTGTAACTAAATTGTAAATAATGAAAATTAACAATCAATGGTGTTATAAGATATGAAAAATCAAAGATTTATAGATTTAAAAAAATTTTTAACAAACCCTTTACAAAGCATTAAAAATATCTAAGTCAAAAAGTTGCCATTTTTACTTTCCAGAAATGCATTTTGGTGATATTTTAATGGATCACACACTATTATATGACCACAGAAATAATAATTTTTTTTTTGTTTTAATTTTTGTAGTTTTGACAATTTGACCACAGCTGTTAACATGTTTTTAGAATTTGATTAATTCAAAAATGTACTGAAAAATCTAGACTAAAAAAAAACTTTATTTAAAACAAGAAATCTTAATAAAAGAGAAAATAAAAAGAATTTAAATAAAACTAAAACACAAAAAATAAGAATTTTTTTAAAATATTTATATAACTTTTTATAGTTTCAAAGCTATTGATGCTCTGCCCCATATTCTTTTTTTTCAGCATCATTTATTTTTAAAGGCGTGTGTAACACATGCGCAAGACATTGCACAATTAGCTTTAACTCAAGTATTATTTACTCGATACTGATGAATTTGTACTTCACTATTTTTTATTGGGAATTTAAAAGTAATAAACACCAAAAATTTATAAATAAAAATTCAATTTCAAAAATTTTTCTGTTTTTTTTTTTTTTTTTTCTGCCATGTAAAAAAAGAAGTATACTTTAAGAAAATAAAAGTTTAATTTTCTGGTTAAAAGCTTGTACTTGTTTTGTTTGTTTGTCCTAAAGTTTATATTAAGTAAATCTGTTACAGATTATTACTTTACTACAGTTGTATTAAAGTAATAATCTGTCACAGTGTTTATAGAAGACATATTATCTCATGATAACTTCAAAGTTTGTTGAAGAACGGAGTAACATAATGCATGAGATAAAACATTGAATAACATTGAAAAAATATTTTGTAATAAACTACTGTTGGTTGTAATGTTTCTTGAACTTTGTTTGAAGGAAAACTTTATTTTGTGTTATACAACCAATTTAAAGAAGCAACGTAACAATACCCAACTTATTTTTAAATTTGATATAAAGAAGCAGAGCTTACTTATTGTTTTTTAATGTAAGAATAAACAGTAAGATTTTGTCTTCTATCAGATAGTCAATGAGCTTCCTTATAGTTTTAGTCAGACTTAATAGCTTAGGTTGTTTTGTTGTCTTCCACTGTACATTATCTATATTATTATCTTCATTGTATCATCTTGAAAATAAAACGTTTTTTTTTAAAGATTTTATCTTGAATATAGCATCCTCTTGATATAGCATTCTTTTATATCACGCTACGCAATGACATGGCAAATGGTTTTAAATGGTAAAAAGGAAAAAAATAAGAAAATGTAGATGAGGAAAATCAAAAATTATTTAGAAAAAAGATGAATAAAAGAACAGCAACAAATAATGTAAAAACTAATGATCAAATAATATTAATAGAAAAATGACTGAGGAGAAATAAGAACAAGTAAAAAGCAAAAACTACCATAAACTAAATACAAACTTAAAAGTTTTAAAATGTTTGAAAATAGAAAATAATAATAAAAAAGAACAATGAACATTGCAACCAGCAAAAAAAGAAAGAAAAAGAACAATTTTTTTAACTTTAGTTGTTTAAATTGTTTTCTTACATTATTGATAATGTAATATGTTTTTGTGTTTAGTTTAAATTGTCCTTTATTTTTATACATTTTTTATTTTATAATGTAATTTTGTGCTCTGTTTCGCATTATTTTTTTTTTGTTTGTTTTGCTTTTGTTGTTGTTTTTTGTTTTTGTATTCTAGTGTATTGTTAATCGAGCATTGTAGTGTATAGTTCATATTGTTATATGTTTTAGTGTGTTGTTTGCATTGGTATGTATTTTTTTTAGTTTTATGTTGGTTGGACATTTTTAAAAATGTATATATTTTTAAAGCTGTATATATATATCTATATGTGTATGTATACATATGTATGTGAGTATATGTACGCGTGTGTATTTATGTGCAAAATGTGTGTATCTATGCATGCGAGTAAGTTATTTTATTAATTTTTAACTTTTTTATTGTTATTCCTATTTTATTATTTTCAATTAAATAAATGTTTCATGTCATTTTTAGTTGTTACCTTTTATCAATCAACTGTTTGTAACTAACTTATATGTATATTTAGCTATTGTGTTTATAAAAACGAGTCACTTATTATTTTTTATTATAATTGTTATTATAATTGTTATTGTTTTTGTTTTATTATTATTGTGGTTTTTATGTTTATTACTATAAGTATTATTTTTATTATTATCATTACTATTTTTATAATTATTACTAATTATATATATATAAAGATCTATATTTTTGGTGTTTACTTAAGATTAGTAGAATTACTATTTGTAAATATCCATGAAATTTTTTTGAGAATATATATGATTGATTGATTATATATCATAAAATTACCAGATTTATGTGCTTTCTGGTATTAAGTTTCTGTACAATAAGTGTCCAATTTATTCCAAGCATTTCAAATACATATTTTGATCTCTTTGTTACTAAGTCATCTAAGTTCATGCTTACAAGTTTATTAATCTTTTGCCTTCAAGCCTTATTACCTGGGTTTTTTTTTGGCTGGCTTTTCAAATGCAATCAACGATTTTTCTTTAGTTTTGTTATCATCATCTTTGCTGAAAAAAGAGATATTCTCGTGGTTTTACATTAAATACCATAAATGTCCTGCAATAACAAGAATTTATGCTTTTATGGGAGATTTAGCCAGTTCTTTTTCAAATATTTTGAAGTTATTCAATTTCTTAATTAATTTAATTGTATGATGTAATTGAATTGGACATTGTGAGAAGCAGAAGAAGAGATGGGAGCCTGAAACCAATATTTTATGTAAATCAAATTTGAAAAAATTGAAAACCTTTGAAGATTCTTCTCATTGTTTTTTATTAAATAAAATTGGTGTTGAAACAAGTAGGTTTTAATAGAGTACAGTGCTTTCCATTATGCTTGGTGCATAGCACTTTGAGTATGAAAAGTTATTCTGCCTTGGCCTGGAGAAATTTTTTTTAAAGAAAATTATTGACAGTTGCAAAAATTCTTTTTATTCATCGCAGGGTTATTTTGTTCTTTGTAGCATATTTACAGCAAATTCTACTGATGATTGTACAAGCAAACCATACACTTTGGGATCTGCATCATTGATCACAAATTCGTTGCAATAACATAATCTCTGGACCAAAAGATAGCCCAGAAGTTAGGTTATTAACATAGGCAAAAATCACTTCACAAACATGGTGTTGACAGGCTGTGTATAATTAAAAATCTCGAATTAATTTTTCCAGTTAGGTACAAGCACTTGAATGTATACCTGTTTTGCTTGAAGTAGTATCAAAACAGAGTGCAACAAATCTGTCTAGCTTGTTCTGTTGCATAACTTATTTGTTCACCAGTGCCTCTATTCAGTTTTGGGACTGGCATAAATTTTTTGATATCTTATCTTGTCACTAATATGGGCAGTCAATCCATTATCTCTGCTGTCCAAATAACAGTTTTTTGTCCCAAAGTTAATGAAACCTGTGGTTTGAATTCTGAAATAGTTCTTTTTGCATTTTTTTAATGATAGAAAAAAACTGGATGATGAAATACTACACTGGGTGTTATGAATGCAAACTTATTTTTTTTTCAACTCAATAGTTTTCTGAAA
This sequence comes from Hydra vulgaris, assembly GCF_038396675.1. Taxonomy (NCBI): domain Eukaryota; kingdom Metazoa; phylum Cnidaria; class Hydrozoa; order Anthoathecata; family Hydridae; genus Hydra; species Hydra vulgaris. The sequence continues at coordinate 14,243,640 of NC_088930.1, forward strand.
AAAACATCAGTGAATATTATGTACTAGCTGATCTGACTTGTAAAAACAGGTCTTTATAAGTCTATTCCACACTGACCTTTTATCTACTTTTTCCTTATATATATATATCCTGGCATTCCGGACCCATAAAATACAGGTCTTTACCAAACCTACCATTTCTATACTTATCTATTCCACACCGATCATTTCTATACCTATTATTTGTTTACTTCAATAGTTTTACGTAAAATAGTTTATTTTGAAAATTGCTTTAAGAGCAAAAAAAATAACATGCGTACCTTTTCCGCATACCTAGAGCTTATAAGAGATTTGTAATAAGATTTGTTTTTTGTTAATTGCATATCATTGATAACTCAGTGGTTTAGTGAGCTGTCATCAGTATCGTTTTGGGGCATTAAAGACCTCCCCTAATAAATTTTGAATATTTTTCAATCTAGCTGTAATTATGGCAATATTTATAGCAAAATTTTTCTTTTAGTATATATCTATAATAATTATAGCAATATTTATAGCAAAAAAATTATAATATATCAAAAAAGTTTTCTAATTGTTAAAATAAAATTCAAAAGTTTTCTCATTTTCATAGATTTATTATTGGCTGGACACAGAAAAATCCAGTCAACTTTAAATTGAGATTTTTCTAAAACCATAAATGCTTTTTATTTCAATTTTTTTATATATTAAATGTGTTTACATCAATTAAGGTTTCAACTTAATTTTATAGCAGATTGATGCCATCATTTTGCAGCTTTTTTATTTTTCACCATTTTGGTGGCATTAATCCACCAATATGGTGGAAGAACTCCATTAACTATTGTCTAATAATGTTCAATCTTGCACTCTTCAGGACGATTTGGAGGATTTGTATCTTTAGGAACAATTTTCACATTATTATCTTTGCACCACTGTCGAACTTTTATTAGAATAGTGAGAAGCAGCAAGATCTGGCTAAAAGAGACAATCATATTTACGTTTTTTCATTAATGGCAAAGATCTTTTTTAGAGGCATTCTTTGATATAGAGATCAGCAGTCAAGGTCTTCTTAGTGACAAAACCAAAGTACTGCGTACCACAGCTACAAGTTGCTTGTCACTTAAGGAACTTAGATGCTAAGTTTTTCATCTAATATATTTAAATTGATCATCGATAGGTTTTTCTTTGTTCTCATAGTAAAATTGTTGACCAGGAAGTTGTGAATAATCTGCATTGCAATATATTTTGTCGTCTTCAATTATGCATATACCTTTATCTGGCATTATTTTTAAGCAACTTTTTTACGCATAAAATTCCTTTAATTTTACCATTTAAGTTTCTCTAAGGTGTATTTTTTCATGAAATGCTTTAATTCCAGCATTTTTAAGTACTTTTTTGATATAAATTGTCTTGAACTTTCTTGCTAGATCTTACTTAACTTTACCTTTTTGGATTTATGAAAAGTTTTCTTTCTTCCACTTCCAGGTTTTCTTTCAAATTTTTGAGTAATCTTTAACTTATTTATATCTATATAAAGATTTGTATATTTAGCAAACATTTGATATGTTTAGCAATCAAGCAATATAAAGTCAATGGGTTTTTGCTAAAAAAGTTCACAATTTTTTTACGCACCTCAATTTGTTTCCAAAACATTTTGCAAATCATTGGTTTGTAAACAAAAGTTTATCAACACCGTTAAAGATTAAGAAATGTTTAATTAAAAAAATAAAATAAAAAAAAAGGATTTGTGGTTTTAGAGAAATCTCAATTTAAAATTGACCAGATTTTTCTATGTCTACCCAATATACCGGATTGTTCCATATACTGCTTGTAAACTCAACATATGCTCCAGATGTTTAGACTTTATATGCATTGTTATACAAATAGCAGAACTTAGAAGATTTTAGACCAGTAAAAACTATAGACTATAAAACCCTAATGAATCGTACATAAGTTATGCAACGCTAAATTTATTTTTTTAAAAAGAAGAAGATCTTAAAATCTTCTAGGTGACAATTTTTATTTAACTTAATGAGCTATTTTGATTTTTTATTTAACTTATGACTCTGCGAGAGAAAACTTTTGATCTTTTTTGTTTTGTTCATTAGTGAAATTTGGCGCTCCGTACATTATGGACGCTCCCTAATCTAAAAGTTAAGCCAAAAAATAATGGAGTATAATACTATTTTGATGGTTATCTAAATTCTGTCGTTTTTGCGCACTCAGTTTAGAATGTTTAACGGGTGGCATGGTAAAATAGCTGTAAAACTCTAAATTTCCTTATTATATCAATATTAAATAATTTTAACTTTTAATTATTTTTGAAAATAATAAATTAAATAAAATGGTTTAATTTAAATATAAAATTAGAATTTTCATATATGATCTTATTAAAAACAAACTTTTTAAACCCCTTTACTGTTTAAAAAAAAAGTTAAGGTCGCCATGTGGTAAGTTTAAATCATCAGCTTGCTTTTTTTTTTTTTTAATTTTTGTTATTTAAAATGCAAAACAAAACAATGTCTAAAATTCTGGCCAGAATTTTAGACGTGAGAGCTGCATATAAATAATGACGTGTGCCGAAGAGCCGCAATAAATTTGTTGCTATACCAGCTTCATCTTTATTATACATCGATATTTTGATTTTTTTAAATAAAATCTGATTCCTTTTTTTTTCACACTAGAAAACCATTTGTAGAAAAATTGAGAAAGCATCTCTAAATCATAATTTTTTTTTAAATTAACCCAATTACAACAACCATAACTTTTCTTTTAAAAACAATTGTAAGCAAAATATAAAAATATAAAGATAAAAAGGTTTCTTTGAGAAAAAAAATTATTTTAATGTATTTGAATTAAACTTGCTTTTATTCGAATTGAACTTGCTTATAACCACTTAATAACATAAGTTACTAAAAACTGCTAAATATCAAATAAATAAACGACTACACAATAAAAAAAAAATTTCAATAAACTTCAATTAAGTTCAAATTACTTTTATTTTTACAATTGAAAAATGTCTTTTCATCATTCAGCAAAAAATTAGACATAACAGAGAGAATTGTCTTTATAACATCAATTATTTTTTGTAAAAGACCATTAGAAAATTCTTCTTGTATAATAACTTGCATAATTTATTATAAATTTATTAGTCACTAAGACAACACTACTGGTAGGTTTTTTAAAATCTGGTTTCAAGCTTGTAGTTGATATTCTAAGCAACTGTAGCAAATGTTCACTAGTTAGATTGACACGATACTTTGATTTAACAAACTTCATAGTCGAAAATAAGATTTTTCTGTATAAGAGTAATTTTTTTTTGAAAACTAAATATAGTCTGAGCAAGATCAGATATATTTTTTTCTTTTCCCTGAAGCGACAAATTCAGATTTTGTAAATGTTGCATTACATCAGTTAAAAATAAAAGATCTTGCAAAAAATTCACATCGTCAAAGATTTCAATAGTCTTCTGCTTTTCAAGCAAAAAATGTTTAATTGGTTCTAATAGTTCTACAAACCTTTAAAGAACGTTACTACTTGAAAGCCACTTTATAGCACAGTAAAACGACAAGTCACTTGGTTTGTCAGCAAGATCCAATTCACTAATGAAATTTTTAAACTGTCTGTGATTTTTTGCATTAGATCAATTATAATTTACAATCTCCAGCACTGATTTAAAAACAATTGGAAAATTAAAATTTTTTGCTGCTAAATGCTCTTGATGAATCACACAATGAACTGGGATAAACTCTGGATACGTAGGATCACTATTTAGTAAACCCATAAGCCCAATGTGTTTCCAACCATTGTTGTTGCACCATCTGTAGCAATACTAACAAGCTTGTTTTTAGGAGCATTGGCTTTCACCAGAACAGTGTCAAGGGCTTCCTTTAAATCAATTCCATAAGTTGTGTCTGATAGCTCTACTAAATCTAGCAACTCTTCTTTCACAAGTACATCTGATGTTACATATCTAACAAATACTGCCATTCGAGGTTTATCTTGAATATTTGTTGATTCATCCAATGCTAAACTAAATGCTTCACAATTTTTTAAGTAATTTAACAAATGCTGTTCAACTTCGACACCAATCTCAGATATTCTTCTTTCAGTTATATGTCGAGAAACAGAAATACTTGGTTTAGCATTACATGTGTTATTATGAGCTAGTTCAGTATTGCAAGTTAAACACATAGGTTTATTTTCTTTATCAATAAATGCGTATTTTTTTGTCCAATCACCATGAAATGATCTGTTCTCATCTTCAAATTTTCTTTTCTTACTTTTATTGTGAAGTGCTTTATTGTCAGCTTTTGCTATATCCATTTTGCTATATCCATGTTTTTTACATAATTTAAAGTTTACGTACGTTAGATATTTTTTTTTATATTTGCATACGCTTTCGTTTATGTTTTCTAAAAACAAAATGTACAGCGACTCTTTTTTACCACTATCTCACTAGCAAAGGCTGCCAAGGGTTCTTTGTTAAACATGCTTGAAGGGGCACTATTACTACTAACAAGATTAAGTTTGGCAATAATATATAATGACTCATAAGGTTAGCAATTAATAAAATATTGATAACATTCTCAATATAATTAGTAAAATAGAAGAGATAGATGATAAAATATGAAAAATGTGGGTTCGAGCAGCCTTGCAATTTTAAAAAACTGGGTTGAGTAATCCCTAAATATTACCAGGTTGTATACAAATTATTGTTTTATTTGATTGTATATATGTATATACATATATATATATATATATATATATATATATATATATATATATATATATATATATATATGTATATATATATATATATATATATGCCGTAGTAGTAGAGCGCTTGTACCACAAGTGAGTGGTTCCAAGTTCAATCCCCACCCGTCCCTGGTAGTACTGCGCTCAACTTGTTTCTTTGCACAGCAGCCTTGTTCGTCAAAGTTTGTGTTTCGGAGTTATAGAGTTGAGAGAGGATTATACCACAATTAAGTAGCCTCCTCGTCTGTAGTGGCCTTCTCGTCTGTAGTGGCCTTCTCGGCCATTGGGAGGTGAATTAACATAAAAATATATACATATATATGTTAATGAAGAAAAAACAACTTTTTCTATGGTACTTTAAGTTTCATGCCTATACGGCAATCATCAGCCATTGAATGCCATCATATTCAATGGCTGGTGATTGCCATTATAGACATGAAACATAAAATACCATAGAAAATATTGTTTTTTCTTCGTTAATATATATATATATATATATATATATATATATATATATATATATATATATATATATATATATATATATATATATATATATATATATATATATATATATATATATATATATATATATATATATATATATATGTATATTGCTCTATTTAAAATATTTTTTAATATTGAGCACTCTTTTACAATGATGTATATATATATATATATATATATATATATATATATATATATATATATATATATATATATATATATATATATATATATATATATATATATATAATTTAAAATTAATGACTTTATTTAATTGATTCTTTATTTTATTAATTTTAGTTGTGTTTCGCGTTTATGATAGTGACAATAACAATTACTTAGATCAAAAGGTAAAAAACTTCTTTTTGTTAAATATGGAAAATTTTTATGCAGGTTTAAATTTATGCTGTTTTTTTTGAGTAAATTTTAGGTTGTTTTTTTAATTATTTTTTATTGCTTTGATTACACTGATAAACAAATAAAAATTTTGTGTGGAAATTTTGTTAACTAGGTGGTTTTTTAAGACAAATTAAATAACCTGATTTCAAATATGCAACTCAATTTTACCATCATGTCAAGTTGTAAAGATATTTGAGTTCAAATCTTTAGTATTTGGGGTAAAGTCCCTAATATTGTCGAAAAAAAGTTCTTCAAAAGTATGTCAATCTGGGTCTCAAAAGAAGCGTATTTTCATAAAGATTTTTAAAATGTTATTCGTTTGTAATAAAATTAAGTACTTTTTGTATTATTGCTAAAAAATGTTCTGTTTAAATTTTTTTAAGAGTCTTTAGCAGTTTTTCACATAATTTTTTTGTTATTAATTTTTAAGAAAAAATATTTGTTTTCTAAAATCTCTATGAAAATACGCTTCTTTTGAGTCCCAGGTTGACATACTTTTGAGAAACTTTTTTTGTGTGACAATATTAGGGACTTTACCCCTAATACTAAAGATTTGAACCTAAATATCTTTACAACTTGACGTGATGGTAAAAAATGAGTTGCATATTTGAAATCAGCATATTTAATTTGTCTTAAAAAACCACCTAGTTAACTAAATTTCAACAAAAAAAATTTATTTGTTTATCAGTGTTATTAATTCGTCAAATTTAAATTTTATTATATGATTTGTTATAAAATCATTTTTCTGAACCTGCCTATCAATAAATTTGATTCCTAAAATAAGATTTTTTAAATTATAATTTTTTTTTTTTTTGTATATAATTTTTTGTTTGTTACTTAGTGTAAGATGTTATTCTAATGAATTTTTGTCTGATTACATAGCCTACAATAAAAGTCAAGTAATTCAATAATTTTTTTGAAGGTTTTTTTGTCCAAAATACTACACTTTAAAAGATTAAATAAAAATTTGGATGAAATATTAAATAAATATAAAATAAATATACACTAATTTTAATCAAAAATAATTTTAGCATTAACTTTAAGTAATAGTAACAGAAAAGTGTATAATATCGAAAAAGAAAAATGTAATAAAATTTTTTTTTTTAAATACATAAAATATGTAAATAGAAGTTCTAATATAAACTTCTAGATAATGGTATAATAAATAAAATATATAAAAAATTTAAGACAAATAAGTTATGTATTTTGTAAAGTTTGTTATACAGAGTACATTTTTCCAAGTCACGATGAAACCTAATTAATTACAGAGTTGTTTGAATAACGTTTCTTGTTTTGATTTTTGTTTTGTTTTTATTGTATTATTTCTTTAGGAACTGGAGTCAATTGTAAATCAAATGATAAGAGTGGCTGAGTATCTTGGATGGGATACAGCAGCTATCCAACCAGTAATTTGTTTTGCTTTATAATATTTAACTAAAATTAAAAAAAAATTATTTAAGATAGTTATGTTTGTATATATATATTAGAGTGGTCCAAAAAATTAAAAATCGGGTCACATTTGCTTTTGTTCTATTCCCGCATATGGACAATTTTAGCCAATTTTTAAAAATTTTCAAACAAAACTAGGGGGAGGGGTGCAATTTTGAATAATAAATGTTGCTGCGATGGAAGAAACAAGAAATAGTTGAAAATTTGGTTTCTTCAGCAAGAAAATTGTTACAAAACAAAAACAAAATAAAATATCACGATTTAAAGAGGTTCTAGTTATTCTGAACTTAATTCACGTATTGTAATGTGATGCATTGTTTATTTTGAGACTTTTTTCAACAGACGCTTTGATGGCTCTGGAAAGGCTTTCTAATGAGTGCTGACAACCTGCTAGAGCTTTTGTTTTTGGTCTTTTGTTATCGAAGAATTGAAGGTCTGGATTAAAGCAACCCCTCTCTCCGCACAGTCATTAACTACTTTCATTTGTCTGGCAGTTTCCCTGAACTGAATATAAATTGGATCCATTTGTCAAAGGTTGGGTGGCATTAAGAGAAAAACTTGAGCCTTTTCTGCTACCTTGTCTATGAGAAGGTCAAAAAGATAAAATGTTCGGCTTGTAAGTATAATTCCAATGGGTTTTCTAACTTGAATGTTTTGTTTTCAATTATCTTTGGTGACGTTTTCTTTTTGGTATGTTTAAGATTCTGAACCATGGCGGCTTTTGTATGAACATCAAAGCAGTGGTCATTTTGTATGAACATCAAAGCAGTGGTGCATGGCTCCAGGTGCTCGAAATTGCACTTCTTTTGGGCAACCACCAAGAAAGATGAGGCACAATTGTAGAAGCTTGCCATAGTCTTAGCACGCTTTTTTTTTTCTTGGCGTTGGTGATGGCTTTTTTCAGCTTCTTTGTTGTATGCAACCATTTCATTGTGGAGATCAGTCATGGATCCACTAAAGAGCGTTTCATCAGCAGTATCATATTCACTTTGGTCAAATGTTGGCCATTCTTTTTGAAATAGTTTGGATAAGCCTACATCAGGTCCAGTGGTAGCTCCAAGATATGTGGATGTAAATACGCTGGAAAGTATAACTTCAAAAACATGGTGGCGACATGCTATCCACACAAGGTCTTCCTTGAGAGTTTTTTCAATAATTGTGCAAGCTCCAGATTTTAGGCCAGTGTTTGAGGCTGTTGTATCGAACACAAGCCCATGTATTTTGTCTTTGAGATGCCAATTATCCAATAGTTCAAGGCAGGCACTAGTTTGCTCCTCATCTGTTCCCCTTACGATTTTGGGAATCCCAAGTAACTTTTCTTCTCCAGCTCCAGAAACTAGGATTGCAATTCTGTCTACCTTTACATTTTTCTGGACAATATCTGGTAGGAGTTTTCCATTGCAGTGCAACAGAAGTGGTACCTGGGTTGAATATGATTTTTGGTCCTTGGCTGCCTTGGACTTGCGTGTATCCATTCTAGAACGATGAATAGTGCTGCGAGAAACTAAAATGCTATCCAGATCATGTTCAAGGGCTTGAGCAGCTGCAGCAATAACATAAGTAGCAATAATGTTAATGCGGTCAAATGTGAGGTTCTAGTCTGGAGTCAGAATTTTATTCCTTGACCTTTTTGGAGCTGAGTGAGGTAGCCTTGTGGAAACGCTGAAAAGTTCATCATCAGATACAAACTCAGTTTCAGAAGCGGAAGAGCTGGAAGAATGTTCTGAGAGTAGAGTTGAAGCGGCCACTTCTTGGTTTTTCCTGGCATCTTCAGCATCCCTTTCTTTTTGTTTTGAATGTTTTTCAGCCTGTTTAATTTTTCGATATTCTTGTTGGGCCAAATGCTTATCCATACCTCCAAAACTGGAACTGGAGAGATCTTCTTGCTGGGATACCAGAAACACTTTGTCTTTCTCATTGTGCATAATCTGCAAAACATCAAAAAGTTCATGTAAATCATTTTTGAAAACTTCCTCTTTGATTCTGTATCCCTTAAAATTTTTTGTGTGACTTTTTTTTATGACTTGTAGACAATGATGTAACTTCAACAATTTTTTGGCAGCGTATCTAACTGGCGTAGTCGGTATCCTAGCTTTTTCCCAGTAATGAAAGACAGATGATATGGTAATATTGGCACTTGAGTTTAATGATTTCTTTTCTTTCTTGTGATAGTAGAGGAAGTTTGCCAGTACAGTTCGATTCCCACCACGTCCCTGGTAGTACCGCGCTCAACTTGTTTCTCCGCGCAGCGACCTTGTTCGTCAAGGTTTGTGTTTCGAGTTCGAGTTATAGAGTTGAGAGAGGGTGATAACCACAAGTATCCTCCTCATCTGTAGTGGCCTTCTCGGCTTTGGGGAGGTGAATTATTTAAAAAAAAAAAAAAAAAAAACTTGTTGATTCAAAAGAAGTCTGGAGCATTCCAACTCTTTGGTTGATTTTTCAATTAACCACACATTGGCAGAACTTCTCGTCGTTGGAGCTTTTGCCATTTTTACCTAAACAATGAACCAACAAGGATTGCCTAGAGTTTGCCAGTTTTGTTTATGTTAGAAAACTCCTGTTTCATGCAAACATTTAAAAAAATTTAATGAATGATTGAAATAAGCTAGTACTACTACTATTAATCTACTACAGAATGATAATTTTTAGTTTAATGATAACAATTTTTAGTTTGAACAATGAATATATAAATATTTAATTTAATTTTAAAAATTTAATTTACCTTGGAATCTTTGAAGAATTCAAATTAGAGACAACTGCGTGTGATATAATAATAAACTAATTTACTAAATTATAATTGACTTAGTCACCTAAAACTTACTAAATTATAATTGACTTAATCAATAATCAATAATCATATTAATAATAGAGAGACTTGTGCAGGAAATACAAGCATGAGAAGTAGTGAAAGCAAATAAAAGTTGACTTGAATTAAAATTAAGAAAGTAAGCAAAAAAGGTTGCTATACAAATAATATATTTCTTTTTAAAATCTCATTTTACAGATTACTATATTTGATTATTATAAAATTATTATACATTTATTATATTTCACTATGAATACTTACTCTCACATAGGTTAAAGTATATAAAATAAAACCACCGAAAAAAAATGAAATAACTTCAGATAAGCCAAAAAAAATTGAAAAATTACATAATATTTTTAGTGTCTGCTAAAATTGTTCAACTTTGCGCCACCTCTAAATATTACTGAATCTGTCTCGTTTTTGGCTGAAGGACTCCTTTTTTTTTTAAGGACTTTTTTTTTTAAGGACTCATTTTTGGCTTAAGGACTCCATTTTTAGTTTAAGGTCTCCTCTCATGTATAGAAACAAGAGCAATTATGACCCAAATTGATAATAATAAAAAAAATTTTAACACAGTAACTTATCACTCTGATATATATATATATATATATATATATATATATATATATATATATATATATATATATATATATATATATATATATATATATATATGTATATGTATATATGTATATATATATATATATATATATATATATATATATATATATATATATATATATATATATATATATATGTATATGTATACATACATACAGACCTTTTTATGCGATTTTGTTGCACAACAGCGTAACGCAAGTAGATATAACTTTACATAATATCCATATTTACATTGTTAAAAGTTAAATTACGTCAATTGTGTATTTTAAAGTACCACATTATAATTAAATTTAATTTGAAACCACATTAAAAATCGTTTAAAGTCTTTAACTCTATAAAATATTTATAAAATATCTTTAAATTAAGCAATATTGTTATAAAAAAGGAAGGAAAACTTTTTACTATTGTTCATTAACTTTGTCACTCCCATGGTATTCATCTTGCTTTTGTTGATGTCCTTTACAAAATGAAACATTTCAAAGAATTTAACACTGATGATGAACATGAAGAAGTTAATGAAATTGATGAAGATTCTGATGATGAAATAAGTGGGGAATGACAGGAAGATTTGGCCAACAAAGTTGTAACTAAATTGGCAGACAATCTTTGTGAAACAATAATGAAAATTAAAAAAGTTAGAATAAAAAAGTTATTCAGGAGATCTCCAACCAAAAATGATATTCTTCAACAACATTGTTTGAAACAGTTTTGGAAATCAATGATTTTGTGCAGTGAAGATTTTTTTAGCTTCATACATGTTGTTTTGTTGATTGGGTTGTTAAATAAGCGAGTAATTGGTCAACTGGTGAGTTTAAAGTAACTGTTAAAAATTTACTAGTTTAACTCTTGATGGCTAGTTAGTCACCAGTCAGTAAGCACCACGTCATGTGTGTGTGTTGTTGTTGTGAATGTTACAAGATATGTAAATTTTAAAGTGTGTATATTCCTATATATTTTTTCTATTCATTAAATTTAATTAGATATTAATGGATATGTTGGCAGACATGGATTGTGATGCTGATGGACAAATTAGTATTGAAGAGTTTATAAAAGGAGGAATGAACAACATTCCTTTTTTAGTATTACTTGGAATGGATGTAGTAAGCTTTTTAATTTATACAAGTCATTTTTAGTTATAATTGATTTTTAATTATTTTATTAAATTAAAATTAAATTAAAATATTAACTAATTATGCAAAATGATAATATGGTTTTTCAAAATATAATATAACAGTACTAGGCCTTCTTGAATATGATTATTGTATTAATTATAATCAGTTTATTAAAATATTATGGTTTGGGGTTTGTTTGTTTTTTTTACTGATTTTTTTAACGTTCTAATCTTAATTTATTTTTTTAATTTTTAAGAAGGTAGATGAAGAAGGCAAGCATCAGGTAGAGTTTTTATTTGATATTGTCAAGATAATTCTAATTTTATTACTTCAGAAAAAGAATTCTAGAATACATTTAATCTATCTTGTGTGTTACAGTTATATTCCTCGGAAATTTATTTACATTAACACTAATTTTCTTTTAGTGGCAAATGAAGCACTTTAAGTCACAAGCTTACTGTAATATTTGTCATAGTGCTTTAACAGGATTTCACCGTAAACAAGGGCTTGTTTGCATTTGTAAGTAAAAAATAATTTATTTTTATTACTTTAATGAAAATTATAGGAAAAAAGTGTTAATTATGCCTTGGATTTTATATGTGTATACATACATACATACATACATGCATGCATGAATGTATAAATTTGTACATCTTCAACTTGTTTCTCCGCGCAGCGGCCTTGTTTGTCAAGATTCGTGTTTCGGAGCTATAGAGTTGAGAGAGGGTTATAACCACTAATAAGTAGCCTCCTCATCTGTAGTGGCCTTCTGCCTTGAGGAGGTTAATAACAAAAAAAAAAAAAAAAAAAAAAAAACATATATATATAAAAAATCTATATATATATATATATATATATATATATTATATATATATATATATATATATATATATATATATATATATATATATATATATATATATATATACACACACACACAGTATGTAAAAAAAATAATTATACACTTAAAAATATCTTCAATGTATTGTGAAGTTCTCAAAGCTAACTTGCAACCATATACTTAAAAATTTAGAATGGAAAGCAATTTCATACTCCAGCAGGATAACAATCCAAAACATACCACTAAGAAAATGAAGGTGTACTTTGACATAAATAACATCAATGTTTTGGAATGGCCATCTCAAAGTCTGGACTTGAATCCAATAGAAAATTTGTGGTATATTTTGGATAGAAAAATTGGCAAATGACCATTTAGATGCAAAGACAACTTGAAAGAAGCTATAATGAGGGTATGGAATAAAATAACAACAGAAGAGACCCAAAATTTGATCAACTCAATGCCAAATCATCTAGATAAGGCCATCAAGGCTAAAAGAGACTTTACTTGGTACTAATTTTCATGGAATTTGATCAATTTGACATTATTTTTGAACTGTACGATTATTTTTTTTGCAGTCAATTCTATGCATCATTAGATCAAATGTTCAATAGGTTTGAAAAGCAATTAGTTCAGCAATACACAAATAAATTCTTTAAACAATACTTGATAAGATATCTAAAAAAAACTTTTAATTATATATATATATATATATACAAAAATATATATATATATATATATATATAAATATATATATATAAACATACAACTCATTTTTTTGATGCAATCTTTAAAATTATGATTTTTTTAAGTGTACGCTTATTTTTTTTGCATACTGTATATATATGTATATATTAAGGTTGTCCACTATGCAAATTTTTTTTCAAAACACTGGGATTGAAGGATTTCCCAATCTACTATTAGGGTACTATGTAAAAATATTTTTTACAAAATTTTAATAACTAATCTAGAGCCCCCTCAACGCCCCCAAAGACAAGCCCCATTTTTTGTTTTAAAACTATAGTAATTTTCAGTTAAAAAGTAACGGTAATAAGTTACATGTGTCATTTTCTTTCATTATTTGGAAATAAAATCAACACTTCAATACACAGCTTGCAAATCATATACTTATTTTTCAGTCTGACTCAGTGTTGTTCTGTGCTATGAATTAAATATATAACAAATCTTGAAAAAATGTAAATTAAGTGTTTTCTTAATGAGTATTTTCATTGTCCCAGTGTTTTTTTGTCAAAATCAGGATATTGTTGTCTGTGACTTTCTACACCCTGCAGCAGCTATGCTCTTTGTTGTGGATCACTGGTATTTATGGTCGCAAATTCTGAAATTAGTTACACTCCTCTCTCTGCAGTATCGTTAACAACCTCCACTGTACAAACAAATTTCTCAGTTTCTGGGTAACCTGGATGCTCTGTCCACTGGTGAATTGGTTTAGCAAGTTAGTCTGTGTTGATACCAAGAATACTGAACAATGCATGGATCAGGTCCCAAAAAATTTGTCAAACCTGTTTGGCGAATGGTTTTATGAAAAAACGGTTTTCCAAGACAAAAACTCTCTGGCGCTGGAATTTCCAAGAGTTTTGCAGCCAACTCCAGTTTCACAGAGGATGAAACATGTTTACTTAAGAAAGCAAATGGAACTACCTCTTCAATCAAATACCATGGGTGATTGTTCATTTTTGAAGGAATAACATCAGCAACTTCCTTGTCTATTTCTTTGAAATTCATTATGTCATGAATGAGCTGTAGATCATTGAAAGGCGCATCAGCGCCAATGCTTGCTTTTGTCCAAACTGATGTGTGGAAAAGTGAAAGAAATTGATTTTATCTAAAAAGTTTGATCTTTATCTCCTCGTCATATGGCATTTGTCTTGAAAACATGAACATTTTGCCAGCATAGATGTTACAAGCCATCCACCATGCTTGATGGATGGCTCCTGGTTTCAGAAAATGTACACCACATGGGGGAGTTTGCCCAAATGTGATAAGTGTGTTTTCGACACATTCACAATAATCGTCTTATGGAAATGTTGCACCATTTTCGTTTGCAAGTAGATGTGTCAAATGCTTTATGGTCTGTTCTTTAATGGTTTTCAACAATGTGCCTTCAATTTCTAAAGTTTCAATTGGCAACTCTTTATCCAATGTTGGCCAAGATGTTTTAAAATCAGAAAAAACTTATTATCTGGTCCAAAAATATCTCCAACAATTTCTTCTAAACTACTCTGACGAAAATTTCCAAGATATGGTGTTGACAAGCAAGGTAAAGAAGTTTTCTACCTAAGTTTTCTTCTATCAGTTTAGCAGCACCATTGTGGATGCCACTGCTACTCTTTGTGGTATCAAATATTAGTGCCGCAACATTGTCGCCGAAATCCCAAGCATATAGGAGATCCAATGTTGCATTGGCTTGAGTTTTTCCTTTTAAGTCAGAAAGAGCAGGAACTCCCAGCAATTTTCCTTCAAAATATTCCAGAGCTTCAGACACGAGCAAGGCTAATTGTTCAAGTTGCTCACCTACTAGGTCTTTGGACAGTTTTCCATCCCAACAAATTGAGGACGGTTAAGTCTGACACTATAACATTCTCAGCAATCTTCTGTCGATTTAAAGTTCTGCTTCAACAAGATGTCAATCTGGAGATATCAAAATCATCCAGAATCACTGCAGAATTAATCATCATAGTTGTCTGATTATCAGACAGCCTCAGCCTGTTGGCTTCTGATGTAATGTCTTCACATTGCATAATTCTTTTGGGTATGCAAAGAATAACAAATTCTGATCACATATCCATTGGAGGTTCATAATTCAAGTCCCACCTCATACCTGCATCTACTTCGGTAACAGCTATTGCAATATCCTGATCACTATTTTCTTCTTCATCGTTGACTTCCATGTCTTCATTATCCTGATCATCTAGTCTTCCTTCATGTTCTACTCTTTTTTTCCTTTATCAGTTAGTATCAATTTCCGATTGTATATTACTGCTTGCAATTGTGCCTTGATCTCAAATATTTTATCATGACCATCCATGGTTGCCTTTCTGTCTATTTTTTTAAGTAGAAAGCAAAATAATCATCTTTCTTTTGTGACGAAAAAAATCTGGATTTCGTGATTTCCTCGATGACATCAGGTGACCCGAAATCGAAAAGGCAATCCAACTTGGCCAAGAAGTTGCCACATTTCCCACCCGAATCACCTTCACGATTCATGTTCTTAGACAAGCTGTGCCACTTTTTCCAAAGTGCCATAACATCCAACAGACAATTTTGTCTTGTTTTTGTTTTGATGCATGCCATGTTCCAAAAAGTGACCACATTGTCAATAAATGTATGCCCAATTTCTTTTTTTGTTATATGGTTTCGAACATTTTCTTCATCATGTCGTAGGAAAATAAAAAAATTTAAAACTTGTTGGCAATCAGGCAGCTTGGAACCAGTAATTGATGGTGATAGGTGTCCAATCAGCCAAAAGTTCGTAGATGCACAAGTTGTAGGTCTTCCTGTGGACGATGGAGGCAAAGTCAAGTTGGAAGTATCTGAAGACTGACTTGAACTGATTGGCAAAGATGCCGACTTTCACTCTGTTTCTGAAACTTTGGCAATTTTTTGCCAGCATTATTATTTAAATTTATTTCACTGTAATAAACAATATTTAGCATTATATTGCTGTAAATTATCATAACAGTAATATAAATATAATAATAAATCGTTTCAATATCTAAAAGTTGTATTATGTTATTAACCAAGTTTGTAATAAATGTATGCAATTTTGCTGCTGTTAAAAATATGAGTTTGGGACTTGTCTGTGGGAGCGTTAAGGGGATTTTAAAATAGTTATTAAAATTTTGTAAAAAATATTTTTACATAGTATTCTAATAGTAGAATGGGAAAAACTTCAATCTCGGTGTTTTGAAAAAAAATTTGCATAGTGGACAACCCTAATGTATATATATATATATATATATATATATATATATATATATATATATATATATATATATATATATATATATATATATATATATATATATATATATATACACACAAACAAATATATTATGTATGTATGTATATATATATATATATATATATATATATATATATATATATATATATAAAAACACAAACACACACACACACACACACACACACACACACACACACACACACACACACACACACACACACACACATACATCTATGTATGAATATATGTATGTATGTCAAATATTGTATATTTATTAAACCACTATCAATAATGAATTTTTAATTTTTTTAAATTTATTATTTCTCTAAATTAATTTAAATATTTTTGATAGTTTGTCATTTTACGTGTCATGAAAGATGTGTGAAAAGAGTCCCAAATTCTTGTATTCAAACGTATACAGAGTCAAAGTCAAAAATGAAAGCTACGGTAGTTTTTTATCTATTTTTCATACAAATATTAATTATAGTTTTAGATTTAATCATTTAGTTATTTGATCTGTATTTTAATATTTATATTGTATATATTACTTTATACACAATACTTCTAATTATGTTATATAAACTAATAGAAAATTCTTAAACAAATTTATAATAGCACATTAATTTAAATTATTTATTGAATTGAAAAAATGTTTTAGAAACCACAAGCAATTAAACTTCATTTAAGATTTCTTGATCATGAATGAATTTGTCCCATAAATAGTCTTGCAGCAGAAAAAGTGATTTCTGATTAAATCAATGGTCTTATGGTTATTATGCTGGTTATATGTAGTTTAAAGATATTTTATGTTTTCCATCAGTCTCAAAAAAATTAAAAAAATTAATTTTTTGTAAGGTTTTTTAAATTATAACAATTTTTTAGAGCCCCTATTTCTACTCATTTGACATTTTATCCAATTTTTTTAAGTGTCAAATTAGCTTCCTAATGTAGAGACAAATTGTTGAGGCTTACTGTAATACTTACTGATACAACTCACATATTTACATCCTTAATGTATGACATAATAGAAAATATTTTTCTTCTGCTTTTAATGCATAGGATAAAATTAATTTATTATCTGATTTTTGATCCCATGGGCATATTTCATTCATCAGTATATCCAAGGTGTAAACCCAGGTTCCCAGGTGATTTTTTAAAGATGATTTGTCTAGCAAAATAGAATGTTGTGACACACTACATATTTGTTTAATCTACTGTTTGGCCAAATCCTTAGTATATTATGTGTGTGTGTGTGTGTATATATATATATATATATATATATATATATATATATATATATATATATATATATATATATATATATATATATATATAAACACACATAAATACAAAATATCTTTATGCAGTTAGTTTTGTATTAACTGTTGCTAATGGTGTCAAACTGAAATAATCATCTGAAGAGGTTTCAGCACATATATTAAATGGGGTTTAATTGGATACAATGTAGATAAATTTAACATCTGTTACAAAAAAAATTTCACTTAGAATGTAAAAAATATAGTAGAAAAATGCACACCAAAATATGGTTATTTTACTTGAAGAGAATAAATAATATATCAGCTCATTTAAAGACTTTGACTTTCAAGCAAATGTTTCCAGAGATATAACTTTTATTATTTAAAAACGATGAGGATCAGCACATGTAACTTTTATGTTGTGAAACATGTAGAGATGATTACAAGTAGCATGAATTTTTTTGTATCAGTATGAGCATTTAGTGTCCTCCATGTTGAGCATGAATTATTTTATTTTTGAATCAATCTTTTTGTTAATGAATTGTTTGTTGTCTTCTTACAGAATAAACAGTAAATATTTTTCAGGCCATATATTGCTAATGATTTTTTGTTTTTACACATATTTACACTGCGCAATGATGATATTCTACATACTTTCAGCAGAAAAAATCAAAAAGTTTTTTTATTAATATTGCATTTGCTTTGGATTATATTCCTCTAAAGTATCTCCTCGTTTACTTGCATTCCAACACTTTATTGTGTTTTTTAAAGTTTGATAAATATATTTTGAAATTGAACTACCCAAAACTTTAGTTTTTACTAGAGATTAAAGCCATGCTTTGAATATGCAACTTGCTGTTTGGCAGTTATAGCTGATGGCTACAAGCTGAGCAACTAGGTCAACTGCCTGATGCTGGCTGACCAACTATTGATGTTGGTCAGCCAGCATCAGATTGCAACTTGCCCACCAAAAGTTGATGGCTTTTGGTGGGCAAGTTGCAACTTTGTTGGTAATGTTTTTTACACTAAAAAAAAATTTTAATTGTAAATTTAGGTAATCTATTTTATATTGTCTTTAGGTAAATTTAGGTAATCTATTTTATATTGTTTATATTGTCTAATATTAAATAATAACAGTCATGTTAATGTTCAAAGAACTTAAATTGCTTCTTCTTGAGTTCAGAATTAATCAAGTTGTCAAAAACATCGACTTCACTGATAAACTATGGGGTAGTATGCTAAGATATTCTTTTTCCAGCACTGCCAAATCCTGACCCTTACAGATACTTGCTATGGTAATTATTCCAAAATGATAAAAAGTGCTGTTCTTTATTTGTGGTAGGTTAGAGTAGTTCTTTATTTTTGGAAGGTTATGGATGTTGAAACTAATAAAAGTGCTCCTATTCTAAGGTATTGAAACTTTTCAAGTAGATTAGATCTCTAAAATAACATGTGTGAATTATTATTTTCTTCCATAACTCTAACATTCACCCCAGCCCTCAATGCAACAGAAATTTACCAGATTTCTTTTATTAAATGAAGTAAAAATGTTTTACCCAATGATAGCTTATACAAAACTTTTATATTTAACAATGTTCAATGAACATTGTCTGTAGAAATTTATAAATTTTAGATTTTCAATTTATAACTCTTTAGACTAACGGAATACTTCTTTTCAGTTTTTATCCCAAAGCACATCTTTCTATTTGATCTTTGATCATGTTAGAAGTCCACATCTTTTGTTTTTGAAGCTGCAAAAAAGTTTCATCATTTTTCTTTCAATTAATTTTGTTAAGCTAGTTTGATCAAAGTTTTTTTGAATTAACTTTTCAATGCTGACCATTTTTCATAGAAATGCACAAATTTGTTGCGAGGAGAGTTTTAGAAAGTTCTAGAAATATAATGTTAATATTAATATAATATGATATAATAATAAATTAATAGATATAATGATAAATATGATATAACAATATAATATGATATAATAATAAATTATTATAGAGTTCTTCAAAAAGTTATATTTCTGTTAAAAAAAATTCTTTTTTTTAATAAAATAATATAGTTTTAACTAATATGTTGACTAATAGTTTTAACTAAATTATATTCTGTCAATTAGAGACTTAAACTTCAGATCATTTTTTTTTTTAAATCTCATAATGTTTACCAATATATCTTAAATATATGTAATATACACCAAGTAAGCAGAAAGGTTTAAATAGCCAGTCAATAAACTTACCTATATTTTATTAAGTTTAAATGTGAAAATTTATCTATTTTTTCATTGAAAGTTATGTAAAAGTTTATGTTTAGGTTATGGACCACCATTGGGTTGAAGGAAATTGTTCTGGGAAATGTTCAAAGTGTAATAAAACCATTAAAATGAACTGTTTAACAGGGCTGCATTGTGTGTGGTGCCAAGCCAAAGTAATTATTTGCATTTTAAAATAATTATCATTAAGTTTTGGAGAATTTGTATATAATTAATGTAAGTGCAGAATAAATCCACGTTAACATTAAATATACTTTAGGTACACAATCGTTGTGTTCAATACATGCAAGTAGAATGTTCATTAGGCAAACATCGTGTTCACATTTTACCTCCAATATGCATTACACCACAAACTGCAGTATGTTTTAATACTTAATGAATAAAATTTTTTTCAAATTTTTTTGTATTTTATATCATTAATGGCTTTTTAGAAACGTGGAGGGCGTAATGTAAGAGAAAAGAAAAATTCTGTAATTAGTTATGACGGTATACCTATGATGATTTCTCCATTACCTAACAGTCAACCATTAGTAGTTTTTGTTAATCCAAAAAGTGGTGGAAGGCAAGGTGCAAAGTAAGCAGTTATTTCTTACTAGTGCATATTTTTGATTACATTTTTGTAAATACAGATCAAGAATGATCTGTCAAGAGTGCTAAGTTATATTCTAAATATTTTGTAGTTTATAATTCCTAATTTTTGTTCTTGAATATTGTTATTAATACTAGCCAATCATATTTATGATAAATATAAAAGATAACTTTTGCTTTTAAAAAAAAAAAGCATTAAAAAAATTTCAAAGTTTTTTAAAAAAACTATTAAGTCTATGATTACTTAAGAAATGCTGTGCTTTACCTAAATAATTTATTTATAAGTATATATTATATAAATGAAAATGTTAATTTATAAATACGCTGAAAATGTTGAAAATGCTTTTTGTATGTTTGTTATTTTCTTTTTTTTTTTTTCTTTTTTTTTTAGATTATTAAACAAGTTTAGATACTTACTAAACCCAAGACAAGTGTTCAATTTAGCTGATGCAGGGCCTTTTCCTGGTCTAAAATTTTTTTCCCAAATTCCAAACTTTCGCATTTTGTGTTGTGGTGGTGATGGTACAGCTGGATGGATTTTGTCCACTTTAGGTTCTTTAGCTATTAATTTTCATGTTAAATTATTGTTAAAAGTATATTGGGTTGACAAAAACCATGCATGTGGGAAAAAATATGCATTTAAAAAATATTTTTTAGATCGTCTGTCTAGCTTAAAGGAGCGCCCTCCAATGTCAATACTTCCTTTGGGTAAGATTTTTTTAAACATTAAATAAAGATTCTTTAACTTTCAATTATTAAATTTATTAATTTATACGAAAGACTTTTTTTGTTTTGTTTTTGTTTTATAAGAAAAAAATGTTTGTGCAAATGCAGCATTAAAGTTTTCATTTTTAGGTACTGGAAATGATCTTTCGCGCTGTTTGGGATGGGGTGGAGGTATCAATAGTTATATAGTTAACTTTTAAATTAACTTTAATATTCTTTCAAATTATTTTTTTTATTAAGGTATAATCTCTTGGGTACCACAAAGTTCCATCCTACCATCCTGATAATATTACCTCTGAGGTGGCTCTATTTGCTGACAACATAACTATATACTTTAGTCTATAATATACTATATGACATATACTATACTATATGACAACATAACTATATACTTTAGTCTACAAAAAGTCATCACTTTTAGATTGCTTAGAACAGCTTGATCTTGAATATGATCTCTCTTCGGTGACAGTTTGGGCTCGAAGTGGCTCCAAACAAACCTCAGTCTGTTTCATTCCAAACAAACCTCAGTTTGTTTCATTCCAAACAAATCTAAGTTTGTTTCACTCTAAATAAATCTCAGTTTGTTTCACTCCAAACAAACCTCAGTTTGTTTCTGCTAATAGTTATTGCAATATTATTGATTTCTTATTTGATGATTTTTATTTGATGGTAATGCACTTACTAGTCCTCTACTTTATGTCTTCTTGGATTATCATTCACTACTGACCACTCATGGAAACCGTATACATGTTCCATTGGATAGTTAGTATCTGATAAGGTTGTCTCTCTTTATCGGGGTTGCCATTTTTTTAGTCCTGATTGCATTTTCTACATCTCTTGTATATCTCTAATACTGTTGTCATATTTAGGCTGGTTCTTCTAATCAGGTCCTCTTTCTTTTAGAAAAGGTCTAAAATTGCATTGCAAATGTTATTGCACCTGTTCTATTTGCTAAGCTTGAACCTCTGTCCCATGGTCATAAGATTGCATTTCTTTCTTTTTTCTACAAAAATTGTTATGGTGGCTTCTTAAGCAAGCTACCATTACTTGTTCTATCAACTAAAACTGAACCTCGCATAGGTTGTCATTCAGTAAAATCACATCCTTTTACTGTAACTGTCACTTCATACTTCAAACTTTTATTCATCTAGTTTTTTTTCCTTGTGCATCAATGCTTTGAAACTCCCATCCTAATATTTTTTTAACTCATACAGTTTACTTTCTGTCAATCTTCTGTTGCTTAAGTAATTTTTTCTGTTGCTTTAAGTATTCTTTTGCTTTTTAACTCTTTTCTTTGTTTTTTGTTTTTTTTTAACTTATTTAGTCATTGCTTGCAGCCTTGTTTAGGGTGAATTTGCTTAAAAACTTTATGAATATATGTACATATATTCAAAAAGGAACGAGGTGGTTTTCAGTAAATTAAAAATACCATCTCGCCTTATCATAATTATATTAGGAGATTTAAAAAAAATATGGATTATTATTTTTAAAAAGATGACAGAATGGCATTCCCCCTCACTTTGAGCACTGCATATATATAGCTTATATTGCGTGTTTAGCTGTCTGACAGCATACTGAAATTAGCCTGCTGACATGGACTTCAGTAGAATGCATAGAGTGATTAAATATGTAGGATGATTAATGAGTGTGCTGCATTGACTATGAGTTTGGGCTGGGCAGCAATCTTTTGTTTTTCATTATTTTTTTTTCTGGAAAAGCCATATGGGATAAAGTAACTAAAATAGTCAACAATAGTATATCTATATATAATATATATATTAGGGTGGTTCAAAAAACAACTTTTTTTAGTCTGCTGCACTTAACTAAATGTGTTCTATATAATACAAAAACACGAGGTTTAAAATTTTTTTGAATAAAAAATATTTTTAAGGTTGCCTCAAGACCCTTAAAAATTTGACAGGTCCCTAATATTTTGAAAAAAAAAGTTTTTCTAAAGTATGTCAACCTGGTACTCAAAAGGAGCGAAATTATATAAAAACTTTAAAAATAATAATCAATTTACATAAAAATATTTTTTTTCAGATATAATCACTAAAAAACTATTGTTTTCAAGATGAAAATAAGAAAAGTCAATATTTTTAAGTTTTAAACATATTTTTTATGTAAATTGATTATTATTATTGAAGTTTTTATATTATTTCGCTTCTTTTGAGTACCAGGTTGACATACTTAAAGAAAATCTTTTTATTTTAAATATTAGAGACCTGTCAAATTTTTAAGGTTCTTTAGGCACCCCTAATAATATTTTTTATTCAAAAAAATTTTAAACCTCGTGTTTTTGTATTATATAGAACACATTTAGTTAAGTGCAGCAGACTAAAAAAAGTTGTTTTTTGAACCACCCTAATTTTACAATGTGTTTAATTTTTTAAACCTAGTGTTTTTGAATTACAGTGGGTGCAAAAAGTATCCGACACAAAGGAAAAACTTTATTTAATTAAAGACCATTCAACAAAATAACATAAACAAACACTATTCTAATGTAATTTTACATGGGAAATACAAATATCATATCAAAACAACAATATCATTAAATGTTGACTTGATAATTGCAATTTTGTAAAAGTTAAGGTTCAAAAAGTATCCAACACATCATAAAAAAAGAATTTGATTCGCCAATAATTTGTTATCCGTTATGTTCGAGGGAATATTCTAGAATCAGAAAACGTTGGAACATTCTAGAATACAAAAGAACGTCATAGAATCTTTCTAACTGCAGTCATTCATTACCTGACATCTTCATTGAAATGTGGCCTAGATTTAATGCTCTTCAACAATGTCTAAAACTGCAGAATTGTCTGAATCAACTAGAAAATCGATTATTCAGCTGCACAGAGATAGTTTGGGATATAGAAAAATTTCATCTGTGTTAAAATCCCAACTTCGACAGTTGGTGATACTGTTCGGAGGTGGAAATCCTTCCATCTTTTGACTAGTCTGCCTCTTGGTCACCAAGAAAAACCCCTCTCTTGAAGGAAATTCACATAAAAAAACGCCGGAACTTTGCTGAAGAGCACTTGAGTAAACCTTCAAGCTTTTGGTATAAAATATTATGGTAAGATGAGACTAAAATAAAGTTGTTTGATCGGAACTGTGTCAGTCGTGTTTGGAGACAGAAGAACTCTGCGTTTCACCCGAAGAAACCGTCCCAACAGTGAAGTTTGGAGTGGCAGCATAATGTTTTGGGGTTGTTTCTCTTCTGCAGGTCCTGGGGAATCAGAGATCATAGAAAGAAGGATGAACTCCGAAATTTATCGGGCATTCTAGAGAGATGTCTCGTGGCATGGAACTTAGGGTCATTGTCTTGTTGGAACATCTCAACCTTCCTCGAGGTTGGATGTTCCAACAAGGCAATGACCCTAAGCACACGACTAGGGTAACTTGTGCATGGTTTCAGGAGAGGGAAATTGACTTATTGTAATGGCCAAGCCAATCACCTGACCTCAATCCAATTGAAAATCTGTGGCGGGAATTGAAATTGAGGGTACAGGAGAGAGATCCAAGAAATCTTATCCAATTGAAAGAAATATGCAAGGAAGAGTGGGCTAAAATTCCTATTAGCATATATGCTAATCTTGTGAACAAGTATTCTAATCGTTTAGAAGCAGTTTTGGCTGCTAAAGGTTACATGATGAAGTATTGAGTAAATTTTTTACAATGTGTTTAATTAAATAAAGTTTTTCCTTAGTGTTGAATATTTTTTGCACCCACTGTATATAGAACACATTTAGTTAAGTGCAGCAGATTATTTAAAAAAAAAGTTGAAATAAATTACTTTAAAACTTATCTTTTAAAAGGTTTTATTAAAGTTACATAAAATGCTTTTACAAATTATTTCTAACAATTGTTTAATAAATGAAAAAAATTTTATTTAAATTGTTATTTATTTAAAAAGTGAAATTAAATTTTTGACATGAAAAAATATTATATTTTTAAATTGCATAAACATCTTTTTTCAAAAAAGTCTTTTTTAATAATAACTTTGTTTTTTTTAAATAGTAGTTTTTAATCATATCATTTGTAAGTAAAGTTGGAAAAAAAAAGCTTTTAAACAATTCTTTGTAAAAATAAAAACAAAAAAAAAATAAAGCAATTATATCATTCCATTGCAACAGGAAGATTTTAATTAAACTTATTCATAATTTAAAAAAGTAATCTTATGAAAGATTTTTAAAAAGACATGAAAAAACAGTTTTAAATGTTTAAATTTATCATAAAAAATACATGCTTACTAAAATAAATATATTTAATAAAATATATTTAATAGATATATTAAAAAAAATACATGTCTCAGAAACCCTCAGTCGATGTAGCAGCACTCCCTTGCGAGTCAGGCTATAAGATAGTCGATGTAGCAGCACTCTGTTACGAGTCAGGCTATTTGTCAGTCAATGTAGCAGCACTTTGTTGCAAGTCAGGCTATAAGATAGTCAATGTAGCAATACTCCGTGCATGATTTACAGTAAAAAAAATAAAAATTTTTATTAAAAAAACATTTTATTAAAAAAAATAAAAAAACAAACATTTTATTAAAAAAAATAAAAATAAAAACACTGTTTATATTAATCAACATTCAAAATTTAATTGACCAGAATGTTTTAAAAACATTCTGGTCAATTAAATTTGCGGTTTTTTAAAAAAAATGATTAATTTGTAATTAAATTAATGATTTTAACTTTCTGACAACACACAAATGCACTCATTTTTTTACTTATAGAACTATATATATATATATATATATATATATATATATATATATATATATATATATATATATATATATATATATATATATATATATATATATATATATATATATATGTTTGTATGTCTGTCTGTATGAATGTATGTATGTATTTTTTTTATCTAGGCTACGATGGAGGAAAGATAGAAAAATACCTTATTAAAACTGCAGAAAGTACTTCAGTTACAATGGACAGGTATGTTTGTTTTTATGATTAACTTATGCTGTACTGTTTGTTTTTAAGTATATACTGTACTGTTTGCATGCATTACTTTTTTTAAATGTTGCCTGTGGAGTTTTTTTAAGTGAAGCACCTGAATTTATTTTGACTGTTCCTTAGAATGTACTTTCAATATTTATTTTAATCTGTTACTGAACATCACTTACTAAATACCTTGGTACAGGAAACAAATAAATATACTGATAGAGTTATCAGTTTCTGCACCCTGATAAATTAGTCCTTACTGTAGATTTGTATCGTGAGTAAACAACCATTGCTACTTAGTTTCTCTGACATAGTTCACTCAAACAGCATGTATTGCAGGAATGCTTAGGATAGAAACTGTAACCCATAAAACATGTAACATTAAAACAAACAAAATTAAAGATAAGCGAAGTAATTTAGTGATCGTAAAATAGTGTTACAATATGTGAATGGAAAGGCAAAAGAGATGTTTTTATCATATCTAATGCACATTTTTAGAAATGGTAAAAGTTACCTATCACTGTAGAAAAAGAATAAATAAACCTAATACAGTCTGACACTACAATAACATTGTATAATAATAACTGGCATTAACCAAAATGGCCTGTTCATATCCTGGAAATAATTTTAGCTAATTCAATCTACCTGTGTACAATATTTTAACTGTTTATTCTCTCTGCACTGGTTGAGTTTCGAAGAAATTTAAAAATTTGATTAGCGACCAAATTTTATAATGGTCAACGAGACCTTTGGCAAGTTCCCATTGACTTTGGCAAGTTCCTATTGACCATTAAAGTGAGCTGATGGAAATGATAAACAATATTATATAAATTTAATATATAACTCAGTATTTTTTTCAGGAAGATATGATAGAAAATATGTCTTTAAAATGTTTATTGACCATAACTTTTCTCTAAAAAGTGCAAAAATTCCCATTTCAAATATAATCGTTATTGATACACATTTTGTTAATATTTTATACAGCGTATATTTTATAATTGTTTATAACTTATGCAACAAATATTTTTTGTTGTTATATTATATTTATTATAAGTTGTTCTGCAAATTTGTTTACATTTTTTTAAAGGTGGCAAATTGATTGTGAAGAAATTGATAATAGTGAAGAATGTGATGTCATGCCACAAAATATAATGAACAACTATTTTTCTATTGGTGTTGTGAGTTTTATCTTACCTATTTTTTTTTTTCATATATTTTTTAATTTAAAATTTTTTAAATTTTAAATTATTAATTTATTTTATTTAAGGATGCTTCAGTTGCATTAAAGTTTCATTTGCAAAGAGAAAAGAATCCCGAAAAGTTCAATAGCAGGTTTAGAAATTTATTTTATCCATATATTAAGTCACTTTATTTTAATATTTTTGATTAGTTGATATATTTTTTAATATTGATTTAAACACACAATTTAAAGAAAAATAAGTTTTTTATTTTTATTTTTGTTCATTATTATATATATATATACAACCCTCGGAATTAGGAAAAACTGTTTGAGCTTGCATCAGGTCGGCAAAAACAATTTGACACAAAGGGGTGACCATAAAACATACAAATAAGGTCGGTTTTTTGTATATGCTTTTATATATATATATATATATATATATATATATATATATATATATATATATATATATATATATATATATATATATATATGTATATACATATATAGATATGTATATATATATATATATATATATATATATATATATATATATATATATATATATATATATATATATATATATATATATATATAACAGCATATACAAAAAAGTATGACATTAGTTTCATTGTATTTCATGTATTTTCATGTATAAGCATATTCAAGGAAGTATGACATTAATTTCATTGTAACTTTAAGTTTTGAATTCACAAATAAATATATTTCTTTTAAGATTTAGAAATTAAATTGCATAAGCTGTGGTTTTTAATTAAAATATAAGTTTTAAATATTTAAATTTATAATTATTTTAAGATGTCTAATAACTTGTAAAAATTTTCTGTTTTAATTTAGATTTAAAAATAAATTACGCTATTTTGAGGCTGGAACATCAGAGCAATTAGCTGGTTCATGCAAAGGTCTTCATAATGACGTGGAGTTAATTGTAAAGTTTGTTCAACTTCTTTCTTATTTTATAGACACCATTATAAACAACATTTTTTTTAATACTTAAGCTCCTTCAACAACATTCAAGATAAAAAATATATATATTAAAATAATGTTCTGTTATAATAATAAGTCTAGAATTTTTAGATGGAGTTATAAAATATAATTTAGGTGTCGTGGTAATTAAGTTATTCATAATTTTTTTAGTTATGCATTAACATTTTTCCAATATACAATAAATAGATTTGTCAAATTTAATGCAATATTCAAAAACTCATACTTTAAAACATAATTTTTTTATTTAATTTCTACTGTTAAAATCTTTCTACCTTTTCAAATAGTAATAATAATAGTACAATAATACGGCAGGTATGAAAAAGATGTCCATTGTTATCTTTTTAAATGATTATGGCTTTTATGATTATGGTGAGCAGAATTAAAGAGAACACAAAAAAACAAGTTGCATGGAGATATCCTAAATAAGAATCAGATTCATATTTTGCTTAAGTTTAGGATACTTTTTCATTTCAAGATTTTCTTTTGGTATTTTTATTATTACATCGCTAAACAATAGCCTACTCTTTGTTTAGTAATTTCTTTGTTTAGTAATTTCTTAGGTGAATTTTTAAATTGTATACTTAGACTTTTTCTGATTTTATTACTTGTATGGGGTCGTTTTTCAAAATAGATTTTTATTCCATTTTCCAAAATAACCGGTAACATAGCTAAATAAGATTAAGTTAGTAGCTGTAAGATATGATATGCGTTTCTCCACACAGCGGTCTTGTTTATAAAGTTTCATATCTCAGAGCTAAAGCATTTTGAGAGGCTTGTAACAAATAAAATAAAAGCAAGTAGCTATCTTGGCAGTAATAGTGGTGACCCCTCAGTTTTATGGAAAGGAAAACAGAAAAAAAAAATGTCACAAAACAACTAACAGATAAATAAATATGCAAATAAAAAGAAATTAAAAAAACTTATTAGGATGTAACAAATGTATATGTGAAAAAAACTTTTTATTCTAAAAATTACAAATATTTGTTCCTAAACTTTCATATGAATAATTTTTAAAAATGTGTTGTTTTTGTTAATAGTAATTTTAGATTTCTAGATTACTGCAGTACATCTTTGACTAAACATAAAATTTTTTTATTGATTGTCTCAATTGACTTGGTTGGGTTTGTTATTACATAGTGTACAGAAATGTATCAAAATGTAAAGCACCTTAGCCTTGGTGAAGACAACTTACCTTGAAGGAAAACTTTGATATAAAACCTACAATTTAACTTTTAGTAAATGTAGGAGGAGTGTATAACCATTGAATAGGAGGAGCCTTGATGTGATACTCCTAGTGGTAGTATCACTAGAAATACTCCTGGTCTGCAAAATAAATGTAAAAGCCCATTTTAAAAAAATATTTTAATGCATCCATAGTGTCATAGTTAAATAAGAAAATGCATTATGAAAACTTGTCCGAATCACACAAGTGTGAAACCAAATGGAGGATTCAAAAAGAATTATAAAGCATTTTATATCCAGGGTATCAATTCTGGTATTATATCTAACTGGATACATCATATATGAATTTAACATAATTAAATAATATAATAAATTACCAAGGCATCATTTTTTTTAATTTATTTTCAATTTCAATTTAAAAGAAAATTTTAAAAAAGAAGTTAATTAGTTTTATTTATTAATTTTCTTTAAAAAAAAACATGCTTATTATTATTATTATTATTTTTAGTGTGATGGTAAAAAAATTGAGCTCCCACCATTAGAAGGAATCGCTATTTTAAACATACCAAGTATATATGGCGGGGCGAATATTTGGGGAGAATCAGAAAAAAGCAATAAAAGAGATTCTGCTGATTTATCCAATGCTGTTCAAAGTAAAATATAAAAAATATTTTATGTGAGTTTATATTTGATTTTTTTATGCACATATTAGCATATTATATTTTTTGGTGCAGATATTGGTGACAGAAAAATTGAAGTTGTTGGTTTAGAAAATAGTTTATATGTTGGTCAGATAATAGCAGGAGTTCGTCAGCATGGTTTAAGAATAGCCCAATGTTCCTCCATAGAAATGAAGTAAGAATATTTATATCAAATTAATCTCGTGTTCATTATAAGTAAATAAAATTATAATTTTTTATTTCTTTTAAGCGTGAAGCGTTCTATTCCAATGCAAATTGATGGTGAGCCGTGGCTTCAAGCTCCATCAAGAGTATGTTTTTGTTTTGTCTAGTTTTAAGTACTAGTAAATCTGTTTTAA
Source organism: Hydra vulgaris (assembly GCF_038396675.1). Taxonomy (NCBI): domain Eukaryota; kingdom Metazoa; phylum Cnidaria; class Hydrozoa; order Anthoathecata; family Hydridae; genus Hydra; species Hydra vulgaris. Next base: position 14,274,306 of record NC_088930.1, read on the forward strand.
ATTATTTTGTGATACAGTAATAATAACATTTTTGCTGTAAATTATATAATTATCTTAAATGCTTGTTATGACCAAAGTTCTGAGCTGAAACTGAAATTTAAGTACTTTTATGTGCCAGTTTAAATCTAGAAATTAAATGTTTAAATAAAAAAATGTGTTATCAAAAATGAAAATATTTCTTTTTTAATTTTTTTTCATATTTTCATAAATTAAAAAGTATAAAACCATGTTAGAATAAATGCAGATGGAAGTTCAACCGCATTGAAATTCTTTGGGACTATGCTTGTAACCTCTTGTTTTGTATTAAAAAAAAAAAAATGACATCAAGACTTTACTTAAACGCCTAATCTTTATATGTTGAGGCAAATAGTAATACTGTAGAATTTATGTTTAACATGTAAAAAAATTTACATATTACATATCTTTTATAGAGACATTATTATTAAATATGATTGTCACGGGCCTGCATATTATATATCAGTGGAAAGATAATTTTATCAGCTTTTTAATGGTGTATCTTGTCACGTTTTTGGAGTTGAGCAAAAAAAAATGGCAAATGAAAAAGTGAATAGAGGATTTCTGCTAACCTGAGCAATTTTTTTAAAAAACACAGATTGGGACGCCGGTATTTACCTGGGGAAGGAGGAAAAATATTTTTTTATATATATATTTATAATTTATATTACATTTTATACCTAATTTTTAAATTTTGGATAAAATCTTTCTCAGGACTCTCCCCATTCCTCCTCCCATTTAAAGCGATTCTCATTCAAATAACCCAATATTTATAAGAAAATGAAGATAATCCGACACCGTATATATTTTGAAAATTATATATAAATATATTTTTAATATAAAATTTTCTTGATGTTTTTCATATCTCAAAAACATCAAGAAAATGTCTTTCTTCCTCTTCAATGTCTTCTGGAATATTTTATTACTGTTAGTGCATGTTACGCCATGGCACTCTTTACAAGATGATGTACAATTTAATCTAGCTTTTTGACAAGTGCATTTATTTCCACATGGACTTTTGCAGCCACATCTAATAATGTTCAAAGTATCTTGAGGACCTGCTTCTATATTCTTTCTGCTGGGCATGGATTGAGATCATTGAATTCAACTGTTTGTGATATCTTACCAGATCGCTTTTGGTGGATAATATATTTAGTGGACAACTGATAACCATCAAAAGTGATTGTGTCAAGTTAATAGTGTTGAGAAAAATCAATGTATTTTTGAAAAATTCCACTAAATAACTCATTTTTTTTTTCAATTGCAGCACCGCAATAAAGTGCCCCCATCAGCAATCTTGATTGATACAGGTTTTTCTACTGGTGATACATTATTGAGTATGAATGTTTTCAGTGTTGACTTTGATGCTGATCTCATGACACCTTCTTTAAATAAGGATGTTGGATATGATAACTCATATTGAAAGTAACTCTCCACTTCATTCTCTGGCTTTCTTTCAACAACAACAACAACCAATCTTAGAAACAGTGTTAATGGGCGGGTTGTAACAATTTCGTCTTGAATAGATACGCAGGAGTAAAGTTCTGGAGTGTTGCTATTTGATTTTTTTGTTTGAAAGAGTAATTTGTGTAGATTTTACCATTCAGCTCTTTGTGTATTGATGCTCCAATCTCTTCTGATCGATCACAAGTAATATTTTTCTGATTATCAACCATACCTGAGTCCAAACTAACAAGTTGATCTCCAACCATGTATTTTTTTAAAGTCGTCCCTATCACGTTTCATTCTTCCAGGATACATTTCTTTATGTTTGTAATGAAAAATTACAAGAATGAATCGAATTATGATATACGACTAATGAAACTTTAAGCTTTAGTAATTTAGAAAACATTTTTTTTGATTCAATAAAAATTGTTTTAGTTGTCTTTTTAATCAAATGTCGTGTTGTGATTCAAATCGAATTACTTTATTTTAAAAGCAATATGCTTTTAAAGTAAAGTAATTCTATTTAATTAAAGAATTTTAGTAAACATTATGTTGAATAATTACAATAACTAATGATTTAAACTATGTATCCTTTGAATAATTCTTTTTTGAATGATTTTTAAGAATCATTTTAGTGAATTTTAGCTGTTTTATGTCCAGTGAAACTCTTGTTGTTTTTTTGTCGGTTACAAACATATTCTTAAGACGATTTGAAATTGCATTGATGATTGTGGCTTGATAAACTCCCATCTGTTTTTGAACTTCCATGGTCTAACAAAACAAGATATCATGTGAAATATTCAATATGTTATTTTTTAGCGAAATATATTCCACATAAATAAAATATAAGTATTCATTGTTTAATAGCACTGGTTTTTATTTTTAGAGTTTATTTTTGATTTCAGATAACTATTAAACATCGCAATCAAACGCCGATGTGTGTCGCCTCTTCACAAAAGAGTAAAAATATTTTACATTTTTTGAAACGTGGGGGGACGGATGTGTAAAATTCTTTTGCTCTCGAAAAGAATTCGCTCATTTTTAGCATGATTTTATATAGCCATTGTTTTTAGCATCTTTTTTTATCATTAGATTTTAAAAACAACTAATTAAACATTTAGTTTTTTATTTTTGTTTTTGTTTTTGTTTTAATGTATCTTTGTTTTAAGTACTTTAACCTTTAACGTGTTTTATCGTCTTTTACTGTTTGTGTATACCGGGTAAAATGCAACGTAGCAATTCATTTGTAACATATTTCCATAATATTTTAAAAACCGTTATTTATTTATTTATCTATTTATTTACACAAGGTGATATAATAGAGATAAGGTTTTTATTTTATATGATTTCCATTTATTTGTAAATACGATGTTATATCAAATATATTTGTGCTAATGCACACACGCACAGACACACACACGCATAGATATATTGTATAGAATAATATATACATAACGAACGCGCTGGCGTGTTGAGCCAGATCTTGTAGCTTGTTAGGTATTATTAAATTTGTTACGAAACCTTTGTTCAACTTTGGTTTTTTTCTTAAAAAAATGTGCAAGATTTTTTTATATTAAATTTTTGCCGACTTTTCTTTAATCGCTCGTTATTTTGAAAAACAGTTGACTAAGTTATTCTAAATTTACAAATAACGGTAAAGTTAACAACTACACGAACTTAACAAGTCTTCATATTTCTGCTTTTGTCTAATAAACTTGAACAAAGAAAAAATGAACTTTTTTTTGTTTTATAGATTTTTAATAGTCTTTTTTTTTAGTGCTGTATCAGCTTTTAGAAATATTTTTTTTTATTAAAGATTATAAAAGTATAATTTATATATATATATATATATATATATATATATATATATATATATATATATATATATATATATATTTAAAGGATATAGTTATAATATATGATTATAATATAAAGATTATTTAATTCAAGTTGTGAATATTACAAAGTTCAGTTAGGATCTGTGTGAAAATAAGTTTTATTAACGTAAATATTTCTGTAAATGCATTTTACATGAAGAAAAATGCTTATAATTTATATTATCTAAGTCTTCTTTATTTCAATATTTTTTATTTTTATTTCAGGAAGCTTATCCAGATATTTTTTCTTGCTTTTCTGGATTACTTTTTTTTTTATTATTCAAATTCTATTTGTTAATAATTTAGTATATTTATTATAAACATTTATTATATTATATATACCGTTAAAATCGCCTAAGTTCGGTCACCATGTAACTTCGGTCATTCGGAAAAAATACAAAAAAACCGTGCAAAACTCAAATTTTACAAACTTTTTTTTCTCAAATAATATTTGTAATTACTTCGTAAAAATGAATCTATAAAAAAAAAAGTAATGTTTATATGCAACCTGCTGAAATAGTTCTTTAGCAAAACAATAATTTTTAAAATATGCATACTATTAAAATCTAAAATAAGCAAATTATTAAAATAAATGATCAAATTTAATCTTAGTATTATTAAGAATCACCAAATTTATTATATTTACAAAAAAAAACTATTAATTTTTGAAAATTAACAACTTTTTTTATAAAGATTCGTGAAATTTTGAAATACTCTAACTTCAATCATTCACGTATAAACATGGAGACAATTAGCATTAATATTGTGAAACGTTGATAAGTGTTACGAATGTAAAATTTACCGGTAACATTTCTTGTAAATTTACTAGTAAATTTTGACATTTTTATAATGGATAGACGCCATTTTACCAAATACCAGACGGTATTTTATTTGAATAAAAAATTTGTTCATAATTTCAAAATTAACTGACGGTTCTTTGAGTTCTAAAAAATGTCAAGCTTATGACACTTTTTTTTTTTTGAGATAAAATTACAGCTCAGCAAATAACGAAATTATGGATGCATTGCTAATCGTGACGATTGGTTGTGTGAATCTTGCTGTTCTACTATCGTCAACGATACGTGCAAGATTTGCCAATAAACATACAAAACTCATTTAAAGCAAATTAGTGTTTTTTTTTTAATTGAAAAAAGTTCGGTCAAAGAAGATGTTTTCATTTTAAATTGAATATTGAGTACTAGTTTTTATTTTTCATTTTTTTATTTTTACAACATCAATTATCAATATAACTTTCTGTATGTTTCAGCAAAAAAAAATTTTATTTATGCGTGATAAATAAATGTTTAAAGCTTAAGTGATCGAACTTAATTTTACGGTATTCATAATATATAATAATAAAAGATAAAATGTATACTTTTTGCAACACAAAACCAGTTTTAATTAAAATTTCTTCTAGTAAGTAAATTTTGAATGTTACCGAAGTAGTTTACAAATATTTTTTCTCATACAAACTAATAAAAAATAAAAACTTATAAAAATTTTTCGTTTATCATAAAAAATTGAGTTAAAAAATAATTATAAATGGAGTGCAAATTAAATTTTGATCAAGTCGATAAATATGAGTTTCAGCTGAAACTCATATTTATCGACTTGATTACTTTGTTACTTATGTTTTCTCTGCTACTGTTTTGCTTAAAATTTAGGTTTCAATACAATAGAAAAACATTTTTCTGATGTATGTATTAAAATGTATTTATGCATTAGCTAGAAAATAGAATAAGTAAAAAGTAAAATTTGCATCAAGTTTTGTGAATGTTTTTTTAACTGGAGTTTGCTCAGAACATTTTATAAGATATATAACGTTTTAAATGAATCCCATTAGTTCTTTGTATTTCTCCTAGTTACTTAGTATTCCTCTTAGTTATTTTGTACTCCCCCTAGTTACTTGGATAAATAAAATAAAAACATTTACTCAAACATTATCGTAAGAAATCTAGCGATAGAAAAAAAAAATTGTAGTATTTGTAAAGACTGTTAAGAATTATAAAATAAAAAAAAAGGATTGAAAAAAGTTTCCGGTTAAAAACTTTATTTTTTTGGCAATTCTTGAATTTATTAAATTGAAAATTGATGAAAAAGGTTTTTGCATGAAGTGCAAATGCGTCTGTTAAAATAAATATTTTTAAACTAAATTTTTCTTATTTTAAAAATAAAAGAGACTTTAGTTAAAACCTCCTTTAAATATGAATGAGTATGAATTAAAAATGATCACTAGCTTTATCGATAAACAATATTAAATAAAAGACCAAAGTATAATCTTTGTTAGTATTTATGTTTTTCTTCATTTCTTCAAGTTAATAATTCATTAAGTTTGTGATATAACAGTATAACATATTGTTTTCATAATGAACATTTTGCAACGTTAAAACAATCTCAATCTATTTCCACTTTTTGAAAAAGTTGAGTTACTGATAGTGTTATGTACCTCAAAATAATGCTGTTCTTTTGTATTGAAACCTAAGTTAAAAAGTTGCAGAGGAAACATAAATTAAAAAAATGTTTAGACATCTCGTCTCCTAAAGTTTTTATTTTTTAAATCTCTATATAACTTTAATTCTTTTTCTTATTTTTTATTTTTTCTACTTATTCCTATTTACCGTTATATCAAAAATAATAATACCGTTAACGTTATATCGCTATCACAAATAATAATATCGTTATTGTTATATCGTTACATCTCTATCAAAAATAATAATATCGTTATCGTTATATCTCTATCAAATATTAGTTTTAATTTTAATGATCCATCTTCTCGTTCCAATGTACTTAACAACAAATTTCATACTGTTTTTACTATGGAAGGTGATGGACAACTACCCGTTTTTTCCCCCCTCGATTTAATAGTAAAATTGATTTTTATTTTTCTACAATCACAATTGAAAGTATTAAGTTAAAACTACAGAACATAAAATGTGATTTAAAATACTGTTCAGATTCACTGGCGCTTCCACTAACTTTAATTTAAAAGCATTTATTAATTCCGACAAACCACCATTACAATTTCGATCCGCGGTTGTAAAACCTATCTTTAAGAAAGACGTTAAGTCTGTAACTGGTCTGTTGTCTGATGCTGTTAGCATCAAACTACAGACCGTTTTCTTATACAAATTGCACGTAAAATTTTAGAAATTTTTGTATAAGCCTCCTTAGAGAAACCATTTTGTAGCAATAATTTAATATCATCAAAACAGCACGGATTTGTAAAATTAAAATCGTACACAACAAATCTACTTGAAACACTTGACTTCAATTCGTACTTTTTAGCAAATAAACATCATCATACTTCGAAAGCAAATTCAATTTTAGGACAAATAAAAAAAACTTTTGTACACCACAACGTTAATTTAATAAAGTTATTATACGAAGTATTTGTATGACCGCGTATTGAATTTGCTGCCACAGTATGGTCTTCAAAAATAAAAGCAGACGTTTGTAATTTAGAAAAAAATCAAAGAAAAATTTAAAGAGCAACTTAGTATATAAAGATCGTATTGTCAAACTTAATTTAACAACCCTTGAGCAGAGAAGATCCAGAGGAGACATGATACAAATGTACAATACGCTTGAAGAACTAAAAGAAGTTGAACTTCTCAATCTACCATTATTTAAAAATTAAAAGACCAGTTGTTTCAAGTTCAGATACGACAGAAAAATTATTAATAATACAATCAGACAACTTCTTAACAAATAGAATTGCACCATAATCGAATTCTTTGCCAGAAGAAGTAGTCAACGTAAAATCTTTGAAGAAATTTTTAAAAATTTATGACATAATACATAAGTGACAAATTAAACTGATTTATAAAAACTTATATTGATATTTAATAAAAATGTGCAATTCACTCTTGCTGGTTATCTCCACCAGCTTCATCATAAACTATAATAACATTCTCATAACTTAAAAATGTGGAGATAAGCAAGATAATTCTAACGTCGCAATTTATTAAATAGAGAGTTTAGGCATACACTCTTTATCTCCAGGCGGTGTTAGTACAAACGCAAGCAAGTTTGCTACGGGCCAGGATAACAACATCAGTTTTACCATGTCTAATAACATCTGTTAACATAATGATGTATAATAACATCTGTCCATCAAAATCTGTAAATACAATGAAGTATAATAACATCTGTCCAACAACATCTGAAATTTCATTTGATGTCTAATATCATCTATGCAAAAATTAATGAATATTACATTAAAAAGATGTAGCTACATCTTTTTAATCATCAAAGTGTAATAACATCTGTGCATCTACATCTGTGAATTCTACAGATGTAGTTACATCTTTTAAATTATCGAAGTGTAATAACATCTGTGCAACTACATCTGTAGATTTTATTAAATAATAATGCATTATTTTACCAAGATGTTGTTACATATAGGAACTTTTTCAGATACAAATACATCTGGAAAAAAATATTAACTATTAACGCATTATTTTAGGGAGATGTTGTTACATATAGGAACTTTTTCAGATGTAACTACATCTGAAAAAAAATATTAACTATTAACGCATTATTTTAACCAGATGTTGTTACATATAAGAATTTTTTCAAATGTAACTACATCCGGAAAAAAATATTGACCGTTAACGCATTATTTTAACCAGATTTTGTTACCTTTAGGAATTTTTTAGATGTAACTACATCTGGAGAAAGTTCTACCAGATATTATTGGACTTGGAGAAAAATTAACAGATGTAGTTACATTTCCCTAAAGATGTTATGAGGGTTCGTTGAATTTTCAGATGATATTGGACAGATGTTGTTAAAGTAAAAAAATATTACAGATGATCTCGACAAAAGTGTACAAAGGACCAAAGTGTACATATGGTATTAGGCTACTTTACAGATGTTGTTGGACAGATGTAGTAATCTTTTCCCGTTTGTTACCACGGCAAATTTCAAAAACGTTAAGCATGACTTTCGAAATGCACGTTTCAAGTCATTAATTTTCAAAAATCTGCATCAAAGTTTACTTTACGCGGCACAGTGGGACGAAATCCTGATTTTGTGGTCAAAATTCCCAAATTACCTACATGAAGGTTTTCGAGGTCGCTGATTACGAATCTGAGGTCAGATTTAAAAAGTTCAAAATAGCGGCTCCAATATGGCGGTCAAAATTGTTCATACGTTGAAAATATGAAATCTCATGTAGTTTGGTTTTTGAGGTCATAGCTTATGATTCAGGAGTTAAATTCGAGCAAAAACATTGTAAAATTTTTTCCAAATTTATACTGTTAATAAAAAAACAGAAAATTGTAATTTTAATTTTATTATTTTTTTTAAATTGGTTAAAGATTTGGTCACATATATGTAAAAAAATTGTTTATTTAATCCTAGTAACAAAAATTACGTATTTCATATTCATCAATGTTCTAATCATAAGATTCGGAATCTGATGTTGAACCACTTGTATCTAAATCAGAATCGTTCCTTATCTCTTGTCTAGTGACTTCAGGTTGTTTTAACAATTGTATAGCTTCTTGATGTAGAGATTTTGCCGGTCTCTGGGGCAATTTCCTGATGCTCGAGAGAAATAGATCTGATGTTAATAAGAACCTATTAAAAATGTCTCTCATATTCGATTCTCTTGAGCATTTTCTTAAATGATGTAATCTGAAGTTTTAATGTCCTTATTGCGTGACTCTTGGGCATCTTTAGAAAGTTATTCAATCGTATAAAAATTGTTGTAAAAGGGCATATTTTACAATTTCTGCTCCATGGATCAACACTTTATGTACAGATGTAAGCATGTAATATCACGGATATAAAGCAACAAATAAATGGGCAGTATTTACATTTGAATTTTTCATCATCTTTATCAAACCCGCTCGAAATGACCTGCAAAATAACATGAAATTGGTGAATTAAATTTTCATCGACTCCTGTTATTTCAGCAGATATAGCAGCATTTTGAAAAAAGCGGCGCGCTGTATTTCTATCGTTAAGCCCCAGTTTTATCCTAAATTGAGTCTGTATTTCTTCCTTACGTATTTTTACATTATTTTTATCTTCCTCTCGACGAGCTTGCCACTTTTCAGTTGTTAGCTTATACGGTACAGGCAAACAACCTGTCACCTGTAAAGTCTGTCATCGTAAAGGACATACAATAAGTTACTGAAGTGGATTTTCCATTTTGTTTATTAGCATATGGTGCAAGACCCTCAATCTGCAGTTCAATATCGGTAACTTCTTTCAATGTTGAGTGTACATTTTCATGTACAAACTGCAATCGCATTGGTCTGCAGAATTGCGGAGATGATGGTCTAGAATTTTTCTACACAATAGTTGCTTCACCCGTCTCGTGATTGTTGTGTATTAGTTGTAAAGGTACAAGAGAAGTATAAAAAATGCTTTCATCAGATTTTCCAGTCTCAGTAAATTTTTTTATAAACACTTTGATCGCTGCTTCCATCACATCCCCATTTACAGTGAAGTAGGAATTTTTGCAGAATTTCCGGATTTAGAGTATCAATAACATCAGCCTGAAGCTGTATAATTCTAGATGTGATATGATCAAGTAAATCCTGTAGTTCAATTTATGCGCGCGACTCACTAACAATTGTGTACGCAACTGATGGATAACAACGTTTTTTTGCATTTTCTACTTCAAGGTATGATGGGTATAATTTGTATTTATGTGCTCTAGCTACATTTCTTGATAGTTGATAAGAGTGCTTTGATTCTCCTTTCTCAATCATTAAACAAAGTGCTGGGGTTAAAGGTACTTCATTTTGTGAACGAACAGCGGATATATATATTGAGGCTCTTGTTGGGGTTGTTAACGTGACATCTTTAACAACTTGAGCAGCATGTACTTGACCAGAAGTTCTTAAACTCATTTGAGCAGCATATGCCAATTTTCTGTAGAAAAAGTAGAACGTACTTCTTGAGTCTTTCGCCTCTTTGATCAATCACTAGATGAAGCAAAGAATTGCGAAGGTCGCCCACATGTTCCTTTTTTATTATCATTTTTCACAATCTTCTCAGGTGTTGTGCATTCAGTATTGGATAATTTTAAAAATTGTACGGTGCCTTTCAACCAATTTTTCATTTTTTATCAGAAAAAATTCTTCCCATCTTCCTGCTCTCCACCTCGATCTAAAATTTGCAAATAACCGAGATAATGATATTTCATTCTCGCCTACTAGTATCACATGTTCCACTTTTTTGAAAATTGCATCTGTCAAAAAATCAATGATGAATTCATATTCATTTTTTAAACTGTCTTTCACCATAAAGAAAATATCTTTTCTAGCCAATTCCATATTTGAAAATTTGGAAGACTCTGTAAAAAAAATACAGTTATAACTGCTGAGAGTTCTTTGAGGACTATTTTATAAAATTTTGAGATTATCATAAAACGGAACGAGAAGTAACTTGTAAAGCATATATTTAAAATTACAAATTATTGTATTAAAATGTAATTAGTGCCATTAAATAATGTTAGTTCACTAATTTTCATGACCATTATAAGACATTAATCTATGTTAATAAATTAATGTCGCACCACGCAATCCTCCATAAAAACTAGTCTCACTATTAAAATTACACTCAATGGCAGCCAGTTTTTTAATATGTTATATTTAACACTATACACTATGAATTCCTTGTCGAAAGAAGGTGGATAACCGCGGTTAAATTTTTAAAACTACATTAGAAAATCGATTTTAGATAAAAAAAATTACAATTTTTTATGTTTACTTGTCGCGCGATATAAATTATAAAAAAATTAAAATTAGCAATAACTGTGCATAACCATATATTCTACATAACTCCAGAAAGTGATTCCATTTTGCCGAATTCCAATTGAAATAGTTTCTTCAGTTTAACAGTACTTTAAAACAGGCAAGAATTTTTCGACGTGTCCACTTGTTTAATGCGTACCGAACGGAGGCTAAATGTCAACTGGTGTCCAGGCCACCCTAGAGCAGGTATATACATGCCCTGTTCGGAATTTTGTTCTAGAACTATCTGTAAACAAGACCTGAACGTAAAAAGACGAAAATATAAAAGTCAAAAATTTGACTTTTTGCCATGAAATCAGGATTTCGTCCCACGGTGGATCGCTCAAATGTTGAAAGTATCAGCTCGGTCATGGTCCAAAATTTATTATTTCTTTCAGTTTGAGAGGACGTCATTTTAAATGGAAAACTGGTACGATGATATAAAAATGCGGGGCAATTTCAATCCAAATTCAATTTCATTGCTAATTTCTATATCCTCAAACGACCAAATACTTCTATTGACGGAAACGACGGAAATATTTTAGATAAATTATATGGCTAAATTCGGTAGCTTAATTATCGACAACCGGTGTCTTTTTTGATTAAATCTGCAGATGGGAAAAAATACATAGCATATTTACCGCCATGTTAGATTTAAAGATGACATAGGGAGTTGGAAACTCAAAAATATTAAAGCAAATCATTCAAAACAAAAGTACGAGTTTTAAACTCATTAATTACACAGGTCAACAAAAAAAAATTTTTTTCTGGTGCCGAGCAAACAATTTGTTTTTTGTATAGCATTTCTCATTTTGATTTCAAATATGCAACTCTTTTTTTACCATCAGGTCAAGTTGTAAAGATATTTAGGTTCAAATCTTAAATATTTAGGGTAAAGTCCCTAATATTGTCGAAAAAAAAGTTATTCAAAAGTATGTCAACCTGGGTCTCAAAAGAAGCGTATTTTCATAGAGATTTTAAAAATGTTATTCATTTGTAATAAAAATAAGTATTTTGTGTATTTTTGGTGAATAACATTCTGTTGACTTTTTTTTAAGAGTCTTTAGCATTTTTTCACATAATTTTTTTGTCAATAAATTTTAAGGAAAAATATTTATGTTTTCTAAAATCTCTATGAAAATACGCTTCTTTTGAGACCAAGGTTGACATACTTTTGAATAACTTTTTTTTCGACAATATTAGGGACTTTACCCTAAATACTTAAGATTTGAACCTAAATATCTTTACAACTTGACCTGATGGTAAAAAAAGAGTTACATATTTGAAATCAAAATGAGAAATGCTATACAAAAAACAAATTGTTTGCTCGGCACCAGAAAAAAAAATTTTTTTTGTTGACCTGTGTTATATATATGTACGTTTTTATGCAATGCACTGCTTAAAAACCACTGCAGTGGTAAGAAATAAGATTTCTAGCGTACGTTTTAAACGTGATGCGTTAGAAACGAAGATTCCCTAAGAATTATTAATTATTTAGGAGAAATTCTTTTGTATTCCTACCACTGCCTCGACACAACGCTTGTATGCTTAAACTCTCTAATTTTTATAAAGTTATACACAACGCGTTCAACTAGTTTTAAAAATCAAGGCAAAACTGAAATAGGTCTATATTTTGAAATATTTGTCTTATCACCAGATTTGAAATTAGGTGTAGTTTTAGAAGTTTTTAAATTATCCGGAATACAAACTTAAAAAATAACTGGGGTTCAATAATATCTAAAACAGATTTAATTACATTAAAGGTTTAACATTGAAATTTTAGACCAAGAAAAATCTAAAAAGTTTCTCAATAATTATAAAATGAGCTTTCCATCGGTAAATAGATATTCCGCGTTTTTTTTAATTTAGTGATTCCGTTGTTTTTTAGGCATGTTTGTATAATATTGTACTTTTGATCATTTTTTAATTTTTTAAATAAACTTTTATAGTTTTTGAATTTAACTAAATTTTTTTTATAGATTTTATTTTTTATATATATTTAATATAATACGGAAAATTTTAATACGGCAATGAAGTTTTTAATACTCTTTTGGCATACGAAATGCCTTATTAAACATTTAGGACTACTGGTTTAAAAATTAATCATTAATTTACCTTATCTTTTTACTTCTTTTAAAAACAAAATTTGTTTTTAATTTAGGTATTTTTATTGAAAATGTTTAAATGAATTACATTTTTCTGTGTTTGAATTTCATTTAATAACTTATTGGGTATTTCCACGTTTATTTTTGTTGTTTGTTCTTGTAGGCTTCCCCGAAAAAACTCATAGTCTATATATTAAAATTTAATCAAAGTGTGTCATGGGAACTTGCCTCACTCTTTGTCCGTCCAAAGATTTTTTAAATAATCATCAATTGATATGATTTGAAAAGGGCAGTCCAATTCGTCTGAAATAGTTGCATCATTTGGAGTATTAAAGCCCTCTGTTTCAATTTCGTCCTCATCGAACCATTCAGCAAAGGCTGCGTTCTCTTCTACCGCGATTACGGGCATTAACTATCTTTTTCACTTCTTTCCTGTTCTTCGTGTGCAGATCTAACTCGCAAAAGGGTAACAGCCATTTAGTTAATAAAATTGGAATAATTAATGCTGACATGCTTTTTTAATATGAATTAGGAGGCAAAGTACAAGTTACAATGTTTAAAGATTCTCTAAGGTAAACTTGATTGCACAGAGGGACAAAACAGATTGTAAGGAGGAGCTTTGAATGATTTCAATGATTGAGGAATGGTGCTCTGAATATTGGAAGCGATAAAAAAAATACAGAAGGAAAACAATTCTTGCTGGTGACGTCTGAAACGGCTACAGCTTACAAGCCATCTTCTGACTGGCAGATAGGAATAAGTGAAGGCAGAAATCGACGGGGAATAACATGGAAGTAAAAACTCTTTTTTACATCCGGGATCCTCATACTTCACAATTTGCGTGATATATTGGCTGGTGCGCACATGAGAGGCTAACCATTCCTAATCCTTCAATAAGAGATGAGCTCCGCTTACCTTCTATATCAATATACTCAACTACCGTTGGAAACTGATCAGTCATCAGACCTCAAAAGATCGAGGCACAAGTCTTTCCAGCGAATTCAAAAATTCTCCAAAAGAAGATCCACTGTTCTACCTTACATATAAAACGCAATGCAGATAACTAATTGCTAAAGTCTTGCTGTATATTGTATTTTGATAAAGAGTTGATATTAAAAATGAATTTAAATTCCTTGAGAGTCTAGATGAGTTCCATCATGAAAGGGAGAATCAATCCAGCTAAATCAACACTGAAGACATCCATTGGCTTGACCATATATATACATTTACATACATACATGTATATATATATATATATATATATATATATATATATATATATATATATATATATATATATATATATATATATATATATATATATATATATATATATATATATATATATATATATATATATATATAGTATCGGACAAACGAAAAAATAACTATGTAACTGTTTAGAGAAAAAGTTCTTCAAGTTTTATTCATCACAAAGTTCATTATTTGTACACAAAAATTAATAAATTAATCAAAAGTTTAAAAAAAAGTTGATTTCCTTCTGGACAAAACAAGTGCAACTCAACAAAATGTTGACCAAGCTGTATTTCGCTATCAATATTTCGTGGCGAATCCTTTGTTGTCGATCACAGCCTTGCATCTTCGAGTCATAGATTCGATCAGGTGATCAATGAAACTTTGTGGAATCGCTGCCCAGGCTTTTTGGATTTGTTCAAACAGTTGATCATTATTACGAACACCTTCACGATTAATTCTGCGGTTGACGATCTCCCGCAGGTTCTCGATAGGGTTGAGATCCGGAGATTGAGGTGGTTGTCTTTCAACCACTGCTTGACTACTTTTGCAGTGTGTTTCGGATCGTTGTCTTGCTGAAAAACCCATTTTATTGGCATATTCCATTCAGCATGAGGTAACAACATCTTTCAGGATATTTTTATACATGAAACAGTCCATTATTCCATCGTTTCGATGTATTAGACCTAGACCGTTAGCAAAAAAACACCCCCAGACCATTACATTGCCTCCACCATGCTTCATAGTCTTATGGCAGTAACGTAAATCGAGGCGTTTTCCGGCCGGTCGACGTACACGGCAAATGCCATCGCTCCTAATGATGTTGAACTTCGATTCATCACTGAATAGGACAGTTCGCCATTTCTGCACATTCCAGTCAATATGAGATGTAGCAAACAGGAGTCTTTTCTTCTGGTTTTTTAGTTAAATCAGCGGTTTCTTTGGAGGACGTCGAGAAAACAATCCGGCTTCAACAGCACGTCGTCTGATTGTTCGGTCCGATACAGGCAGCTCTAATTGCTTTTGTATCTCGACTAATGATATCCAGGGATCCTTCTTGACGATCATAGAATCCTCTCTATAAGTGGTGGAACGCGGTCTTCCAACTTTGTTATCTGCTGCCAACTTCCCCGTAGAACGATATTTGGAACAGTCTTGATACGGTCCATTTTTTCACGCGATATTTATCACAAATACTTTTTTGTGGCACTCCACTTACGTATTCGCCAATAATTTTCTTTTTTAGTTCCAATCCAAGACTGTTGGGAGCCATTTTTGCACTTGAAGTCATGAAAATAATAAAAATAAATAATCACGCTTCTCAAGGCTTGTGATGATACAATAATGCTCTGTGGAACACAACGTCTTGGTTGGATGTGGACTGTATTAATGTAATGAAACACATGTTGTATTTCACTTCTTGTATTGATGTTCTTCGATAAAACACTTTGATAAAACTCACTTCGATAAACTGTCTTGATAATACTGACTAATTGACTTCCATATACTGACTGAATTACATGTCGATTTACATGTCTCTTATATAGTAAAATAAACCTGTGTGAACCTGTTCTGGAAGATTCTAGGTGCTTCTTTTCGATGCTTCCGAATGTTTCTGGATATTTCTGGATGCTTCCAGATGCTTCTTCTGGAAACTCCTGGAAGCTTCCATTAATTATTAAAAAACTTCCGTGACGTTGACACGGACCAGACTTAAGAAAATGAAACAAACCAAAAAAGTTGCACTTGTTTTGTCCGCTGCAAAATAGCACTTGTCAACGAAGTTCTGCCTGTGTGCTGTCACCTGTCAGCTGATTGCTCATGTCATTCTATGACTTCAGACTCCTGAACTGTTTGCTGTGGTAGTATAGTTCGTTTCGTTTTTAAGACATGTAAAATTAGGAACGCTTTTTAGCATTGTTCGATGTTGGTTGCAAATGTTTTGTCCAATACCGTATATATACTTAAATTTTAGAAAAAACAACTTTTAATGGAAATATTTTATTGATACTTTACAAAGTGTTTGTTATGAGAGTAAGTCTTTCTTTTGTCAAGTTTTATTTGATAGGCTAATATACACACACACACACACATATATATATAAATATAAATATATATATATATATATATATATATATATATATATATATATATATATATATATATATATATATATATATATATATATATATGTATATATATATATACACACGAAAATAAAGTTTAAAGGAATATTAACACGAATTTTTCTTCTTTAATTATTAGTTACAATAAATAAAAACATTACGTTCCGTTACGCTGACTTCATAAAAACATGTTACATAGTTTTCCATGTTATTAAAAAAAAAATTTAAAAATTCTTTAACATGACGTCCTTTTCTGATTTTTTTTTTCAGGGAATTTTTTTTTTACCTCATTTTATTTCAACAAATATATATATATATATATATATATATATATATATATATATATATATATATATATATATATATATATATATATAGACACACACACACACACACACACACACACGTGCAAATACGTTCTTAGAAAGAAAAAACAACACGTAACTTCAGCGTTCAAACTACTTCTTGATAAGGTGGTGACAAGTTTTGCTGTTAAAAAAACACTTTTAATAGTAATTCGCTTATGAACTCACGGTATTTTACTCTCAAAAATGAATAAATAAAATTATGTGGAAACTATTAAAGGAACTATTTTTTGTCTTATGCCCAAATTGCTTATTCTCTGCATCGTCGGATCAATCCGAAAATTTCAGGATTGTTAAAAACCATCAGCATTGTTATAAAACTTATTAGATTTGTATAATATAATAATTCACGACATCGATGACAAACTACTGAGTACCAAATTCGTAAAAAAAATCATTGTGTTTTATCAGCAAATACAACCCTCCATTCATCGACTCCTAAATGACATCTGGATAAATCCCAACCTGCCACTTTTAGATCATTAATGAATGTTGGAAAAAAGTTTTTAAGAATTCTTTCCATTTCCACGCGATTATAACACTTAGTGGCAATGGTGTTTTCTGAAAATAAATTTTACGCTACAATTATAAGAGATTTATTTAAACTTCAAAACGAGTTTAGTAAATAACAATAACAACAACAAATAAAATTTTTTTAATATTAAATGGTAAACTCGGAGTTATGAAGGTCAAAGAGGAAAACATCTTATTAATGTTTCGTTAGTGTAAAATAAGAAAATATTCTGCGCGAAAATGGAGTATAGATGGTAAAAAACAAATACATGAAATATTTCCACTTTTTTACACCGATAAAACGTCAATGAAACGGCTTCTCTTTAGACCTTATACTTTGACGAACAAACGAAGGAAAGGAGAAAGACTTAAAATTGCCAAGTTTTCTGAGGGCATCATTAATGCATTAACCCAGAGCTTAACAAATTTTCAGAAAACATTAAAGCTTTAAAAATTAAATAAAAATCAATAATAAAATATATACCCCATAAATAAAGATACAAATTCTCACTTTTGGTATCCGATGTGTTTATCTAAAAACGTTTTATGATTATTTTACATGTTAAAGTGTATTGTTTTATATATTTATATTATATACGATCTTTTTTTATAATATTTTATTTATAATAATATTAATTTTACTATATAATAAATATATTGTATATTATACTATAAAATAACGTCAAACTATTAACTACAGCATATAATATTGCTAAAAAAAAAAAGTTTACATTTTTGTTCAATGACAAATCCACAAGCATAGCAAGGAATGAGCTTTGCAAAACTTCATGCTCTGATGTATCTTTATATAGCGAAACATGTATCGTGGCTGAATAGAAATGATTTAAAAGTCTTTAATAGAAGAGTTCAATATTATATCAAAAAATAGAAACAACCTTATTACTTACAAGTTTTACTGTTATATATTACTTACAGGTTTTACTGTTATACCCCAAACTAAATCCAGGCAGATCAAGTATTTCGTCACTAACAAACAAATGATTTAGTTTCATCCAAAATAAAATAAAATCATAAAAAAACACATTTATCATATATCTTGAAAAGATTTTATCTAATATGCAGTTTTTTTTTACAAAGAAGTCTCCCTAAAGCATTATATGAATAACAACAATTATAAATAACTAGATAAAACTTAATGAATGAAATGTGAATTTTGAAAAAACAATTTTTAAATTAGAAAAAAAAATTTCAAGTCATAAATTTCATATATTTTAAAGTTTAAATCTCTCACATGGTTATTTTAAAACTCTTACACGGTGACTTTAAAACTCTCATGATGATTTAAAATCTCTCATAAAGCGATTTAAAATTTCTCACATAGTGATTTAAAATCACTTCTCACATGGTGATTTAAAATCATCTCTCAAAATGTTTAGTTTTATTTTTACTCCGTCATATTTCTTTAATTTTTAAAGAATCTATATTAGCCCATTCTATTTTGACCCTCATGAGCAAGTTTTAATACACGAAGTGTCATAAAATGTTCCCAAGGTATTGTTTTCTTAATGAAATTTTTTTATTTTTTATTTTGGACTTAGGATAGTTTTGTTTTACAGCAATGATGTCATTTTAAAGCTTATTTTAACTACGTGGCATTATTTTTAATTTATACTTTTAAGATCAACGAGACGATTGGCAAATGTATATTTAATGAGCCTGCTGTAGAGATGATACTCAAATCATGGTAAAACCATACAAGGTGTTTAGATCCATTTACCGTGGTGCTGAAGTTAGCATCTTTTGAAAGAGATCACTATATAGAAATGGTAAAAGTTCTGTATTTAACCCTAAGGGAGGTCCCAAAATTGATTTAGTTTCATATTATAAAATAGGATAAATCAAAGCTGAAAGCCTTTTGAAAGCAGTTTGTTGATAAAGATCAATCACTAGGCCTTGCATTGTGTATTTCACCAGACTACTGGTTAATTTTTAATATTCTAGGTTATGGTTTGAAAAAATAAAAAAATGTTCTACAGTACAATTTATTCAAGATAATGAAGAGCGTGCGATGATCTTGGAGAAGCTTTATTGGCTAATTCATATAAAGAGTTCTTGTAAAAAAAACATTAAAAAAGAAGGAGACTGGATTCAAGGAGCTAGTTACAACGACTGCCCCATTACTTATGGCTAAGAGTCAATAACTCAAAACAACTTAAAATACATTTATACATTTTGATCTAGTTTAGTTTACAACAAAAAATCAAAAGAGCTTTAGCCAATCTTTTAAGGTAACCATTTTGGATTTAGATTTGTTCGATCCAAGACCCCAAACAGTAAAAACATCATGTGATACCAAAATGAGGTGAAAATAATAAAGTTTGTCACAAGACTGGAAATGACTTTTAAGATCAACAAAAAGTCACTTAATAATAGTCAAAGTTTTAATTTATCTATCGTAATCAGCGAAAGATAGGTACTATATATTTCTTAAATTGAAAAGCACAGTGGTTTTTTTTTGTGCAGAAACACATTAAGAAAATATTGTTGAAAAAATTAACTGGATTCGACATCAGAATCTATTCGCATTAATGCTTGGAAATTGCTCTAAATTTAGTAAAAAAAATCACAAAAAGCTTAACTTTGAACAATCGGCGCAAATACTTCTAACAAGAAAAAATAAATTTTTTTTTCATATAAATATGACCTCTACGCCATTCCGCATAAAAATTGGTTGTCAAAAAAAAATTATGGGACTAGCTAATCTATATTCTTATAAACATTTGAAATAACAGAGCAGCTGATATCTATTTAATGAAAATTACTCAAATATTTATATTGGTTAATTCAAAAAATATATATAGTAAAATGCACAATGTCTAATTACTTTTAAAATATAAACTCACCATTTTAAAACATCAGCATATTGACATCCAAGATGTACACTGCATTTAAAACCAGGTCCTGA
This sequence comes from Hydra vulgaris, assembly GCF_038396675.1. Lineage (NCBI taxonomy): Eukaryota > Metazoa > Cnidaria > Hydrozoa > Anthoathecata > Hydridae > Hydra > Hydra vulgaris. The sequence continues at coordinate 14,294,684 of NC_088930.1, forward strand.
ATATAGAAATAATGAAAAACAAATATTATACTTTTAAAAATAATTTTAAAAATAATCTTACAACTTGGTAAGTATATAACAAAACAAAAACTTTTAATAGGTTAACAACAATTACTTCGTAAAACAGGATCAACCTTGTTTACTTCCTTTGGGGTTAAAACTTTTCCATAAATAAAGTAATGCTTTACCAAGATATGCAATCTTGGAAGATTAATTGTTTCCATTACAACTGTAGAAACAGCTTGATAGTTTGCATACAAGTGTAAAAATGTAAAAACCAAGAAGAAGTACCATGTAAGGCTTTAATCAAATAAATTTAGTTAGATATAGTCAGAGAATGTGTGTACATGTATATATATATATATATATATATATATATATATATATATATATATATACATATATATATACATTGATTTTTATTAATGTTCAACCAGTATATATATATATATATATATATATATATATATATATATATATATATATATATATATATATATATATATATATATATATGTTTGTAAAAAAAAAAAAAACTATAAAAAAAACTTATTGCTTCCCTAACCCAAAACCCGAATTAAGGTAGCAGCAACTCCTTTGCATGTTCTTCATAAATAAGTCAATGTATGTACTGAAGCCCTCACAGCTCCTAAACTAGCATGATGTCAGATTGCTAATCTAAATGTGCCTTTAACATCACTAATATAAATATATGAGTGTATGTGTATGTGATTCTTTCCTCCTTTTTAAATTTATTTCTAAATATTAATACGCTAATGAATAGTGCGCATAGTTACGCCTAATGTTCGTTTTGTTAATTAAGGTTCTGTATTCTGTAAAATACACTATTTCTTAGTTTTTAAGTAGTTTCTTGACTTATTATGCGCGTTTATATGTTCCATGCGGTCTTACGAGTAAGGTCAAGAAGCAAATTAGAGCTGATATACTTTTATTTTCAAGAAGAATTGATATTGTTCATTGCTTAAAATAAAAATTTAAATAATCGTTTGTTTGTTGTTTTTATTTTTCTAATTTTTATAGCCTGAGTTCATTTTTTAGAAGAAGTTAAAACTAAAATGACTGGTAAAATAGTTTTTTTAGTACAATGTTTCTTTATTAGTAAACTGTTTCAGTTTTGTCGTTAGTCTTTTTAGAACATTTTAAGCAAGTATTGTTTTATTTTCTAGAGCAGTTAAGAGGAGCTGATGACTTTTTTAGTAAGTTCATTTTCTTATTTATAGATTAAGATTATTTTTTGTAGAAAGAATAATGAGAATAAAATTTTATTTATGTATTTAATATGAAAAGTTAAATAAAAAAAGACTGTTTTTTGTGGTCATGTAAGTTTATGTACATAAGTTTGCGTTTGTTTCAATCTATTTTATATTTCTCTATATCTATATGTATATTTTATATTCTTAGGAAAAATAATAAGGAACAGAAAAATTTAAAAAAATTCTTCTGGAATTTGTCAAAAGAATGTTGTGTTCATTTTAAGGTATCTGAATATGTATTTATTAGAAAATTTTAATTTTGTTCTTAAATGGTTTCATCTTTTTCATTACAATGTTGTGAATTGTAGTCTGCATTCTTTGTTATATTAAAAATAATTGATGCTAATAAATGTTGTTTTATAGTTGTTAAAGGTTTGCATATATGTTTATATTATGCTCAAAGTTAAAAAGTTTTTGATAAATATGTGTATGTGGTGATATATATTATATAGTTGTTTTATAAATGTGTTTATATAAATGTGTTTTTATAATAGAATGAAATGTATTTTATCTAATGTGTACATGATTGTTAAATGAGGTGTTTTTATATATTATATAACATTAAAAAAAATACTGTGTTTTTGTAGTTAGTATAACTATAAAACACAATATATTTGAGATATAGATCTAGAGCAAAATTCGTCAACCTTACCAGTCAAGCGGTGTTACTGCTTTAGGTCTAAGTGTTGTCTAGCCTTCAATATAACTATTCTGAAAATGCATAACATTACTTTTGATAATTTTTTGTGCAATGTTGTTACCTTTGGCTTATCTTTATGTTAGTGTCTGTTGTTAAAAATGATTAATAGGTAGTTTCATTACTAGAACTCACTGATTTTGTTTCTTAATATAAATAGCACAGTGAATATTATTATTATTAGTGCGCATAGTTACGCCTATTGTTTGTTATTAGTTATGTTTCTGTATTCTGTAAAATACACTATTGCTTAGTTTTTAAGTAGTTTCTAGACTTTTCTTAACCAAGAAAAGTCTTAATCTTTTTCTTTTTTTTAAAATTGTACTTTTAAATTTAAAGCTTCGTGTTATAGATGGTAATATTGAAAATATAGATTAATATAATTCTTAGATGGAGTCTAGCGTTAGAAGATATTTATGGGTAGTTTCATGCTTTCACATGCTTTTGATAATTGGGATAAAAGCCAGGACAACATTTTGTTATAAATAAAATTTTTCTATAGTATTGTTAAAACCTTTGCTCTTTGAAAAAAATGTTTCTGGCTTTTTAATAAAGGTATAATAATTTCTCTTGCATGAATGAACTGTGGTTTGGGATATAATTGTGTTATTATATGTTTGTTTTTCTATATTTAATATATCATTAATCATTTTCGTAAAATTTTATTTAAGTTTAATTGTTTATAATTTATTAAGATTTAGATTATTAGAAAATTCATGTTTACAGAGTTGCTATTAATCATAATCAAGTTGTTGTACAAAAGAAATTGTAGAGGTTTATTTATAAAATATGCTATATATTATAAAAAAAATTTTGGTTTTCATATGTTTTCACTAATAAATAGTTCAATATATATATATATACATATATATGTATATATATCCTTGGAGTCGCCGCAGTGTCATACCTTGTGTGTTAAATTAAATATAATTATAATTTGATATTTTATTACGAGATATATGTTTTTACATATATATATTCATATATATGAATCTTTTTAGATTTTTTCATGTTATTTTTAAATTTTTTGTTCGCGCAATTCAAGTTATATATGTTTATAATTTGCATATATGTATATATTATGTTCATAATTAAAAAGTTTTTGATAAATATATGTATGTGGTAATATGTGTTATGTAATTGTTTTATAAATGTGTCATTAAAATAGTATAAAATGTACCTATTGTGAATATAAATATAATATGAGGTTTTTGTATATGTTATATAAAGTTGAATAAATGTATTGTGTTTTATAGTTATTATGTATGTTTATATTATGTTGTTTTCATGTTTTCAAAGTGTGCGACTTGGCAAACGTGTTGAGCAAGATTTTGCGTAAAGTTGTTATTTATGTTACTAATGTTGTTACATTTGGCTTACCTTAATGTTGGTGTCCATTGTTAAAAGTTATAAGTGGTTTTATTATTGAAACTCACTGCTTTTAATCATTCACTAAAAGCCACTCAAGAAAAATCATTTTGCCATATATACATTTTGTTTATATCTCAATTTGAATTTTTAGAACCATGAAGTAAAAACATGATTTGTTTTCTAAAAGCTAACATGAAATAACAATATTTAACAACTACTACTCTCTTATCATGACATCTTATCTCTATCAGATATATTGATTTTCGATTCATATTTGATTTTTTTCTTTGTATTTACTTATCAATTACATTTTTTCATTTCAGATTTATCATATCATGGATTTATGCGATATAAAAGAACAAATGTATGTAAATTTTTATGAATTTTTTCTAGGCTTTTCTAAATGTGTTTCTTATTCACATTTTATTTTACAAGCAAGGTCTGCAAGCAAATTTGAGCTGAAAATTTTTTTTAGCTTTTAAGGAGAATTGGCGTTATTCTTTGTTTTATTTAATTTGTTTAAATATAGTAGTTCTAAAAAATGTTTGTTTGTTCTTGGTTTTTTACTTATCTGTTTTCAGAATCTTATAAACTAGGCAACTCAGCTAAGCAAGTTTTGTTTTATTTTTAAGTGCTATTGGAAAGAGCTGAAAGTTATTTTTTAGAGTGATTGAAAAGAACTGAAGTGTTTTTTAGTTACTTCACACGGTGTAAGTGATACTGGTTTGAGTAAGTTTACTGATTTGTTTTATTTTATATTGGATTTATTTTATACTAGCATGAGTTACCCGGCGTTGCCCGGGCCAATATTTAAACTGGCTTACCTGATATCTGTACACAAAAATGGGCCCAAAAAATGGGCCCCCTGACCCCGGGGTTAGGGGGGCCTATTTTTGGGCCCCTGACCCCGGGGGTCGGGGTACGGGGTCAAAACCCAGCTAAGAACCTTCTCCTCCTCGAGGACTACCCCCATGCCAAATTTCATCGAGATCGGTCCAGCGGTTAGGATTTCTATAGAGAACAAACAAACACACACACAAACACACATTGCCCTTTATATATATAGCTGGAGTTACCCGGCGTTGCCTGGGCCAATATTTAAACTGGCTTACCTGATATCTGTACACAAAAATGGGCCCAAAAATCGGCCCCCCTGACCCCAGGGTCAGGGGGGCTCATTTTTTAGCCCCCTTGACCCCGGGGATCGGGGTACAGGGTCAAAACCCAGCTAAGAACCTTCTCCTCCTCGAGGACTACCCCCATGCCAAATTTCATCGAGATCGGTCCGGCGGTTAGGATTTCTATAGAGAACAAACAAACACACACACAAACACACATTGCCCTTTATATATATAGCTGGAGTTACCCGGCGTTGCCCGGGCCAATATTTAAACTGGCTTACCTGATATCTGTACACAAAAATCGGCCCAAAAATCGGCCCAAAAAATTGGCCTCCCTGATCCCGGGGTCAGGGGGGCTCAATTTTTAGCCCCCTTGACCCCGGGGGTCAGGGTACAGGGTCAAAACCCAGCTAAGAACCTTCTCCCCCTCGAGGACTACCCCCATGCCAAATTTCATCGAGATCGGTCCAGCGATTTGGATTTCTATAGAGAACAAACACACACACACACATTGCCCTTTATATATATAGAAGATTTGATATATATTATATTAGATATATATTTTGTGTATTTAACATGAAAAACTGCCTGTAATTGACACTAAAGTTTATAAACTTAAATCTGCCTATATTTCAGTATATATATATATATATATATATATATATATATATATATATATATATATATATATATATATATATATATAATTACTTTAGAGTAAAATATACTGACTGACATTGCTTCAATATTTTATACAAGATTGTGCATTTATTATTTTTGTTCATTAAGGTAAAAATAATTTTGTGCATTGTAGATTCTTTGTTAAATTAAAAATAATTGATGTAAATAAATATTGTTTAATATTTTTGATAAACGACTTATGTATGTAAACGAATAAAAAGATATGGATTTCAATAAATCTTAAGTTTAAATAAAGTCTTTGATTAGAAGATCACAATTTGTAAGATTCTTTTAAGTTCATTTATTCAATTGTAACAATAGTAAGATTACTGGTAATATGATAAAAGTGAAATTGAAATAGATATTATTAAGCTCAACAAAGTTATTAATGTAAAATGCTAATAGGCAACTTTAAAATAGTTGTCAAATGAAAAAAAGAGATCTAGGCAGGATGAAATTAATCGTTGTTGAAATGTAAGAAATGTAACTCGAAGTGCAGAAAACTTACTTGACAGAATTCAGTGTCAAGCAGTGTTAATGTCTGTTAATTTGATTTTACTTTAGACACTTCAGAACAAAGCAAAGTATGAGTTTAACTATTTATAGTAACAATTAACACTTTTAAATCTAAATAATTTTTTTTTTTTTAATAATTTATTAATTAATTATTAATTATAATTGTGTTCTTTTTTTTCATTTTTTTTTTTTAGTTTGTCTATCCTTTGTCATTTTTTGATTAGTTAGCTAACTGTTGAAACATGGTTTTAATTTTTGTAAATTTAGTATGATATGAAATTTACTCTATTAATCATTAGTCAACAGTTAGAGAGAAGCTGGAGCTTAATTAAGAAATGCTGGAAATTAAATTAAATCAAGGTAAAAGTAATTTTGTTTACTGGCAACATAATAAAACCAGTTACTAGTATTTATTCCGTGCTTTTTTACATTTGTTAACATGCTGCTTTGGAAACACTTTCTTTCTCTCTCTCTCTAAGATGAGTGGGAGATTTAATAAAACTTATGTAATTACTGAGCTCTTACGTAATTCTTAATACCACAAATGATAATGACCATTTATAAGAAATATTTTACCAGTTGCTTGCTATTTTATGATATAGTTGCTCAAATTGTTTAACTATAATTGTCCCTTGATTGTTCAAATATTGTAATAAATAAAATCTTTTTAGTCCAAGTATTTAAGTTAATAAAATATCTTATTAAGTTGTGGTGTTATTTGCCAGCGTTACTATAGTAACAATGTATACATTGTCTAGCCTTTTTATAATCTTTTTTAATCATTCTGTAGACAGAATATATGAACCTGTCATTTCGAAAAGGACATAAGTCCAAAACTTTTAGCAGTTAGTTTATAAGTTTGAATTAAAAATTTCTGTATGATTTGTTTTTTTTATAAAAAATAAAAAATACATAAGTTATATACGTTCTTTATTTATCTACTTCTATGTTTAATTTCTTTAGCAACCTAGACATTATTTTAATAAAAATCATATTTTTGTTGATTTTGAAAAGTTTTAGTAAATGGGCTTGTGCCCTTTTCGAAATGACAGGTTCATATATTTTCTGTTATTATTATCCTAATTCTACTAACAATAAAATGCAAATAGTACTTTTGTAATTAAAAATTGTAATTTTTTTTTTAGGTATTTGCAGGCTTTCCTTGACTTTCCTTTTTTGGTACTTGTGTTGTGACAGATTTTAAAAAGAACTCAACTGATGTTAATGCGGTCTTTATGTCGTTACCTATAAGCAATGACGTTGTTGATACGGAGTCAAAGTTAAAAAATTTATAGATAAATTTGTATTTAATATTTTAGATAATATATCAAGTTATTAATGTGTTTTTATCGTTATCAATGGTTTAATAACTCATAACCCGTATTACGGATTGCTTACTGCTAGTCATTATCATTATGTTATGAACTCATATTAGTTAATAAAATTGTATTGAATATTCTCTGGTTATCGTGTTTTATACGTGTTTAAATGCGAGTTTGATACTCAGTAGGCGTCGTATTGTATACCTGTCTTTATACGCATCTGATGTCTATTTTTAATTCTATAGCATGAAGTAATGCTATTCCAGATTATAATTATTTAGGAGAAATGAATCAAATTTGTCAGCACTATGGTGCTAAGAAATTTCCAGATGAAACACATTTTCTATGTTGCCATAATGGAAAGGTAGCTTTGCCTCCGCTTTCATCTTTTACACAAGTTTTACAGGATTTATTTTACAGTTATGTAGATCGTAATGCTAATGTTAATTTTTTTAAACATATTTGAAATTATAATGCCTGTCTTTCTTTCCCTTCATTTAAAGCAACTGTAGTTCAACCAATAAATCACGGGCCTCCATGTTTTAAAATATGTGGCCAGATTTATCATCGTGTAGGTAATCTTAGGCCAGATCAAGGTATTCCACCAATATATTCTCAACTATATATATATGATCCACTTGCAGCAGTAAATTTTAGAATGCATTAACGTGGTAATGGTCTTTTTTTACGTGATTTAATGTTTCAACTGCAAACTATAATTACTAAACAATGTCCAATTGCTCATGCATTTAAAAACATGGCTGAAGTAAAAGATGAAGAAATTCGTCAAGCGGCTATAGAAGGTTGCCGAGCTTCTGTTGTAAAAATGTCTTTACTTGAAGGGGTTGATAAACGTCGCTATAATTTACCTTCACACAATGAAGTTGCAGTTGTATGTGTTGGCAAAGATGGTGCTCCCCCAACTTCCAGGGAAGTTGTTTTTTACCCAAGAGGTCATCCTTTAAAAATTGTATCAAGTATGTCAGCCAACTTAGATCCTATGATTTATCCTCTCTTTTTTCCCAAGAGGTGATGCTGGTTGGCATAATCAGTAGTGCATAACCCTAGGCGTGCCTCACTGGTTAGAAATCATGTTACATTATCTCTGTTCTACAATTATAGACTTTCTGTTCGGCAATTTTTCTGTTCATTATTTTATGGCAAGAAACTATTTCAACAATATGCTGTAGATGCATATGTAAAAATTGAAGACCAGCGTCTTGCTTTTATCAGAAATAATCAAGATAAACTGTGAAGCGAGCAGTATGATGCCTTACATGAACATGTTAACAACATTGCAAACGAACGTAATGTTAGACCAGGGCGAGTAGTTGTTTTGCCATCATCTTATGTAGGAAGTCCGAGAGCTTTAAAAGAAAACTTTGAAGATGCTATGGCAATTATTAAAAAGTATAGTAAACCAGATCTTTTCATTACTTTTACTTGCAACCCAAAATGGCGTGAAATAACAGAAAATTTATATCCGGGTCAGGCTGCGAATATTTTGTTCTTTTTTAATTTTTTTACTTTTTACTTATTTTTGTATAACTTCCTACTAGCATGGAATCACGTAGCTTTTTTAATGTTTAATCGTTCTATCAATAATAAATATTTTTTTTATTTTAGTATGGTTTTTTTTACAATAGGCTATGCTTGACTCTTCGGTCCTGGAGATGGCGGCTATTATAACTCATTTGGAAAAAGAACCTTTAACGTTAATTGTTTTTTAAGAAAAATATGTTTTATATAGATTTTTTTTAAATATTTTTGTTAAATATTTAACTATTTATCATGTATATACATTTATTTTTACACAATTTTAAATATTTAATTTTCAAAACTGTTTTACATGGTTTTAACACCTCTTTTATAGCCTTTTTTAGCTCATTAGGCCGGGTGAATAAAGGAAAGCAATTGCTTTTATTCTACGCTTTAAGACTAATTGCTCACCTTTAAGTGGAAATATTTATCGATTTTGCTCAAATTTGTATTAACGTAAAGCGTAACAATTACTTCAAAAATGTTGAATAAAAGCAATTGCTTTTTTTTTATCAACCTGACTTATACAAAAATTAATAAAAAGTTTTAAATATAACTAATAATTTTAACGCAAAGTTAAGACAAACGCAAGGCAAAATATATTCCGGACATTTTTCGCTAAATATTTTCTGCATTAGTATAAATTTGGATTGGATGAATGCTGAAATAAATATATGTTAATATACGTTAATATAAAGTAAATCGACATATTTGTTTACCGTATTTTTTATTTTTTTTTAATTATTATAATTTCTGCTAGATTATTAAAAAAAAAGATAGCTTGAGTAATAAGCTTTAATATTATAGGAGCAGTAAACAGGGATTAGCCTTATCTGGAATTGCGGATATATTTTTCAACTTATAGTTTTTCCGGATATCCAAAACAATTTCTTTTCATACAAGTTTACAAGTTATATATTAATAAGTTATATTAAGATACAAGTTAAGGTATAATTTTTGTAAATATTTATTTTTTAAGCTTAACTCATCACTCTAAGCAAAATAAAGAAAAGTTTAAAAAAAAATTAGTAACTACTCAACTAAAAGCAAAATTAAGAGAAAGGAAAGGGAAAATATATTTCCGATATATAACCTAAACAATTTTTCAAAATTTTTAAATAAGACTTGGATGATCTATGCATATAATTCAAGTCATATTTTAACAAAACGATTTTGTTGTGGTTTGCGCATTTAATGCCCGAACGCTGCAAAATAAATGGTTAACTGTATCTTTAATGAAGCTAACAGTTTTGTTTAACTACGAAGCCAAGAAAAATAAAAGTAAGCAGAACTAAAAAAGTATTAAAAAATTTATATTTAGAGATTTTATTTAGAGAAAACAAATTAAGTTATTATTAATAATTTATTTACTTCAAACTCGTATTACGGGTTGCCTACTGCTAGTATTTATAAAACATCTTTATCCTAATTAATCAAAAAAAAAATCATCAACATTAATTTACCCAAGACAAAAAAAACTTTGGCCCAGCCTCAAAGTCCATTCCCTGTCCTTCATAATACTTAATACTAAATTAGTATTTTTCTTTAGGTTTCCTTTTTAAATAAAAAAACCATTTGAAACAAACAAAATAGTGATATAAACATGATATAGTATAAAAGGAGATATTAAATTTTTAGTTTTTGCAGAAACATGTAGACAGATTTAGAAAAACATGTCAGTAACAGATTTTATTAAAAAAGTAACTATAAAAAAACACATTTGGAGGACAATCATGCAACAAAAAAAATTTAAGAAAGTGAATAAAATAAAGTCTATATACAAACATTTTGACTGATTTAAACTAAATCTTTAACTTAATTTGAATATTTAAATCTTTTATTTTATTCGATTTAAAGCAAAGTTGTTTATACATATTAACTCAAATTAATTAAAAAAGTAAATGTTTCTAGTTATTTTAAACAGAAAAAAAATGAAATACACTTACAAAAGATTATCCACAACTAAAGGAGTGATTAAAAAACCAGCAAATAAGGCCATCAAATTAACTAGAGTTTCCTGTGAAACAAATAATTTCACATGAATTACAAATAAACAAAAAACCTCAAATAAATGATTAATAAAATTCTTAGAACAAGTTTTTTTCGATTTTCCATAAAAAACATTTAAAAAAAAGGTAACTTGCTTTTTGAATTTTTTGGTACAAAAGTATATAACTTTATTTTATAAAAAATCACCTGACTCCCATCTTTAGCTGAAACATCAGCCATGTTGTTTCGGCGTGCTTGATGAAGTGTTAAGGCAGCACGTGTTGCTCCTCCAGCCACACCAACTATAGACTAAAATTATTTTATTCTGTTTTCTAATTTTAAATCATAAATTTATTTCTACATTATTAAATATATCTATATATATATATATATATATATATATATATATATATATATATATATATATATATATATATATATATATATATATATATATATATATCATTTAAATGAATTCAGTAAACATATTGATATAAGATAACCACCGCATGCTATATATTAGCTAAAAACATGCAAAATAGTCCACATGCTTTCAAATTTTTTGCTATGTTTTGCACTCCTAATTTTAGGTTTTCAAGTATTTTTTTCAATTACCATAGAAAAAAGAAAGATTGAGCTTTCTTAAAAAAACCAAGGAGGAATAGTATTCCCATATGCACACACATCACACTCCTCATAGCCTTATATCAGAACAAGTTGGACCCCTTTCCTTTTGTAAGTCAGCAAAAAACAGGTTTTTGGTTATGGCTTTCAATACACGGTCAGTTCAGTATATATATAGTATTTTTTTTTTCTACTTTGTTATAGTTTTTCAAAATACATTAGGCACAAAGGATAGCAAATTAGCAATACTCTCAGTATTAAAACTTTTCACTAATTACTACTACTTTTTGAAGACTATTCTCTTTTACAATATTATCCTAAAGATATATACAACTAACTTCAAGAACAGTGAGCAGAGTTGGTGCAAAAGAGAACCAAACCTATATGACCTACTGTAGAGATACCATTTAAATGTATCCCCTTCATTAATATCTAATTTTCTTTGGCTTAAATGAAACACATAATTTAATATAAACCTTCTGAAGCTACAACTTAATATATCTTCTCTTTAAACATAACTATTCTACAGACTTATGCATAAACTGATTACTTTTCTGAAATGTTTTCTAATAAAATTCATGATTAGCTATTATTTCTGATTGCTTTCATATCTATCTGACTTGCATATTGCTGATTGCTCTCAGGTAGCGAAGCTTGTCACCATCATTTTGATAACCAGCAACTTTGGCTGCCAGTCTCTCTGCCAACTGCACATACTTGTTTCTTTGGTTCTCCAGATTTAGCACTTCTGCATTCTGAGCAGTTAAACGATGATTTGCCATGTCCCTTGAAAAGTGTCCAGATGAGTCCATTGAACACATAAATAGTGCCTGCAGTGCATTATGAAATCCTTTGCAGCAGTTAGTCATTTTTGGTGCACAGGCTAAATGATTCCAAATTGCAGGTGGGAATCTGGAACTCCCAAACACCCCACCTACCCTTGGACCTCTGACATAAGTAGTCTCAAAATAAGAAAGTAAGTCATTTGTTGGGGGATTGCCTGGAAACATTGGAGCCATTTGATTCTTCAAACCTTTCATTAAGCTCAGCAAGTGGCACAAATGACAGGGAAGCTAGTGATTTCATTAAAATATTGAACTCCCATTTGTCTCAAATTCTTTCTTTAAACCAAGCTCTCCAACCTTTTGTATAATTGATTGAGAAAAGTGGAAAAAACAACCATAAATATTTGCTGCTGTAAACTCATCTTGAAAGCTGGAGATAACTGCTTGCTCAAAATCCAGAAGAATTTTGCGTGGATTAAGATTTGGCACAAGCCCTTTGAGCGCTACGACCATTCTGTGATAGGTTCCTCCAGTTTTATTTGGCAGCAAGAAGTAGTTGCAGGGGGGATATGAGTTTCCAACTTTGGCATGAAGACAATAGAGCTGAAAAAATATTTCTGGAACCACTTTAAAAGTGCTATCCCCAAACTAAGTGTCACCTTCAAGAAAGTGAAGCGAGTGATTGCTACCAATAGCAAGAATTTGCTGTGGATCTGCCCTTCCAGAATCATATAAAACAATGTCATTAAATTTTGGGGGAATATCAAAGTTCATTGATTTTGGAGAAGGCAAAATGGTTTTCGCATATTGTCTGATCCGCCTAACATTTCTCTCAACATCAGTTCGTTTCAGTAGTCTGGCAAGAACATCATTAGACTGCCCCTGAAGATGTTGCACCACAATATTCCTTGTAGATGTCTGGGATGTTGAAGCTTCCTGTCTGAGTTTGCTATGGCAGTTCTAGCCTTTTACTGTATTGGGTCACCAAGATGAGTGTGCTCAGTTGGAGGCTTTACAATCTGATTTCCAGATGTGGACATTCTTGAAGGACAAGTTTCATACTTTCGACAACGCCATACTTTAATGTCACCAGTGGTATGTGACCTGTGGAACAGGTAGTCATGACCATCAAGCTATTAAACATCCTTGTTCTTCTCTGACTTTAAAAATGCCATTTTTATTTAAATTTTAAACTTTGGACCATAATTAGATAGACTTGACAGGTCAAAATATGTAAGAAGAATGAGACTGACTAAAAGTTTAGTCCTCCTTTTATAGCAGAAGGTGGGCTGTTTCACCAAAGTCATCTCTCCATTGTACTAACAGGAAGAGTATAGAAGTAGGTATGTGAGAAAAAAATCACTTGCCTGTAAAACTGGAAGGGGTGTAGTGTGGGAGAAAAAAAGTTTACCCTCTTCCCTTACTGCTGCTCAAGCAGAAAAGAGTGTGGGAGAGGAAATGCTTTCTTTTCCCTTGCTTAATTCTGCTTGAGCAGCAGTAAAGGAAGACATCCTTTTATTCAGGCAGGAAAAAGTGTGTGAGAGGAATTGCTTTTCTTTCCCACGCTTAATTCTGCCTGAGCAGCAGTAAAGGAAGGCAACCTTTTATTCAGGAAAAAGAGTGTGGGAGAGGAATTGCTATTATTTCCCACACTAATTTCTCCCCGGAAGAAAATGTGGGAGTGTCTGTGTAACAGAATGTATGGGTAGGACATTAAGGTTATATCTCAGTTACCAGATAACTGGAGTCTCAGAATGTCAGCAAAAATTTAAGGAAATTTGGTGATATCTAACAATTGTAAACATTTTCTTCTTGCAAGATGTGTCTTAGATAATAATGGTGGTGGTTGCACATTTTCAGGTCTGCCACATTTAAAGGTTTTAACAATTTTCCTAATATGAAAATGATAAGTTTCCCGTGAACTTTTTGTCAATTTAAAAAATTCTTACAAAAAAGCATGTAATGAATTGCCCGTGTACTGAATTGCCCGTGTACTGAATTGCCCGTGTACTGAATTGCCCGTGTACTGAATTGTCCATGTACTGAATTGCCCACATACTGAATTGCCCGCGTACTGAATTACCTACGTGTACTGAATTGCCCACGTACTGAATTGCCCCCGTACTGAATTGTCCTGTACTGAATTGCCCGTGTACTTAATTGACATGGAACTATTATACACATAACATATACAAAGATATTATGCACTATAACAAACAAAAGGGAGAGAATTTTTAAAAAAGCTTATTTGCTGTTTTATAAAGTGTTTTGTTTACTAAATAGTTTTTAAATTTTTAAAAGACATTACGCCAATTTAGCCAAAGTGGTTAGCTCGCAGAATTTTTGAAATGCATTGCCATGTTTGGAACCCTATCATTGGGACCTTTTCTTTTTTTTTTTTTTTAAAAAAAAAAATCTTTTTTGATTTTTTAAAATACAAATAAAGCATATTTGAAGTTCTATAGATATTATATACATAACATATAAAATTATTATCTACTATACAAATGAAAGGAAGAGAAATTTAAAAAAAACTATGGTCTGAAACTTAATAAAGAAAAATTTGATAAGACAATTCTGCAACTCCAGAAGGTGCAGGTATGGAGGCAAAAAAAAAAAAAAAAAAGCCCGAAGAGCTAGAAAAAACTTTTAAAAATTTTATTTTAACAATTTGAACCCTTGCAAAACAACACAGATGACAGAGCGTTAAACCACTAGTCTTTCGAATTTATGCATGTAATTGAAAAAAAACCATTTAATAAACTCTTATACTGCTTGCATTTAATCAACACCTTTCAAGCAGGTTCTTTAAATAGCAGCTTTATGGCATAGCATTTAATATAACATAATATAACAATAAACAAAATATGTTATGTGCAAATGTAAAAAATCCACTTATACAACGTTTTATACAGATCGTGTGTAATACAAGAATAATTTCTAATAATGACAAGTCTTTTTATTGCTTAAACTGTTTTGTTCTGAATTTTTGTATTTAGTTGTTGTATTTTAAAAAATCGACAAGGTTGAAAAAATACAAAACATATTTTCTCATCTAATATTCAACTTTAGATTTGCCTATCTTTTGATAAATTCTGATTGCTAAAACTATGCATTATTTTTAGTTTCACCATGTGTATAGCGTTACGTACAAATGTCTGTAAGTGTTAACATGTTTTTAGCATATATTAAGTTTGCAGACGGAACAATCATGCATAATATATGTATAAAAACAATTGGAACAATATATATATATACAACCCTCAGAATTAGGAAAAATGAGGTCGGCAAAAATTATTTGATATAAAGGTCAAACCATAAAACATAGAAACGAGGTCGGCATTTGCAGTCCTCAAATACTTTCAGATCGGCAGTTATTCGACCCTGATTCCGAGGGTTGTATATGTATATACATATATATATATATATATATATATATACAGCCCTCGGAATTAATGCTCATAAAACTAAAATTCCTAATTTAATAGTGAAAAAATCCCCTTCTCCAGATAAAGTTTGCCTAATTAAAGTTTAAAAATAATTCTAAAAATTATTGAAAATGAATTACTATTAAAAACTAATAAAAAAATAACATAAGAAATTATAATTTATTGTTTATAACTTGAAATAAAGTTGCCATTATTGGTATAACTAATGTGCTGGCACAACTGCAAAAATGTCTCTTGGAAAAAAAAATTTTGAGAATTGGGATTTTCCAAAAATCCTTAAAATTGCTCAGAAAAAAAAATTCATTTCTCAAACTTTGCAAAAAATTTTGCAATGCGCTCCAACAACAGCAAATACTATAAAAAAAAGTTACCAAGAAATAAAGTAGAATTTAAAAGATTACAAATTTGTTTGGTTTAACCAAGGAGTTGTAATAGACTGGAGAGGGAACGAAATTAAAATACATCATTTCTAAAGAAACAATCTTAGTTGTAACACAATTTTCTATTAAACACTGCATCATTATCATAACTTATAGTTAACCATTAACATTCCACCTTAAACAAAAATTATCCAATGATATTGTTTCAAAACATCATAGGCAATTGAAGCATTGCAAATAAAAAATGGAAGTTTAAAAAATTCGCAAACAATATTTAGAGTGTTTTTTTTTGTTGTGCTTTTTGAACGACTAATAAAAATTTCTAGAATTTGAATTTTTTTTTTTTTTTTATAAACATCTTCACTTCCAACAAGGCTGCAGGCAGCCACTAATTAAAGTTGGAAGTTACTGAAAGAAAAAAGATGAAGATTGTAGAGCAAGAGAACGATTGACAGGCGACTTAAAGGATTGCAAATTATATGAACCAGGAAAGCAAGATGAAGGAAGCGAATTCCAAAGAGTTGATGTTCGAGGAGAAAAACTAGACGAATAAGCGTTTTTGGAGCACTTAGGAACAGTCACAGAAAAAGGATGACACTTAATTGAATGACGAGTAACACGAGAATGAATTTTAGTAGATGGCACAAGAGACGCTAACTCTTTAGAGCTGTGTCCATTAAAGTATTTGAAAAGAGAAAGAGAAGCAACATTACGACGATGTGACAATGGTTGGAAGTTGGCTGCAAGTGCAGGTCCAACTATGTTTACAATGCGTTTTTGCACCTTGTCTAAAAGAGAAAGGGCATCATTAGAAGAACCGCCCCAGATATGGCAACAGATCTAAATTATTGCGATACCGATTGGCTGAAAAAAAATTGAGTTTTATCTGAAATAAAGTTCACCAGCCACTGTGAGCCCCATGCTGTAGCAGAAATGAGATCCTTTTCAAGCTCAAATGCCCCCTTCAAGCAATCAGAGGGTGTTGGTTTCTTACCACAACAAGAATAAATAGTAGTATCATCAGCAAACAATGCCACCTTAGATGTGAGAATATCTGGAAGATCGTTAATGTAAACTAAAAAGAATATAGGGCCAAGGATAGAACCTTAAGGAACCCCTGAAGTTACAGAATAAGAAGAGTGCTGTCCATCGAGGACAACTTTTATACTAGGATTGGAAAGGAAGGATTCAATAATCTTAAAGATGTTGCCAGATACACCATAAGAAGAAAGCTTATGGAGAAGACCAGCATGCCAAACTTTATCAAAAGCTTTTGAAATGTCAAGAGCGATGGCCTTAACCTCTCCACCTTTATCTAATGCACAATAAAACCTATCAGATATTACTGTTAACAAATCAGCTGTAGAACGAGAAGATCGAAATTCCATATTGATGGTCAGAAAGTAAGTTATTAGATTCAAGATGAGAAATTAAGAGTTTGTTAATTAAAGATTCAAAAACTTTGCTTATGATAGGAAGAAGACTAATGGGATGGTAGTTAGACGAATCAGATCGCTCTATAGAATTTTTGAAGATAGGAATAACAGATGCCGCTTTCCAGCAGGCTGGAAAACAAGACTCTGATAAGCACTTGTTGAATAGTTTTGAGAGTATAGACGACAGCTCCGGAGAACACTTCTGCAAGACAATAACAGGTATGTTGTCTGGGCCACAAGCTGTAGAATTAATAAATCTCTAGATAAGAATCATTAGTATATTTACAAAAAGGTATTTTATAACTCTATATTTAGAATATAGCAATTTGTTTTTAAATCCAGCAAAATTAGTCCAAAACAAAATAAAAGCCTGGAGGGGTTTAATAAGTGACTGGCTAAAAGAACATTCTTAAAGAATGTAACAAACCTAGAGCTGAACAGGCAAGCAAAAAATAAGGTTCAAATAGGTAGTAAAGATTGTCTAAAACTTAGATTTTTATACCTATAATTAAGGTGTGCAAGAAACAATTACATCGCCTTAATCATAATTTTTGTTGTAATTAACTTCTTAATTGGTCGAATAGTTTTTAAAAACTTATCCAATAAACTTTTAAGAGATTAATCCACTTCGATTACAGCTTTCAAAGCTTACAAATAACATTTCAAATTTTTTTGTTTGCAAGAGTGCCATTTTGACTTGCCGCTGGAATAATTTTACAACAGAGACTATATCGGGTTTGAAATCATTTTCAGCTTCGTTCTCCCTCCAGCTATTATATCTTTTTGGTTAAACACCCACAAATGCTATTTCTTTAAAAGTTTCGCCCTTTTTGGCTGAAAAGTTAAATAAATTAATTTTTTTTTTGATTATAACAAACTGATTCTAGAAATTTATTTAATGATGAAAATAGATTTCTTTACTTTACTGGTTGCTTATATTTAAAACGTAAATTAAATACGTATATTAAAACGTAAATTAAATACCTTTAAAAACAAGAATACATTTTTTTATTACAACAAACTGGTAGAAATTTAAAAAATAAGAAAATTAGATTCACTGCTTGTTTGAATTTAAAACATAAAAGCAAATTCAAATTTTTCAATGAACCATAGTCATAACATTTTATGACTATGTATGAAAAAATAATTATTGGTATTCTTCGCTGCCACAATACTGTGGAACTTGCAATCTTTTGTAATTCTTTTGAATTATTTATTTATTTAATTGCTGCGATGAACAAATACTCACTGAGTGATAATCCACTTTAGCAGCAAATTTAAAAACTACAATTTGCAACTTTAATTCATATAATAAAGTTCATCAAGACTTCTTTAAAGTTTAACACTGACTTATTAAGTTTGACTTCAAATGTCAATTTGTTCTAAATTGGAATAATACAATTGTAAAAAAATTCCTTCTACTTGAGTGTCACAGATCTGAGAAGTATATCTATGATTGTGGATATAGTCGCAAACACTTCCAGCTGGTCGAAAAATTTTTTTTTGGGAAGATACTGTATTTAGCTGATAAGAATTATTAAGACATTTAAAAAAGTTAATTAAACCGCTTCTTTCTCTTCTCATAGATAAGGTTGTTAAATTAAATCTATTTAATTTTTCCTTATATAGAAGCTCTGAATATCCTGGAATTATTCTTGTTGCTCCATTTTGTACTCCTTCAATAAGACTAATGTCTTTTTTTGAAAATTAATTTCAAATATAAGACGCATATTCTTGATGAGGGCGTACTAGTGAAATATATAACAATTTAAGTATATCAGCATTTAAAAATGAAAATGTATGTTGGATAAGACCTAAAATTCTATTTGCTTTAGAAACACACCCAGATATATGATGACCATATTTCAAATTGCTTTTGAACATGATACCAAGATCATTTTCACAATTCACTGTACTCAATTGATAATCAGAAATGTAATATTTATTGATATTTTTATTTAACTTATTACTTTTATTGACATGCATTATTTTACATTTTTCTATATTTAGTTGCATACTCCAGTCATTGCACCAATTAAAAATAGAATTTATGTCATCCTGTAGATCATTACTACTGTTATCACGGATTATGTGGAAAATTTTGCAATAATCAGCATAGAGCTTGCATTTATTTTTTAGTTTAACCGGAAGTTCATTGATATAAATTAAAAACAAGATTGGTCCCAGTACAGAGCCTTGCGATACACCACTTAAAACATTAAGCCACATAGAAGCAATGTCTTCAATAACACTTTGCCTTCTATTTGATAAAAAAGACTCAATCCACTTAAGAATGATTCCTTTTACACTGCACATTTCAATTTTTAATATAAGTTTCCTATGGTGAACTCCGTCAAATGCTTTAGAAAAGTCAGTAAAGAGGATATCAATAGGATAATCTTGATCCACTGCTAGAGTTACAATATCTTGGCTTTCAAGTAAATTTGTAAAGCAAGATTTACCTGGTAGAGAACCATGCTGATTCTTATTTATCAAATTATTATTTAAAAGATGCCGAATGATGGTTTTTTTAATATCCTTTCTAAAATTTTGCATATAACTGATGAAAGAGAAACAGGTCTATAGTTGGAAGGATCAAGCTTATCGCATTTTTTAAAAATTGGAACTATGTTTGAGTCTTACCATGGTTTTGGTACCACTCCCGATTTAAGAGATAGTTTAAAAATATGTTGAATAGGAATACTCAGACTTAAAGACCAGGTACTCAGTAAATAAGGTTTGGACTCCATCGTTCCTACAGGATTTATGTCCAATGATTTTAATTGTATAAGAATTTCTTTTAAACTGATTATTTTGTTTATATCATTTTCACAGTGAACATGAGTAACAGGGTCAAAACTCGGTAAGGCTTTATTATCGTCTTCAGCAAATACAGATTGAAAATTTTTTTTTTTTTTCAGTAATTAGTTTTTTTTTAGAATGTGGGATAAGCTTGTTACAGGCCACCATATATAATTCTAAAAATTTGTCATAACACTGATTGATATTTCTATCTTTAAATACTGCTTTCCAATTAATTGAATTAAAATATTTTATCATATTAACATAATCACCTTTTCTATATACAACTTGAAATAAATTTTTTATTGATATTATTAGCGCTTACCAAGTAGTTCCAAGTCAATATCATATGTGCGTGAACAATCTTTCCTTAAGAAGGATTTGATATAAGTTCACAAACACTCTTTTTTTTTGGTTTGAGTTTTCTGTAAATCAAGAATGTTAGTCGAATCTTTATCTGTTATTTGAAATGTTGGAAAAAAATACATTTTGTGACAAAAAGCAGTCGTTTATAGTTTCTGTGAAATGAAATTCTGAACTATTTAAATCTGAACATGTGCCAGTGAAGATATCATCAACCCATTTTAAATTCGGATAATTAAAGTCCCCCATCAACAAAAAATCTGTAAAAGCACTATTATCATAAACACGTTTAGCCGCTAGAATAGATTTAAAAAGGTTTGAATTGCTTGCTGAGTTAGGGAGGTCTGTAGACACAACCAACTAATATTTTTTCAAATTCATATTTGAATCCACACAATATTTGTTCAATATCTGGATAACATAGTTCAATAGAGTTAATTTCAAAAGTTCTAAGATCTTTTTGTGTATAGATACAAACTCCACCACCTCGTCCGTTAATTCTGTCTTTTCTAAAATGACATTTGTTGTTATTTTTGCTGAGACTTTGTAATTGTAACTTTATTTTGCTATGTGATTTATATATAAAGAAAGTTAATATTAATTATAAAATTGAACTTGCAATAAATGTGATATTTACAAACTTGTGTTTACTATTTCCAAAACCTTTTTTTTTCTTTCTATTTTTAGAGCATTTAAAATAAAAAAACATCAAACAGAATTTAAATAATAACTAGAAATAGAAGATCATTAGCTCTCTTCCACAGAAATTTTCTTTAAACATAAATCGTTACATTACTTTAAAAAATACCATATTACTTTAAAAATAGCTATATTACTTTTAAAATCGCCCTTTAATGCCCACCAGTGAAAAAAATATATATTTAAAAGAAAACTCTTAACATGAAAGCGGCAATGATATATTAAGATTAAAAATAAATCAAACATATTATTCTTAATAATAATTAATTAATGCACACTAATTATTTTATAATAATAAAATATATAATTCTGAATATATCTTTGAAAATTGGAGCTTAATTTGCCTTTTGTAAAAATCGCTGTGAAATCACGTTTAATTTTGTGTTGATTTCATATTCATCTTCAATAAATTTTACAGACGGTATTTTGTTTTATTTTGGCGTTGTCCAATTAATGTATGCAGAGCTAAAGTGGAGTAGAAGAAGAAAGAATATAAGAAAAGGACCCCACAGAACTACTGAATTTTGTGAAGAGCGACTAAAAATATCCCTTTGATGCAAGTAAGTCGCCCAAAAGGGCGACTATTGATTTTTATCCACAGTTCTAGTTTGTTTGTTTTTTTAAATTTAAGGATTCTATAAAAAAGAAAAGTCTAAAATAATAATAAAATTATATTTTGAAAGTCACACAGCAAAAGCTTGTTTTCCGCAATAATCATTTTATATAAAGATTACTAGTTTAAATTTAATGGCTTAAAAACTATAATTTTTTAACAAAAAATAAAAAAGTACATATTTTCACAGTTTTTTCAAATAAAGTTTTTTAATTTGTGTTTCCAGAAATTTTTTATATTAT
The DNA here is from genome assembly GCF_038396675.1 of Hydra vulgaris. Lineage (NCBI taxonomy): Eukaryota > Metazoa > Cnidaria > Hydrozoa > Anthoathecata > Hydridae > Hydra > Hydra vulgaris. The sequence goes on from NC_088930.1 coordinate 14,316,587, forward strand.
TTTTGAAACTTTTTTAAAATTTCACTTCTTTTGAGACCCAACAAGATATGCTTTTGAAGAACTTTTTTTTTCAAAATATTAGGGACCCATCTGATGTTTAAGGGTCTTGTGCAACCCCTAAAATTTTTTTTTATTCAAAAATTGTTCTAAATTTAGTATTAATTTATTACATAAAACACATTTAGGAGGCGGCAGCAGACAATTTCAAAGAAAGTTGTTTTTAGAATCACACTAATATCTAAAAACTCTAAAAACAACTCTTTACTCTAAAAACAACTTTTTAATACATAATAAACATAGCAAAAAATGTTTTTTAAATCTTATTTTTGTTCCTTCATTTATACAGACAGTCTGAAAAACTGTTTTTATTAAAGTCAGCAATTTAAAAATAAAACTATGCAAAATGTATAAGGACAGTACTAAAGTAACAATTTAATAAAAACTTACTCTAGCAACACTTGATAAGCATGCTATCAATACAAAATATTGTTTGAACAAAGGAGCAACCAAATCCAGCATTATTGCACAATCATTCAAAATGTCAGCTACCAACCTAATAGTAAATATTTATAACCATAATTAAACAGTGACATAATATAAACTCATTAAAATTTTTGTTTATTATGATAAAATCCTTGAAAAAAATTACCTCCATCTCTTTGCATCACAATCTAACTGAGTTCTACAAAATAAAAATTAAAATAATTATGCATACTGCACTTCTAAAACAAAAGCACTAGAAAACCCAGAAACTTTATTTTTTTATTGTATATGTCAAAGTAACTGTATATGTCAAAGTAACTGTATATGTCAAAGTAACTGTATATGTCAAAGTAACTCCTTGGTCAGTAATAAAAAGGCTTCATGTTAAAAGATTAAAACTCTAAGCTTAGTTTTTAATAACTTTCAAAACATTTTCTCTATAAAATAGTTTTCTCTACAAACAAAAACTTGAACAATAAAAAGAGTTTTCCAAGTCTTCTTTAAATCTTTGAATAAGTACTTATTTTCTTACAACTAATAAGTGACTAGTAATAGTACTAAAAAAAACTAGTAAATGGGTTAAAATTTAATTATTATTATAACTTAAATTTTTATTAATTTAATTTTTTATTTAATTATGTTTATAACTTTATATAATTTAAACTATCAAACTGTAATTGAAACCTTTTGAAACAAAATGGTTAAAAACTGTAAATATTTAGCAATATACAATTAACAGCTGTTTTTAATTTGAAATGAGAGCATAAAACCACGATTATCTCATAAATTTGGGGAAAATGGTAAGTTTTTTATTTGAGTTTATACTCAAAACATTTTTGTAAAAAATCAAGTTTTTTAAATTACTATTCTCACTCTAAAATATGATAAAAAAATAGAATTAGAAACTTATTAAATTGGTTAAACTTTAGAGAAACTTATTAAAAACTGCTTTATTATTTGTCACTATTTTTTAATTTTTGTTATTTTATTGTTTGACAATTTAATCAAGCTAAGAGTATAATGTTACCACGAGTTCAAATAGGGATAAAAAAATACAACAAAATGCAAACAACAAATAGAAATCAAAACAGCATATTTTGAACACCTAGTTCACCAGATGCGAATTCTTTAGATTCCAGTAAAAATTAAGAAAAAATTATGTTTATGGATAAAGAAAAGTTGATTAAGGTGTTTTCAAGATTTCAAAGGTAAATTGATACTATTACTGCAGTAAATGGAGACTTTTAAAAGTTTTTTAAATAATGATTATGTTTATGTATTTGCATAAAAGAATCAATTTATTTCAAAATACAACACTTTTGCAATATTTTTTTGCTAATATTTTCCCAATTTATTTCTTGCACCTTGTACATATGTTTGTGTTTGTTTGTATATATATATATATATATATATATATATATATATATATATATATATATATATATATATATATATATATATATATTATATATTTATATATATTTATATATATATATATATATATATATATATATATATATATATATATATATATATATATATAATCCATATGGAATTGAAGTCGACATTCGGCAATGCTGACCTAACTGCTGATCTTAAAGTGTTTAAGCATTGTTTTAGTTGAGATTATTTAAGAACTATGAAAAATGAAAATATTCTATGAAAATGATTTCAGAGAAAAAAGAAGAAGTTTAAGTAAAAGAGCATAAAATAATAATACATATATAAAATAAATATATAAAATAATAAATAATACAAGTTTTTTTTTTTTTTTTAAACATCTTCGTTTCCAACAAGGCTGCAAGCAGCCACTTATTAAAGTTGGAAGTTACTGAAAGAAAAAAGATGAAGATTGTAGAGCAAGATAACGATTGACAGACGACTTAAAGGATTGCAAATTATATGAACCAGGAAAGCAAGATGAAGGAAGCGAATTCCAAAGAGCTGATGTTTGAGGAAAAAACTAGAAAAATAAGCATTTTTGGAGCACTTAGGAACAGTCACAGAAAAAGGATGACACTTAATTGAATGACGAGTAACACGAGAATGAATTTTAGTAGATGGCACAAAAGACGCTAGCTTTTTAGAGCTGTGCCCATTATAGTATTTGTAGAATAGAGAAAGAGCAGCAACATTAAGACCATGTAACAATGGTTTGAGGTTGGCTGCAAGAGCAGGTCCAACTATTTTTACAATGCGTTTTTGCACCTTGTCTAAATGAGAAAGGACATCATTAGAAGAACCGCCTCAGATATGCCAATATTATTCCATAAAAGGCCGGATTTGAGATTTATAGAGATAGAGAATAGAATCCGAAGTAAGAAAGTGACAAGCTCGATAAAGAGATGCAACCTTAGCAGATGCTAATTTTGCAACTGATTTGATATATGGTTTCCAAGAAAGATTGGAAGTAAGAGTTAATCCTAGAAGAAGAAGAGTAGATGACTCATCAAGTACTTCACCGTTCATAAATATAGAAAGATCTAAGTTATTGGGATAACGATTGGCTGAAAAAAATTGAGTTTTATCTGAATTAAAGTTCACCAGCCACTGTGAGCCCCATGCTGTAGCAGAAGTGAGATCCTTTTCAAGCTCAAATGCCCCCTTCGAGCAATCAGAGATTGTCTTATCGCGACAAGAATAAATGGTAGTATCATCAGCAAACAATGCCACCTTAGATGTGAGAATATCTGGAAGATTGTTAATGTAAATTAAAAAGAGTATAGGGCCAAGGATAGAACCTTAAAGAAGCCCTGAAGTTACAGAATAAGAAGAAGAGTGCTGTCCATCGAGGACAACTTTTATACTACGATTGGAAAGGAAGGATTCAAAAAAATTAAAGATGTTACCAAATACGCCATAAGAAGAAAGCTTATGGAGAAGACCAGCATGCCAAACTTTATCAAAACCTTTTGAAATGTCAAGAGCGATGGCCTTAACCTCTCCACCTTTATCTAATGCACGATAAAACCTATCAGTTATTACTGTTAGCAAATCAGCTGTAGAACGATAAGATCGAAATTCCATATTGATGGTCAGAAAGTAAGTTATTAGATTCAAGATGAGAAATTAAGAGTTTGTTAATTAAAGATTCAAAAACCTTGCTTATGATAGGAAGAAGACTAATGGGACGGTAGTTAGAGGAATCAGATCGCTCTCCAGAATTTTTGAAGATAGGGATAACAGATGCCGCTTTCCAGCAGGCTGGAAAACAAGACTCAGATAAGCACTTGTTGAATAGTTTTGAGAGTATAGACGACAGCTCCGGAGAACACTTCTGCAAGACAATAACAGGTATGTTGTCCGGGCCACAAGCTGTAGAAGAGTCTAGGCAGGAAATCACTTTAGATACAGAAGCTGGAGTGATATGAATATCAAACAATGGATCAACCTGTTTGTTGGCAATATCAGGTAGAACGCAACTAGTGGAACCAAGAGATGATATTGATTAAAAGTTTTTAGCAAACAATTCAGCTTTGTCTTTAGGTGAGGTGACAAAGTCTGAACTATACAAGAGAGGTGGAATTAAAAATTTGCCCTTATTATTGATATTATTAAAGATGTTCGAGTTGGAAAGTTGACTATTTGAGTTAGGGATTGAGAAAGGCAAAAATTGTGGGCTTTAATGCCTGCAGAATCACTGACACTAGAGCCAAGCCATTCAGAGTGGTGAGCATTAAAGTCACCGACAACAACTATATTAGCTGATGGATAATGAGAGAGGGCATGGTCAATATGATCAGAAATAATATCAAAAAGAGTGCAGTCTTGAGATGAAGGAGAGCGATATAGAACAAATAGAAAGGCAATAGAATGAAGTGGTGCTAAACGAAAGCACATGAAAGAATAGTCTGTGGATTCAAAAAAGTCTCACAAAGAGCAAGTAGGTCTGGTGAACTTTGCAAGAGATAAGACTCAACAGAAGAAAAGTTACTTCCAAGACCACGAATATTAGTAAATATTAGGTTTAGAGAACTTGGTGATGATGATGGTTTTTTGTGTTTTATAGTTTTTGGTACTTTATTCATTTTTAAATTAGATTGAAGAACTTGACTCAAAGCATAGATAGTACTCAGAACACTGTTTAATAGCCCAAGCAATTGCCTCATTACTATTAATAAACCCTAAGCCGTAACAAAGGGCTCCAAATGTGGCCTCTGCAATGCACATTAAAAGTACAAACAGGGACACCATCCATGCGCAACATGGCACTGTTAATACTTGCTGTTGATGGAATCAGCCTCTCTGAGAGCTACCACAGAGTTCATGAAACCTGACTACCAGCCGGCCTCAGAACCATAAAACTGAGTTTTAGAGCTGTAGCCTAAAACTCAGTTTTATGGTTGAGCTGTAGAGGGGTGCGAGGCTGGTCAACAGAATCTGTTTACCCCTTAAGTCTTTGCCTAGGAGGCCTTCTACAAGACAGTAGCTGGGTGCATTTAACATCTGCCCAAGATGAGTATTTTTATCGAGACACCATCTCTAGCCTTTATTCAACCAAGAGCCCCAAGGCAGGGGGTGTTTAAAGTCGGAGTTGGCATCTCCTAGCCTTTGCCTAAAAAGGCATATCCTACAAGGCAGCAGAACATGAAGCAGATTGTACTAGGTTACATGTTACCAGTAGCAGGATAACCTGATCTGACATAAGTTATATTTTGTAAAGTCAAGTAAGCAGGAAAAAAGTGGACACATGAAGCAAACTTTATTGTTCGTACGGTTTATAAGTAGTAGGTTCATAAGAGATGTAATGGTATACAAGGTTCTCTTAAAAAAAATGGTTTTGAGTTTATAAAAGATACTTTTAGTAAACACAGGGAAGTTCCACATGAGACTTCCATAGAAACTCATTAAAGAACTATTCTTAATTTAAAATTAAATGTCAATAAAGTACTGAATTTATTTTTTTAAATTTACTTTATTAAATTATCAAAATAGGTTTTACACATAAATAAGCCAAATAAATTATCAGATAACAATATTTGATATAACATAAAACACTTTCTACAAACATACATATGAACACTTTCTAGAAACATACATATGAACACTTTCTACAAACATACATATTTCGTTAGTAATTTTATTTGAAAAATTTTTAATTTTAATTATGTTTTTTGTTTTGTTTTACATATATTAACTTTTTTTATTAATTTAAATCAATAATTACCTTAAAAACAACCATGACATTATTTATTATGATTTATCAAAGTGATGACACTTTTAATAAAAATAAAATGAAAAGTTTAGACAAGTTTTGACTTGTCTATTTCAACAATATAAATTTTCAAAACTGATGATAAATAAATTATTTACCCCTTTTTCCATGCAAACAGAATGCGACCAATCATTCCTGCACCATCTTTTAACATCCATGTAATTGTGGCAGCAGTAACTGTTGCTGTATTATCACCCACACCATAAGCTTTCAACATGGCTTGAGTAGCAAGCATTCCAGTTATAGAGGAACAAAAGGCCTAGAATTATTGTTTTTACACTTAACACTAAATTATTTATACATTATAGCAAACAATACAAGTTTCATTATTAATAAAAAATAAGTTTAACATTTCTATTATAAGTAAAAAAAGTTATAATTTTGTTTTTTGAAATTATAAATGTTATGAAACATTGATTGAAATTATCAAAATTTTAAAAAAGCAAAAAAAAACTTGAATCAGTTAAAATTCTTTTCTTACTTTAATTCATAATAATTATACTTAAAATAAATTTAAAATTGAGTAAACTGGAAAAATAAAATATTGATTGACCGGAAAATATAAAAAGTAGCAAAAAACAAAACTTGATTGATGAACTAATAAACTTGATGATTTGGTTTTATATTTTTTATCAATTTTCCATTTCATTTTACTATTATGCAATATCTTTTTTTGTTTTTTGTTTTTTTACAGATGAGGAGGCTACTTAATAGTGGTTAAAACCCTCTCTCAACTCTATAACTCTGAAACACGAACCTTGACGAACAAGGCCGCTGCGCCGAGAAACAAGTTGAGCGCGGTACTACCAGGGACGTGGTGGGGATCGAACTAAAGCTAAAATCATGCAATTTAAGTAACTCTCATCGCTCAAGAATCTGTTAAAAAATTACTTAAGAAATGACCTAAAAAATTATTTTTGAAGTAGCTGAAAACTACAACAAGCTTTCTTTATTAAAAAGTAACTTGCAGCAAAACATTTTTTTGCAAAACAACTCCTTTCCAAAAAGGAATTACTTTTTTTTGAGGAAACATGTAATTATCAATTTGAAAATAAATTACTAAAAACTACAAACATCATAGTCAATTAATTTTATAATATTTTAATTTATTAATATAATATAAGTTTATAATAAATTATAAACATCAAAAATAATCTTATACTTGCAGTGTATCCCAAAGCTGATAACGCAAGTAATCTTCGCTGACACTTTCTGGAAATCCTTGAGGAAGAAAAACATTCTAAAAAGAATTTTAAAATATTTAAAAAAATATTAAATTGGAAATAAATCACTTAAACAAATATGAAAATTATTAAAAACAATTTTACTTACTTGAAATAATAACTTTAAAGTTGTATAAAAACTTAACACCGATAAATTTTTTGTTTTTTTACAAAAACCATCTTCATAGTAAACTATTTTTTCTTCGTTTGACCCATAACTTTCATAACACAAAACTTTACTAGACATCTAAATCCTAAAAATTACCTAAAAATATAAAATGTCTATAAAACGTTAACATAAAATCTGAAAATTTAAAACAATAAAAAACATTAGTTAAAAAATTAATATATACATGCATATGTATACATATGCATGTATATATATATATATATATATATATATATATATATATATATATATATATATATATATATATATATATATATATATATATATATATATATATATAGCAACTGACAATGAGTTAAAAAATGTCATAAATCAATACTAATTAACTAATAATGTTAATTGTTTAAAAAACAATAACAACATATAAAATATAAAAATATTGTTATGATATCTATATTTATGATATATATTAGATATGTTATCAATAACAAAGTATAAATAGCAATGCTTAAAGTAAAAAATTTAAATTTTCTTGGTTAACAACAACAACAAAAATAATATATATATATATATATATATAAAGATACAAAGTACAAATTAATGTAGATATAAACTTTGAATAATAAATCTGTAACGGTTGACTCTTATAAAGCATGTCTATTACAAGGAAAGACATAAGAAGATCACTAAAAAACTCATTTCAGATAAAAGATTCTGCTGATTTTATAGAATCATTAATCGTGGGTGGTAAGTTTAGCCTGCCTCTATGGAAAAAGGTTTAATGTTATTCTGAATGTAAACACAAAGAGTATTTTTTAATGAAATAACAATCTGACATCTCCAGGTAAACTCAAGAAATGTTTATTTATGATATAAAAATATTGTTTTCAGACATTGCTAAAAGAATTTATTAAACAAATATTTTTATATCTAACAAAAGCTTCACATTTACCAAAGTATAATTTATTTAACAACAAAGCAATATAATTTTTGACAGTCAGACTAAATTTAATAAAATAACATTCATTAATGTTCTTCTTTTTCACGGAACTTGTGATCTTGGTCCAGGACCTAAAGCACAAGATAAAAAAATATTAATGTGAACTTTTTCTTTGTTATAATAAAATTACACATTTGCTCATTTTGTTTAATACACTTATTCATATTATAATCAGGTCATTCCGTATCAAATCAACGCAAAAAAAAACTTTTTTTTGGCACCATGCAATCTCAGATTTTGATAATATTTGGAATACAAGCTCATATTAATGAAAGAAAACATCACTTCAAATTTTAATGTCTGACTCCTTACGGTTTAAGAGATATTGATACTATTATACTGACAACTATTTTTTAGGGAGAAGAACTCAAAAACCTTAAACACTAAAAAATTAAAGCTTCTATATGAAAATTTAAAAATAATTTCAAAATAATGTAATACTTTTTGTAAGTTTTTTGATGCCTATTACAAAAAATGTTAATCTTGAGATATCTGAATGATATGATTATGAAATTTTTTCCTAATGTTTTATATGTAACAAATGCCATAAAACTAAAAAACTGCAAGGATAATCTTTTTAAAATCCGATTTATTTGCATTTAAAGTTTTATAATTCTAAACCCCCAAAATATCGAAATTTCAAAAATAAGCCATGGAAATAACTAAATTGTAATAAAAAAAAATTAAAATATCAGACAGTACAAAATCAATTTCACTGATTTTGTACTGTCTTCCTGTGACAGATGTTGGAATATTAATTCTTAAGAATAAGTTTGGTAATGGAACCCAGAACATGCCATCTCTAGAAGGCTGACAATATGACCTTGAAGGGTAAAATGGATGCATAAATCTAAGTTGAAAGTCTTTATTTTCAACATCAATATCCTCATCTAGTCCAATCCATGGGTTGTTATTATAAATCAAACATGCAAATATTTCAATGCTTATATTAGGCAAGCAATCTTTAATAATCTCATCAGTTTGAAAATTAAAAATAAATGAATTTTTGTTCAGAAACAATTTTAGTTCCAATTTTTAAGTTACTTATTGGAATGAAATTGTGATAGCTGCGGTGGAGGGTGATCAGGTGCTTTGAATTGTGATAGCTGTGAGTGCTTGGTAACACTTTTGTTGAAAATTGTTGAAAAAAACTTCAATTTGAATTATCATGTTTGATAGATACATATCAAAAACTAATTTCTATGATTTTATTTTGGCAAAAAAATACATTCCAGATGCTGTAAGTATAAGATTTATTGTTGCTCAATGAAGTCTCACAATTGAAGTTAGTTTTTTACAGTCCCACCAATACCATCACAGGGTGAATTACTATGACTTGTTGTTGTAGTTGCAAAGAAAGACCTTGTACATTTAATAACAAAATCTTGCTCATAGTGGCATATATTTATGAAGTGTTCACAGTTTTGTACTAGCCAGCACACCCATCGGAAAAGTAATGAACAGTTTCTATTTGATCAGAAATATTGCTTTTAATATGTTCCATTGTTAATTTCATTGCATGATATACTATTTCTACATCGTGCAGTAAATCATCTGAGATATAACATATTGAATCACATTTGAGAACATTATTTACTTTATATTGCTATGTTGCTTAAATTTTGTTCAAGTGAAAAATTTTTACTATATCTTGTACAACAAACTCATAATTTTCTCAAAAATCACAAAGGACAATGATCTCAGTACTACTTAACTCATTTTTTAATTTCTATAAAAAATCAGCAATGTATGTTTAGCAATGTAAGAATGAAAAGTAAGTTTTTGTAACTTATTTATTAAAGTATTGATGAAACTACTTGATTTCTGTTAGACTTGTTGACTTGATGATTGTCAGACAGATCGGTCTCTTGTCTTCTGTTGTTTGTAACCTATACAATAACCATCATCTTTATCAATATCTTCTTGAGAGTAGAACTCATTTTCAAGATAATGTCTTAATATTCTTTATGACACAAATCTTCTGGACACAAAGGCCAACAATGTATCATGCAATTCTTGTTAGCCCTACTAAAAACAAGCATATCAATAAGTTTATGATAAATCTTTGATAATTCAACTAATCAGGGTCAGGGTTAGGGTGCACTAATCATTAGTTAACATTTTGATGATAGTTATGCATACAGTATGTGTGTGATCACACACATACTGTATGTGTACCAGATGCTCACACCGTAATACACCATTATGGATGATTTGAGTAAAAGTAAGAAAATCTTTATATCAAGACCTTTAGACCAAGGTATTGGAAGCAGTAGTAATTGAATTTTCTGATTCCATTTGAAAGTTAACATTTTTTCTTTAATTTTTCCTATAAGTATATCCACATCATTTGCTTTACATTTAATTTCCTTAAATATTAATTGAAGGAATCTTCTTGGCTTAATTGGCTTAAGTGATCAGGATGTTTATTTAAAGTCCTTGCAATATCTACTTTACTGTTTTTTGAACATGTAATGATTTTTTTTTTTTACCAAGAGCTCTTGAGTGACTATTCACAGCATGCATTATGAGAGGATTTATGTTCATAGCTGTCAAAAAAGAATTGAGATTTAAGAACTTTGTTATTTTTATCATTGTAAATCTGGCTGCAAGTTGGTTCTCCTGGTCCATCATCTTTAAATGACATCAATTTGATTATACATTATGGACATATCTTTTCTTTATTATACAATTTTCTTTATTTATGAATCCAATTGAACATCTTTCTTTATCATTAATATTTTTATATTATTTTTTAGTTCTGTAAGAAATATTTTTTAAATAATTATTTGAAGATTCGTAAATAGAAAATCCTTCATTAAACATGACGATTGTATAAAGTGAAGATTTTTAATGTGAAATGCAAATAAGTTTATATATTAGAATTGTACCTGAGATTCTAAAATCTTTTAAAAAAAATGCAATATAAATGCATATATTTTTCGTTATTTAAAAATTGTTATTTAATAATTTTATAAATTATTAAATAACAACTTTTCTTAATTTTTTTATAAAACTTTCAATGCAAATAAATCAGATTCAAAAAAGAAAACCCCTGCAGTTTTTTTTATAATAAGGAGTTGTTATATATAGAACCATAGAAAAAATTTTCAGAATTATATCTTTTAGCCATATCAAGATATACTCCTTTTTTATGAAGCATCAAAAAACTTACAAAAAGTGTTACACCATTTTAAAATTGAATTTTCACAAAGGAGCTTTAATTTTTAGTGTTTAAGTATTTTTAGTGTAAAAGTATTTTAGTGTATACTTTTTAGTGTAAAGTATCATTTTAAAGTATACTTTTTAGTGTTAAAGTATCATTTTTGAGTTCCTCTCCCTAAAAAATAGTTAGGTACAAATTTTCAACACAATTGAGCAAGTATTTCATAAGTTAAAGCTAATTGTGTTATGTAATTAGCTTAAAAAGTAAATAGCGCTGAAAAAATAATCAAAAAAGAGATTGGGACTGAGTATCGATATCTCTGAAACCGTAAAGAGTCAGACAACAAAATTTGGAATGAAGCTTTTGTTTATTAATTTAAGTTTGTATACCAAAAATCAGCAAAATCTGAGATGTCATGGTTCCAAGCATAAATTGAATTGATTTGGAATGACCCAATTTTTTTATCTAGTTTAAGATGATTAAAAACCAATAAACTTTATTTTTTTGTTATACTGATTGAAAAACTATATAGTAAAAACTAAATGTTAAATAGTGTAGTAATGTTACTTAAGCAGAGACTTGTAGTAATGTTACTTAAGCAGAGACTTGTAGTAATGTTACTTAAGCAGTGGCACCTTTTATTTTTAAATAAATTTATGCCACCATACATAGGTACACCATACACCACCATCCATAGGTACACCATACACCACCATACATAGGTACACCATACACCACCATACATAGGTACACCATACACCACCATACATAGGTACACCATACACCACCATACATAGGTACACCATACACCACCATACATAGGTACACCATACATAGGTACACCATACACTACCATACATAGGTACACCATACACCACCATAGGTGGCATAAATTTATTTAAAAATAAAAGGCAAATGTATAAAAAAATAAAGGAGTTTAACAAATAAAAAAAAAAGAGGTGAAAGTATAAAAAAAAAATTTTTTAATTTAAATTATAGGCATTTATGAGGTTAATTGTATTTATGTATGTATGTAAATGTAATTAAGTTTACATAGTATATATTAACTATAACATAAATATACCTTTGTACGCATATTCTAAGGCACTTGCAATTGTTGTTATATCAGTCTCAATTGTTCTTGCCCAATTATCAACATCTCCTAGTTCTTTCAAAGCTTGGTTGAAGTTTTCTAACATATTAATCCATAATTGAGTTTGTTTAGAAAACAACTCAACATGATTTTGGAGCTTTTTTGCTTCATTTTCAATCTTTTTCTGATTGTTGTAAGCTTGCTCCACACTATAAAAATGAAGCAAAAGTTAAATGGAGATCTTGTTTTCGATACTTTAGTTTTCTTTACTGATTGCCCACAAATAAAGTTTCTTTGCAATCATTTAAGGTTTCTTTGCCAACATCTAAAGTTTTTTTTGCAAACAGAAACTTTAAATGTTGGCAAAGAAAAATTTAAACGAGTTTAAAAAATAAAATAACAGATAAAGAAAATAAAGATTTTGATAAAAAATATTTGTATTTTTAATAATATTTGATTACTATATATGATTTGATTACTATTTAAAATACAGATGTTATATGTTATTTTATTTTTGAACTCATTCAAAAAATAAAACTACAGATAAAAAAATAAAGAGGTATTTAATATCAATAATTGTGGATTACAATATTGTATAAGTTTAAACAAAAATTTCCTATGAACAGTTTTTATTTTTACTAAAGCAATCTGTCAATTAATTGATGTACTTTTTGCTTGAAAAATCTACAGATATCACACGCAGTTTATCGCGCACAGTCTTATATTTTTTTATGCAATAACATTATATCACACAGTATATTTTACGGAATTATCATTCAAACTTTTGTAATACTTGTGTGTGGTTTTTGTAAATGTTGATTAATGTTTGTAAATAAATGTTGATTACTTCATTTATTGAACCATTTAAAAAATATTTTTAGACTTATCTAAATTTTACAAATAAAAGTTTTGAGCATGACCAAAATAGAGTGCAAGTAAGCAAAAAAACATGATTTTTGTAGATAAAATACATGTGAAATGGTGTAAAAATTTTTTTTAGCTTAGCTCAAAAGTTTAGAAACGCCAACTTTTTTCAGTTTTTGCATATCTTTTCACAAACTTTCTCTAAAATTTTTACAGAATGTGTTTTATATTATTTCAATTCAAAATACAAACCACAAAAGTTATAAAATTTAATTGTAAAATTTTCTTGAAAAGACTTTCTTGCAAAAGTTTAGAAACAACTAAATTTTGATAATAATTATTTTAAAAAAGTTGATATTTTTACTAAAACCTACAAAATTACAATTTTTCAATAAATTAGTCTCAATAAAACAGTTGGTATTTGTTGGCATATAACTATTTGGCTTTAAAACAGCATCACAGCAAAAAGGCATCAAATCAACTAAATTAAAAAAACATCTTGAAGGTTGTTACACATACATTTTTTAATCAAAACAAATAAAAGATCTTTGTTAATTGTTTTTCTACCAACTAATTGCTGGTTGATGTTGTTCCCAAAGATGCATGTAGGATTGAGATCTGGGCTCTGCGAAGGTCATTCAAAAACTTTATTTTTGTGATTTAAAAAATTTCTTAACAGATCTGGCACAATGCTTTGGATCATTAGCCTATTGTAAGATCATATTGCGAGTCATTTTATACTTTGCATCTAGCAGCATAAGATTCTCCAAGGTGTCTAAATAAATTTTCTGGTCTATAATACAATTTATGAGATGAATGAGTTCCACATAATCATGACTAAAACACCTCTAAACCATAACATTTCTTCCTCCATGTTTAACAAAAGGTAACTGATAATTTGGTTGTCTGACACCTAATTCTGTCACTGCTGAATAGCATAAACTTTGATTCATCAAAGAAAAGGACATTGGACCAGTCATTAACTCTCCAACTAACATGATATTTTGCAAATTTTATCCTTTTAAAATTCTTGCAGATGTCAGTACTTTATTAATTGTTGGGCAGCCATTTTTTTATTTTTTTCGTAATTGACATTTAAATGTATCAGTGCTACAGTTTGTACCATAAAACTAATGTCTAGTTTAATTATGATTGATAGCAGTTTTGTGAGGGTTATTGTTGGAATATCTTACTAATAATCTACCAGCCTTTTCAATTGTAACTTTAGATGTTTCAGAGCGAGGTTCACTTTCAATATTTTTTTGCCGTATATATAGAGTTTAAAAGTTCAGTCCTGAATAGAGATGTATATATTAAAAATCTTTTTATAACGTGACTTATTCCTGGTTTACAAACATTGCAAAACAGAGAAATCTTTCTGTAAGTTATTTTTTCCCACAACTTTTATAATTAATTTCTTTATTTCATTTGAAAATTTCTTAGCCTTTTCCATGCTTAAAAAATCACTTAATTACTAAGTGATTTTTTTAGGAAGAAGCAAGAATTATAAAATTTTACAAATATTTTGGTAATTATTTACATTGTTTATGAAATATCTTAAAGTGAGTTTAATTTCACAAAAATTTCGGCCTTTAATTTTGCTTTGAAACTTGATAGTTAAAGGGATAGTACTGTTTCTAAACTTTTGCACAGAAGCAAAAAATGGAAATTTAATTATAATAATTTAATTATAATAATGATAATTTTACAACTTTTATGGTTTGCATTTTGAATTTAAATAATATAAAGCACAATTTCAGCTTAATTGAAAAAGTTTGTGAAAAGTTGTGTTAAAAACTGAAAAAAAGTATAGGTAAAAACTTAATTGTATATATATAGTAGAGATGTGCCGAAACTAGGTTCTGCCAAGTCCCCGATTCCAGGTACCAGGAAGAAAAAACCAGATGCCAGTCCAGGTACCCGACACCGAGCCATATTAAAATGTGGAATAAAAGCTTGAGAAATCTCAAGCACTGAATTGTTTTCACAAAATAACGCTTATTAATTTGCGCTTATTTAAGTTTGCCTAAATAAATGGCCGATGACACGGGTTTTGAAGTGGAGGGACACAATCGTCTATTTCTAAAAAAAGTTATATCTTATAAGTTATAAGGAAATTCTATATCTAGAATTTCCTCTAAAAAAAAAAATCCTTTAGAAAAAAAAATGTGTGTGTGTGGGGGGGAGGGCATCGTTGGCCCTGAAATATATTAAGTTTCTTAACATAAAAAAATAATTAAAAATAATATTTGGAATAACTTGCCTTCTTACGTCGTTAATGATGAAATTATTAAGAGCTTTAAAATTAACTCAATCAACTTCAAAAAATACTGTTCAAAAAATACTCCAGCTAACTAATTTTTGTTTTATAATTGTGATATTATATACAATTTGTATTTTTTTGTAATTTATTGCTAAATAATGGCTAATATGCGCCAATTAATAAAAAGTTATGTTATGAAAAATAAAAGATTAAGAGAGACAGAGAATTGCAAAAAAAAAAAAAAAAAAGAGTAAATCTTTTTTACTGTAGTGTAAATAAAATAAAATAAAATTTTAAGTGAGACATGCTTATATTGAGTAAATAGGGCTTTGTGGTTATTGACTCCATAACACACTTAGACTTAAATTAAGAGGTTTATTGGTTGAAGTTAAAACTAAAAGCAATCCTGCTAATAATATTTTGACACAATTTAAAGTACCACTTAAATATATAGTTAGAGCATTTAAAGTAAATATTTATCAAAAATTTCTTTTAAGATACCAGATGCCAGTGCTGCAAAAAAATGGCTGATTCTGGATACCCGGGAAAACAGGAGAATTACCGGGTCCCCAGGTCCAAACCGGGTACCTAACACATCATTAATATATAGAATACTAATTGTGTATAAAGCAATATCAAATAGCATCAAATAACAAACAGCATATACATGAAAATCTAATTGCACGTACTCTGCATTTAATGCATCAACCAAGTGATTAGAAAAATTACTGATTGATGCAAGAGCAACTCTTTTTCTTTCTTCTAAAAAACTAAACAAATATTAGAAAACTAAAAATTATAAAAATAATATCATAAAATAATAAAAATTTTCTGTAAATGATTGTAAAAGTATAAGGATGATACAACACTTTTTACAAAAAAAAAACTTTTTGCTGCTTTTTATTGAATTTTATTGAACTTTAAAAACAAATACTTTAAAAACTTTAAAAACAAATGAATAACGCTGATAAATCAAGTTCAAGTAATGTTTCAACAAACCAAAATGCTGATAAATTAACAAATTTAAATTGAAGCATAGGATTAAAAGTGAAATAAAAAAACTTTATCTTTGCATACATTTGTTTGATTTTTATTCTAATAACCAGAGATGTAGTCAAGACAGCAAAGGTCAAGACCAAAGATGAGAACTAAAACTTAAGACTTTAGGACCAATACCAATACATAGAAAAAGAATTTTCACAAGACTAAGATCAAGACTTAAATTCTTAAACACATAAAAATTTATACTCAAACATTTATACACATTATAATATAATAAATCTATAAAAAATATAACTAAACATGTATAATTATATTATTGCAAATTGTGCAGTGCACTGTTACAGTCTACTGTTGTTAAAAACAGAATGTACCAATAAGAAATGATGCAAGGTCGTCACATTATAAAACTAAAAATAGCTCACATATAGGAGACATGCAGGTTTTTTTTGTAACTACATCAGCCATACTATAGTTACAAAAAAAAAATTTAAAGTAAAGTTTAAATATTTAAATTCAGTACTTGATGAAAGAAGTAAAATAGACAAATCTGCATCACTTGATTTCATAACTTATATAATATGTTAATCTTAGTAGTGATAAGTTATTAATAATTACCGATCCACCCATTGTGATGATATTTTACAAGTACAAGAATAGGTTCGAGACCAAGACTAAGGCCAAAACTCCTGGCTTTCAAGACCAAGACCAAGACCGCGTTTCAAGACCAAGATGAAAACAGTTAAATATGAGTCTCAAGACACCTCAAGATCTGTCTCTTGCTAATAACATAAGTATTAAAATGGCTTTGTTTAGTATTACAAACCAGCAAATCTTCCATAAGACTTAAGTAAACACTGTTGATTAAAAAAAGGAACAGATATAATGAGAAAGTCAATTGTCAAAACCTTTAAGTAAACATCCAACCACAATAGTTTTCTTCTACATGTAAAAACTATTTTCTTTTTTTATGTAGTATTTACTTTAATTTTTTCTTTTTCTTTTTTCATGCATGTTTATAAATATGGGAAGTACTTTACAAATTGAATAAATAATCTTAAGTTATTTTACCACTTTTAATGTTTTGATTTCATTGTTACAAAATTTTTAATGTGTTACTACAAAAGCCTTTTAAATATATTTTTATGCTAATAGTTACACATAAAAATTTTATGCTAATAGTTACACATAAACTCTCAATAGCTCTTTATCTAATTAAAAGATCTAATTAAAAATATAAAGCTAACCATAACATGTCCTAACTAAATATCTGGACAATATTAAAAAATTGAAAATAACTTTTTAAGGAAAAAATCATCTTAAAAAGTATAACAAAAAAGTTTTTTATGTTATGATGACAACCTACTCTTGTT
This sequence comes from Hydra vulgaris, assembly GCF_038396675.1. Taxonomy (NCBI): domain Eukaryota; kingdom Metazoa; phylum Cnidaria; class Hydrozoa; order Anthoathecata; family Hydridae; genus Hydra; species Hydra vulgaris. The sequence continues at coordinate 14,334,396 of NC_088930.1, forward strand.
AATGTTACAGCAGCTAGCTGATGTAAATATTACTTATAGATAAGGATAGATAGATCTATGTGATAAAGACAAACTATTTTTATCTCAACTAAAGCTTGCCCCTACTGTTTGTACTCACAATTAAATTTTTCATATTAGAGTTTTCTTTTTTTAGGTAAGTTGCCTTAATCGTGGCTAAAAAGTATTACCAGTCCTAAAAACAAATCAATTCAAAGTCATGACCAAGAAAAATCAAAAGGGAAATTTTATTGTGGTGTTAAACAAATATATAATTTTTGTAGTAAAAACGTAAAAATTAGACTGAGAAAAAAGTAGTTAAAATACTTACAGACTACAAACTAAGTTGTTGTTATATACCTTGACTTTCTTTAAATGTGCTATTCTTCAGATTGTGTTCTTTCAATGCAGCAGATAACATGTTTTTATAACTATTTTATTTCATCTAGTAAAATATATATATATATATAATATATATATATATATATATATATATATATATATATATATATATATATATATATATATATTTTGATAAAAAGATCTTACAATCGAGGTCATTTACAAATAGTTAAAACTAATCTTAAGTAAATACCATGCAATAGCATTAATAATACAAATAATAATGATAATAGTAATGATGATAAATTATAAGAATAATAAGAAAATTATATGATAATAAACCAATATCAATTTTAAAACAACAATTGAATATAATGCACAGACAGAAAGTTACAAACAGTTATGTACTGACAAAACGTAACAACCTACCATGTAACTAAAACAACTGCTGCAAAAAAAAGTAACAATGATTTAATAAATATAATAATCTTAATATCAATAACCATATAAATAAAAGTAATATAAATATTTCATTAAAAAATAACAAAAAATAAACAAATAAAAAATTTTCAACAATAATCACAAATAAAAATGTGTCACCTACACACACACAAACATTTAGTCACTTAGTCACATATATATATATATATATATATATATATATATATATATATATATACATATATACATATATAGAATTTTTATATGTTGTCCGAAAGATTTTTCCATATTTTGTTGACAAAAAGTAAAAATTAAAATGCAAGACCGGAATTTTTTTTTTATTAATTGATAGACTGCCTGCCCAAACCAAACCCTCAGTCGATGTAGCAGCACTCCCTTGTTTTTAAAACATTCAGAATGTTTTAAAAACATTCAGAACGTTTTTAAAAACATTCTGGTCAATTAAATTTGCGTTTTTGTGGTTTTTTAAAAAAACCATTAATTTGTAATTAAATTATTGGTTTTGACTTTCGTCCAACACGCAAATGTTGGACGAAAGTCAAAAGTAATTAAAAGTGATGTATGTGTTGGTGTAAGAATCACTTTTTTCCCTCCATGCTTCCCAAATGCAACAAACTATATATATATATATATATATATATATATATATATATATATATATATATATATATATATATATATATATATATATATACATATATATATATATATATATATATATATATATATATATATATATATATATATATATATATATATATATATATATATATATATATATATATATATATATATATATATATATATATATATATACAGTTTAAACTAAGTTTAAACTATTACAGAATTTTAATATCTAATCTTCAGTTTTTCTTGAATAAAAATCTAACGGAAATAGATATCAAAATAATTTTTTTTTCCAATTTGGTAAATAGGTCATTTGTTAATAGAATAAAAAAAAGTAGGTTTCAACTCATCACTGTTTACTCAGAAATTTCATTTAAACAATTTTATTTAGGATCAATTATTTCCTAATTAATCGATAAATCCAGTGCAAAAAAATTTTTTTTTTTTAAATAAAAGTTAAAATGAGTAGTTTACAATCAAAAAATTCATCACAACATCATCAGGCAGCTTTTAATTCATTAAAAATCAACTTGAAATATTGTAAATTTCAAATTAATTTCAATTGCGTGCAAATGGGTCAAAAATCAGTTTCTAGTGAGATCAAGTGGCAAGTTATTGGTATGTCGAAGATAAAAAATCACACCAATGTTCAAATAGGCAAAATACTTCATGTTTCTGAATATTGCGTTCGAAAAACCATCAAAACCTGGGAACTTACCAATGACATCTTCGACATGCCGCATACTGAGAGACCATCCAAACTCAGCAACTAAAGTGGTATATTCAGAATGAGCAGAGAAAACCCCACACTCAGCTACAACAAGCTAGCACAAATCTTCAACAAATCAAAAAATAATCCAAAAGTTAGCAGAGAGCTCGTGAGACGAACATTGTTGGACAAAGGTATTGGAATGTACATAGCTGCTAGAAAACCTATTCTATCAATCACAGATAAATGTAAACAACGAGTGTGGTCCAAAGAAAGGCTGGACTGGTCTGTAGAACAGTGGGCAAAAATTATTTGGAGTGATGAAGCAAATTTTCAAGTCGTAAACCAAGGGAAGAATCTATGTCAAAAGATTTGCAACTGAGAAATATTCAGACAGGTTTTTGCAACATCGCCGACAAGGCAGTGGAGGTTCGTTTGACATCTGGGGATGTTTTTCTCACAAAGGTATAGGCTTCTGTGAGCTGTGCAAAGGCCGAATTAATTAATACACCTGCAAGAACACATTGGAAACGTGTTTAGTTCCATCAATCAGACACCTGTATGGTAGAAGCAAGCAATTCATCTTTCAACAGGACTTCAGCTCACACAGCTCACTCAATCAGAGAACATTTTTTTGAAAAAAAAGTTCAATGTGATGCCCTGGTGCCCTAGATCACCAGATCTCAACCCAATTGAAAATATTTGGTCTTGGATCAACAATCAACTGACATACCATGAAATTCAATCAACTCAGCATTTGAAGCAACTTTTGAATGAGTAATGGCTGAAGGTACCTCGCGTGATGTGCATGAAACTAGTTGAATCGATGCATAAAGGAGTTTATCTTTGCTATAAAAACAAAGGAGGATACTTTAAATACTAATTTTGCTTTTTTTTCCATTTTTTGTTATATATATATATATATATATATATATATATATATATATATATATACATACACACCTTTTTATACTTTCAGTTGACAAATTAGGATCTTTTTATAGATTCAATCAGCTTAATGGGACTTGGATTAATTAGCTCTAGTTGGCAAGTTAGGAAACCTTTTTTTTGGTCAAAAAAACTTTAAGGCACCTCATCTCATCCCCTCCTACACATACTTGGCACCTGCTCATGCCAACCCCAGTCAGACTAAAGACGTGTATTTAGATAAGAAGTCTAATGCCATAGTGAAAAGCCTGCTGCTGGCCAGGCTTTTTAATATGAACATATATATGTATACAATTATTATTGAACTATATATATATAACAGTTATTGAATATGGTCTCTGAACATTTGAAAGCTATAACTACGAAAAATACACAGGTATGACTTGTTGGTCAGATGTTGTCATCTTTGAGGCAGACAAAACTTCCATCAACAAAAGACATCATGTCATTATTTTTCCATTACAAACTGAATGAAAGCAGACTATCAGAGAGGTTTGGAGCTCAACTTTAAAAGATATTATGGAAATATAGGTAAAAGCTCACATTACAACCAAGGATTTTTTTCGAGATTGAAAAACAAAACAAAGAAAATAAAGCAAAACTGTCTGATAAACTGAAGTTAAAAGAAGAAAGTTGGAGTTTATCTTTTGAAGATCTCTTTGATATTGGTCATGCTGATGCCGGAATTTCTATCAGCTCAGTGTGAAAAGGGTCGCCATGTTAAAATAGGAGATGTGGACAAACAACTAGCAAAAAAGTAAGAAAATGCTTTAAAAAAGTTATAAAAATATTTAGAGAACGAAAAGATGTTAGAAGAAGAAGCAAAAAGAACTCAATAGGAAAAGACAGTGCTTAATTTTTATTTTCATCTTCAGAAGTTAGTCAGGATGACAATAATTTGGGTGCTGTTGTTGCAGAGCAATTAAATCCCAAGAATCTAAAATGAAGTAGAAAATTGATAATAAATAAAAAATTAGCTGCAAGTCAAGTCTGGACATGGCAAAAGTGAGTGACAGAAATGCAGCTCTTGTCTTAACACCAACTTTACAAATTCTTGGTCATAATCCTGCTGACTACAATATCAATCCTCACTCAATTTAACAACTGTAGATGAAGCACAGCAAAGATATTGCAGAGAATTTAAAAAAAGAGTTTAATCCACAGACTCCTCTGACCATTCATTGAGATGGGAAAATGCTGGAAGATATTGATGGCAAAGAGACCGTTGATTGTTTGCCAATCCTTGTGTCTGGTGCTGAAATTCTTGGAGTGCCAAAACTGCAAACTGGAACAAGATTAACAGAAGCAACTGCAGTATAGGATGCCTGCTTGGCATGGGGAATATGTGACTAAGTGAAATGTTTGAGTTTTGACACAACATCAGTTAATACTGGACCTTGTAATGGTACATGCATCATCCTTGAACAAAAAATGGAAAAATATATGTTGTGGCTGGCCTGCAGGCACCACATCCATTCAATGTTGGAAACTGTAGTTACCAAATCTCTTGGTCCATCCAGTAGCCCTGATATTTTGTTATTTAAATGATTCCAGAAGAATTAGAGCAGCATTGATTTAAAAGATTTTCAAACCATTTATTCTACTGAACAGGCAGTACTTGTTACAGACATCAAAGATATTATTATTAGATTTTGTAAAAATCATCTAGAACAGTATCAACCTGGCAATGATTATTGAGGGTTGCTGGAGTTAACAATAGTGTTTTTGGTTCAGTTTACCGAAGGGATTTAAGGCTTTAAGGCTACAGTTGGATTACACAGGGCTTGATGGATGGCCAAGACCATATATTCAATCAATTGTGGTTATTTAGACAACAATTCAAATTGACCAAGAGATAAGAAAAGGGACATTTCCTTGTTCACTTTACGATTGTATATCAAAGATTGGTTCAGAGCTCGTCCTTTGTCTATCTACCTAAAAAACCTAAAACTGACCTGACAATGGAAAGAATAAAAATGACTAAGCAAGAGTGTATTATTTATAAATATATAAAATGTATATATATATATATATATATATATATATATATATATATATATATATATATATATATATATATATTTTATTAACAAAAAAACCTAAAAACGATATCAACTACTAAAAATAAAATTACTCCATTTTAACAAAATGTTTTGATCTTTCTTTAACATTTAAAAAAAGTAAATCTACTTTCTTTCTTGTTGTTGTGACTCAAGATTGTTCAAATTCTCATTATTTAAAATATTATTTAAACTATGAACTTCAACTTCTTGAAATACTGATTCAGATGTAATATTATCGTTTGATTTTTTCAAAAAGCTAACTGAGGAGAAATCATCAGTATCATTATCTTTTGAGATAGATTGAATACTTTCTATGCTTTGATGCTCATGAAGACTCTTGGAATCTAATTGCACTATGGAGTTATATTTTTCGACACTACAAGGAAAAATCTCTATATAAGAATTTGGTTGCGTATCAGGTTGAAATGAAAGTTTTTTTAAACTTTCGACTTGACAAGTTAATGCATAAATAGCAGCAGTTAAATTTTCTTGACTTGTAAAAATAGCTTGGATTGATTTTTGATACATAATATCTTGGTAATTTAAACGCTGCTGGAGAACTTTAATAGAAAGCTCAAATTTAAATTTTTCAATTACAGTTTTGTTAAGATTTCTATCTGAGTATCCCCTCCACACTGCTTGTATCTTTATTGCAGATTTGTGCTTTAGTAGATATTCTTTATATTTTTTTTGATGTAAATACCTCTTAATATTAGCCTGTAACAAAGTTGCTGCAATATTTACTAGTTTCATTGCTTCTTCTCTTGTCATATTAATTGGAGCAGATTTCTTAGTTTCAAATTGACTTTGACTACTATTTAAGCTTTTTGAATGCAAATCATCAACATCAGATAATGTTGTGTCCATTTTTTGAGCATTGTCATCAGAAAACTCACAAGAAGATAATTCATTATTAAACTTAAACTTTGATTCAGAAACATCAATGAAAATAGAATCAGAAATTAGTAGTGATGAATTCATTTTTTCTTTTTTTTAATTGTCCTAGAAAAATAGAAATAATAAACTTATTTCACTTTTTTTAAGTACATAATATGAGATTAAAAATATTACGTCTTTTTGATTTTTTTTTTGTTTTAAATATAGAATATAAAGCCTAGCTGAAAACTACTTTAAATTAAAAGTAAATGATTACATATAAAAGTAATAATTTACTTACGATATAAGTTACTTACGATATAAGTTAACTTACGTTTGCAATACATAAATTTTTAAATTTTTTTTTATGTAATGAAAAAAAAAAAGCATCATACGTTGATCTAAAACAAAAACTTTATATTAATTTAAAATTATCAAAACAAAAAAATATTGTCATATAATTATTATCAAGTAATTATTCTAACTAAAATTTTTTCTAGTTAGAATAAACTCCTAGCTGTAACTAGTTCCTCATAAATTAAAGCAATTTACATCTGGAGTAAATAGTATAATTTTATCAATTACGAGAGGTATGTTATGTTATGACCACGATTAACGCACTATGTCCATTTTCGTGACCACGATTACAACCCTAGCGGGTTATCTGTTTTTAACAAAAGCATTTTTTTGCGCGTAAATCTAGTTTTAACGATAGCATTTTTTTTTCTTTATTAAATTCTTTTTTCCCGTTATTTCGCAAAGCAATGTTGTAACTTTTTTCAATTTCCCTGAATCAGTACAAAAAAGGCAAAATTTGGAAGAAGACTTTTTTATGTTTTAGCTGCTAAAATTGTCACATTCTGTATAACTTCCAGTTTCAGGCATAGAATTTAGATATTAGGACAATAAAGAACAAACCCATTGAGTCCCTTTTTTACCACCTCTTCATGATATAAATAAAATCTATTAGTATTTTGTTTGATATTATGGATGCTAAGAACATTTAATGATATCTGGCATAAGAAATAAAAATCCTGTACTGGCATTTTTGGAAAGGAAATTGTTTTTATGAAGTCAAATGATAAAGACAAAATATAGCTTTTATCTTTAGCAGCATCAGATGTTTCATGCTTCAAAGCTGTATGGAATTTATTGCTCCTTTTTTGCGAGCTAAGAGTTCAACTTCAGCAGCTTGTTTTGCAACAGTGTTTAAATGAGGACATTACTTTTACTGTTTAAAATCTCTCATGTGCAACATCTACTTGTGTGCGTCCAAATATTTAGTTAAAATTTTCCTTGCAATAATTCCAGTAAAAAATTTGCTAATTTTAAGTTTTGGGTTTTTTCGGAACCGAAAAAAGTGCTAAAATTCTGTGCCACGCTTTTCGAAGTTTTTTTTTGCAAGCCAAGATGAAACGTGTGTTTTTGGCTTATTTTTAAGAACTTCATATTAACGTAGATATTTTTTGAAACTAGAACAACTAAACTTTATTATTGTGTGTCTTTTGATTACATTTTATTGACATACAAAACTTAGTTGTACTTTGAGCATTTAAGAAATGCTGTTTCATTTTTCTAAACTATTCTTTCATTTAAGTTTACATATTTTCTATAACCCCGTCAAGTTTCATTGCAAAAATTTTGTAAGCACGTACCCTGTTTACTCACGCACTTTTGGTACCTAATTTTTCTTAGTTCAACGAAAGGAGGCAAAGGGGTCCGAGTTAGATCAAATGTTTACTCGGTACCTTTCATACTAGATAAGAGAATTTTCTAACATTTTTAATATATCAATCATTGTAATTTTATATAAAATATAAATAATATTATAGGAATTTCTGTAAATTATTTATATTTTATTTTTATATTTACTATATCTTTAATTTTTAAGTTTACTAAACTATTATTTTATATTATTTACAATTATTTACTAAATTATTACTTTATTTTTATTATATTATAATAACCATAGAGTAATAATTTAGTAAATAATTGTAAATAACATTGAGAAATAATTTAGTAGAGATAATAATTAACTATAGTATATAATACAACACTATATGTTGCATAGAATAAATAGAGAAAATATAAACAATACTTGTCTATATTTTTTGACATTTAATGTCAATATTACACATTTGGATACGTCAAATTTGCAATTGAAATGTTAATACAATGTTTTAACTGGAGTTTGTACATCAAGATTGCGAGTGCGGCCGCGGCGCAGTGGTTAGAGCGCTTGCTTTATAAGCAGGAGATCCAGGTTTGAAACGAGATCCGGACATATTTTCGCGTCACGGTAAGCGTGAACTTCCTGGTTAAATGCGCTTCCGCGGTGCTCTGTGACCAGACCGATAGGACTTCTTAGGGCATCTAAAAAAAACTAAAAAAAAACAAAAAAAATTGTTCACATACGTCATTGAGCATATTTTAACATTGAGCTTATTTTAAGAAACATTTAAATTTTAACATGAACAGGTTTTGACCCTTAAGTCTAATTTCTTTGATTTTATTCCTAGTATAATTACTATAATTACGATCATTTCTTTTCCGAGGACTTATTAACTTTAACAGTCCGAATAATTTTTAATACACTAAAAACTTTGTTAAAGTTCATTAAAAAAAAATCATTAATCGAATGAACTGCAGAATGAGTGTTACCAAAAGGAGCGTGATCCGGCATTCGACATGACTCATGACCTTTTAACAAAAACCTTGCATTTTAACAAAAACTATGTTGGCTAGTTTATTTTGTTGTTATGGATACAGTTGAAAAATTTCTATAAACACAAATCACTGCGTCTATTTTCAAACAATAAAAAACATATCAAATTTATTTTGAAAAAATACTTTACTTACGCCTTTTAACAATAAGCGATTCAATTTTTTTGACATCATTGTCATTTCTTCTGCCTTGATGTGCAGTGCCAAATCTACCAAAAAACAAAGAATTTTTTAATAATAGGTACTAAACGTTCACGCAGTTCTTTGCCTGCAGCTTTTTGCTGTGCATATAGCATACTTTTAATATCCGCATCTGAACTCATAGACGGTAAAAAAAAGATTCCCAAAGTTAACGGAATATTTGTGATATTGTTTAAATGATATTAAGTGATATTATTTAAATGATTTGTCACATCTATAACTGGTTTAAGTGCAACAGGTTAACTTTAAACATTGATAAAACAAAATGGATCCTTTTCCACTCCCTCGTAAAAAGCGTTTTTTATCAAATAATTTACCTAAACTTTTAATTGATAAAATTGAAATAAAAAAAGAGTCGGTCACAAGATTTTTAGGCATTTGCATTGATGAAAATATTACATGGAAGTATCATATCGACTTTATTTCTACTAAATTGGCTACAAGTATTGGAGTTCTATATAAGGTTAGATACAAAATCCCTTTTGTCAAACAAAGTTTAATCAATTTTGCATAAACTATCGAGCACCGTATTTATGAAACAAAATTGTTGTTCCTAATTTTGATTTGTCAATTTCGTTTTCTGTTTTTAAAACTAAGTTAAAAAACTATATTCTTTCTACTGGCAATACATATAAATATTTTTGTAATGTAAAATTATTTTCAGTCTTTGTTTATTCTACATTATTAATAGTTATTAAATCAATTTTTTTTTTTTTTTTTATTATATATACACGTTTGATATATTTTATATGGTTCTGGCGACAAGATCTTTTGGATCTTCTTTCAGATACCAAGTTTATGTATTGTTATATTACAATATAACAATATTATTATTAGAGCAGTTGTAGCGCAGTGGTAGCGCACTTGCCTCTGAAAGTATCTTGGTATCTGAAAGAAGACCTTTTGGATTTTTTTTCAGATACCAAATTTATATATTGTTATTTTGTTAAATTACAATATAATAGTATTGTTATTAGAGCAGTTGTAGCGCAGTGGAAGCGCACTTGCCTCAGAAACAAAGGATCCGTTGTTCAAACCCCACCTCTGGGCAAGTTTTGCGACATCGATTCGGAAGGAGGCATGAACTTTCAATTAAATGCTCATCCGCGGTGCTCTGTGATTGTAAGGACTTCTTAAAGCACCTAAATAAAATCAAAAAAAATAATACGATTAATAATTGTAAACAAAAAAAAAAAAGTAAAAAAATTGATTAATTTATTTTAGTTAAACATTGATAAAAAAAAAAATTCAAAAAAGCATAAATAATGCATATATAAGCTCCAAATCAATCATTTTTAACGCATTTTGGGCTATTATGTTTGTTTGTATGAGACTTTTTATGGCAACAGTTTTTAAGGGAAAACTTCTTAAGCTACTTTGAATTAATTTGTTAAATTTAAACTGTAAAAAGTTTTAAACTTTTAGTTTTGTGACTAGTATGACTATATTTATTTTTTTGCTTCTTTTTTTTTATTTTTTATTTTTTGCTGTTTACATAATAAAATAATAAACTACAAAAAATATTTACAATAGAAAAAGAGGATTTAAAAAATGGGCTTAAAGAAGATACAGATGACTAAAATCTTTAAATAGTTTCTACATATGAGTTTTAAAAGTTTAAAACAAATTAAAAAATGTTAAAAATACAACTTGTAACTTCTTATTTATAAAAATACATCCATTTTATTGTCACGTGCTTGAACATTTTATTATACCTGCTTGAACATCTTATTATACGTGCTTGAACATTTTGTGAGCTGTATTTAATGCTTCAAAGATAAATAATTGCAAAGAATAAAATAACTATACAAAAAAAGTAATCAATGTTTTTATGGTAATCAAAATGTAAAGTGGTCTTCTCCAAAAGACAACAAACAACCAATAAGTGAAGTAGACACTCCTAATTTGATTTTGAATGACATGAAATGTCCTAAACGCATTTCAAAAAATGCTGTCTCTGCAATCAGTGTAACTATGCAAAAAAGGCTTATTTTTCGTTAAATTATTTGCATAATGTTATGAGACATCAATGTTTAAGAACAACATTCCAGAATGCATTTGTCAGAAATACTTTGATGATAGTATTAGATTTGTATTTGCATTTTGTGAAATAGCAAATAAAAAAGATGGTAAATGGCTGTAAAACTCTTTTTAATATATTTACAATTTAAATTAACTTTTAAGTAATATTTTATTAGCTGTGTTTTTTGAAAAACTACAATTACTACAATTAGAACTTTAATCAAGCATTCAATTTTAGTAGAACTTAGCTTTTGAGACAACTTAAGGTAATCTAAGAAGACCTAAAATGTGCTGTTATTATAAATATCTTACAAATATATATAAATATATATTTTTAATATATCAGGGTCGACGACACGGGTTTCGAAGTGAAAGGGCACAATCGTCAGTTTCTAAAAAATATCCTCTATATCTAGAAATTTTTATTAAAAAAAAAGATCCTATAGAAAAAAAGGCCGCAGGAATACTGCATTTGAGCAGGCTACTCGTTTTTGTTTTGTTCTTTTCATAAATTGTTGTTTTAATTCTGTCTCATCCCAAACACAAGCCTCTAACAACAAGACTGGTCACAGCAAGGCTACTGCGTGGTTATAAAACATGGTCACAACTATTTTGATGCCTAAGTGGCTGCAACATGTTGCTATCAACAAGCTAAAGATTAGTCCTTATTTTTGTCGCTTGTTACAAAGATACAAAAGTAGCTATCAGCATATTGTAATAATATTGCTACCTATAAAGTGCGATACTTTGCTTTTGATATATTGTAATAATTTTTTAACTACATAGCTACGGTAAATTACAAAACTGTAACACCTAAAAATTAATACTAAACCGATACTAAATCAAATTTTAAAGATAGTATTTACTTTTTTAGGTAAAATATAAAATGAAACAATAATGAATTTTCATTTTACTTGTATATTTTGATCTGGCTATACGCATTTGTGACTTAGTTTTTTATTATTATTTGTAAGTTAAACAAAGACTGTGAAATCATGGCTCATAAAGTTTTTAACATTTGGTTTTTGATACTTGAATTTGAAATGGGACTTGGTAAGCGTTTAACAAATGAAGTATTAGGAGTAATCAAAGCATGTAAAGATACAGATTATCTAATCGGGAAATTACAAAGAAAATTAAAAGATCGGCTAAAGTGGTTATTATTTACTTCAAGATTGGCGTTAATTATGGAGCTTATAAGGAAAGTGGTGGCAAATGTAAAATTGATAATCGTACTAAACGAGTTATTGTGCGTCGCGCTGCTTCTCAGCACATGACTACATCTCAAATTTATGCTGATTTACAATTACCTGTAACTTTTCAACGTGTGAGGCAAATCTTACATGAAGATCCAAACACAGTTCGGAAAAGCGTAAACCAAGACTAAAACTTATTGTTCGTCATAAAGAAGTTAGATTTGCAAAAGAACACGTCTTTGCAAGAAGAGTGCTATCAAGTTCTCTTTCGTGATGAAAAAAAGTTCAATCTAGATACTCCTGATGGCTATCAATATTACTGGCACAATCTTCGAAAAGAAAAAAAAACTCGAATGTGTCGTAACTCTGGTGGTGGAACTGTTATGGTTTGGGGGGCTTTTTCATTTGCTGGAAAGCAACTAATTGTTTCATTGTCATTTTTGTTAAATTAGAACAAAAAATAAAGGTAAGGCTAATTCTATTTTCTCCGCTGTATAACTTTTTAGAACTTAAACTTAAGATTAAAAAGGTTTGTTGAAGCTTAAACAAATTTACGGTTGCTTAAAGTTTGTCTATTAATAGCAAAAAACAATGTTGCACATTTGGAATCAAATATATATATATATGAAAATATAAACTTCATGCCTAAATTTAATAGTCTAAAACAGGGATGGCCAAATAGCGGCTCGCGAGCCGCAAGCGGCTCTTTTCAAAAGTTTTATTGATTTACTGATAATAAAAACTTGAGTTATACATAGCCGGAAGACATGTTTGAAAAATGGATAAAGCAAAAAGTGATAATAAAGCACTTCACAATAAAAGTAAGAAAAGAAAATTTGAAGATGAGAACAGATCATTTCATGGTGATTGGACAAAAAAACACGCATTTCTTGATAAAGAAAATAAACCTATGTGTTTAACTTGCAATACTGAACTAGCTCATAATAAGATATGTAGGTACGCGGAAATCGCGATTTACGGAACCGATTTTTATGCTAAAATTTTGATTCTCGTTTTTTTAACTCTTTTTTAGGCAGCGTGGGGCAGATGTGTTTTTGTAGAGTTTTTTTTTAGAAACATTTATACACATAGATACTTTTTTGAAAGAAGAAGAGCTAATCTTGACGTTTTCAAGATTTTTATGTATGGTTACTAAACTTTTTTATGGATTATTTTGCTCCTAAATATTTGGTTGATGTTCACACATGGAATTTTAGTCGAAGAAATGTTGATCCCCCTTTTTTTATTATTAAAATAGTTTTCTACATGCATTTCCTATTCACTTGCCAAATTTCAACGAAAAAAAAATACCAGCAAATAGTTTAATTTGTGTTAGATTAAATTTACCACTTTTTTTAGGTAGCCCTAGGCAAACGTTATTTTGTGGTGATTCTTATTAGAAACATATATGAACCTAGACTATTTGTAAAAGACTTGATTTTTTTATGACTATAATGTATGGTTAGCATTTTTATGGATTATTTTTTCGAAAACTTTGCATCAAAGTTTGGTTGATGTTTACACATGAAATTGTAGTCGTAGAAATGTCGATCCCTCTTTTTTTCTTATTAACATAATTTTCTACCTGCATTTCCTATTCACATGCCAATTTTCAACGAAAAATAAATACCAGCAAATAGATTAATTAGTATAGAACTTTTGGTACCTATTTTCGTTTTTTTGTTGTTGTTGTTTTTTTCGGTAAGCGAAATACGGGGGCGGATAAGGGGGGGCCAACTATGAAAAAATTATTGCAACTTTGTATTATGTTGAGTTTTATTATTAGATTAAAATTAAAATGCAAAATATAGATAAAAGTGTTTTTGATTCTCTAACAACAAATAAGTAAGTTTATCTCTTTTATTTCATAATAATATTATAGTTAACTTATGTTTGAAACAAAATAAAATGATAAATGTAAAATTTATTGTTTTTTTATGTTACATATAAAAAATAATAATGTTTCAGATTAAGACTCTTGCTTTTGAACGGATTGTTAAGTGATAGTATCAGTTGACAATTTTATTAACTTACCATATATAAATAAGTATACAAATCAGATACTTCATTGGTGTATTCCTTACAAAAAACTTGTTAGTGTTTTTCAACTATAATAAAAGTTATTATCTTTTTTTACTTCGATTGTATACTTCTCTAACTGGACTATTATTTATATCATTATACTATATACTAGCATGCCTTATGTTTACTTATTGTTTAGACCCTACCAAATATTATGCTTATTTTTAAGATTTCATAAGTATAAATAACATCGTTTATATATAACTACAACCAAATTAACATTTATATAACGTTTATATATAAACAAAGTATACACCATTAGTATAATAAATATCATTATACCATTATAAACCAAAGTATATTCATTCCTAATGTTAGCTTATTGTTTATAAATATATATTTTTTAAATTTTTACTGTTATATTTTCATTGTTTATTTTCATTTTGTTAATAAGGTTTTATCTTCACAGAACTGAATATATCAGTAAGGCAAAAACAAGTAGCATGTAGTTAATAATGTAAAGTTTACCAAATTTTATCCAAAAAATCACCATTTTTGAGAAGTATTTCTAAGAGTATTGTCAACATTTGATGCGTTAGCACAGGAAGAATTCGTATCTCTTTATAATCTAGGGGTGGAATGCAGAAAGCAAACTTGAGCGAAGTTTGACTTGAACTTTGAAGTCTGACTTTCTCAAGTTAGACTTTAAAAATTAACTTTGAAGCAAATTTTGTTTTTTCAAGTAGCATTTTTAAGTTTAACTCGAAAAGGGTCGGTTTTTGAATATAACATGAGTTTAAGTTTGCTCTACGCATAAGCTCAAGTCGAATTTTATGTTTGAAGTATGACTTCAAATTTCAAGTTCGCTTCTTGCATTATACCCTAAATTTTGCTTACTTTCAGCTAACAAAATGTAGTTAGCAATCTTCATTGAAGAATCACTGACTTTTTACAAATAGTTTACTTATGACTTATCTCATTGATACAATCATCAAAGAGATGAGTTGCTTTGTCATCATTCAATGATTTGCATATTTTACACCTTGTAAATATACAATTCATTTTTAAGGCATTAAAATCAAATATGGTTCAAAAGTAACTTCAAGGTTACTTTTGAACGATACTTGAGTTTTGATGCTGCAGTTCATTTTTATTAATTCAATCATTAAAAGTTGTGTGGAACTGTCAATCAGAAAGGCTCCAACGTATTTGTCTACATCCATACATTTATACCATTATTTAGTGTCTGAAAGAAGTCTCACAACTTGAGTTTGTAGAAATTTAATATATATTCATGAGGTATATTGATATTTTTATCATTAATTTTAGTTAATCGATTTGTTATTATTTAGTTTTGAATTAATTTAATTTAAAATTTAGAAACTAATTTGCTGATATCTTTTCAAAAACGCTAGCTAATACAGGTAATACAAAATCAGTCTATAGTTCATCCGGTCTTTTTGGCTTTTTTTTTCATTTCCAGTTATGCAGTAATGCTGGGTTTTTTCTATCTATAAGAAAATTCACTTATTTGGGCCTCATTACGTTAAACCGTCTTTGCTTTTTTTAGTTGATCTTTTGATCTTTTTAAGATTTGTATTTCATAATAAACTAATTTATTTGCTTTTCTGAATAATTTTGCTAATTTGTCTCTGTTTTTGATTGGGTGTCTTATATCGTGGGTTTTTGCGTTTCTTAATTGGATAGTTCTAATTTGATAGTTTAGGTCTAACTGGATAGTTTTTCTTAGGTCTAATTGAATAGTTTTTTCATAGGTGCTACTTACTTACTTGATCTAAAATCTGAGTGAATGTCTTTTACTAGTTTTTCAATTCATCCGGGTTTTTAATATCGTTTTTACTTTCAAAGCTATGTCGGTTCAAGCATTTATTTTTAACAAGCAATTTTAACTACAGCTAGGAAACTAAGGACTAGGAAATAATCACTGAAAGCCTTACTAATTACTTTTAATATATCTAATATTCTTGTCAATCATTATGTCTAGGACTTGTTTTCGTTGTTTTGGTAACATGAGTAGGCTGAATACTATTTATTTTTATATTCACCACATCCAGAGCTGTTTTGTGTTTTTCCCCCTTAGTTTATATTAATTTTCATGAGGTCGGTAATGAAATCTCCAATTATAATTAAGGACCCAATTAAATACTTCAGATAACAGTTTCTCAAATGTATGCCACCAGTAAATTTTGTGTAGAGGAGCTCGGTCAATGTTCAATATAATTAGTGTTTTTTAGTCAAAGCTCAAAGATTGTATTCTTAAGGATTATATTTTATTTTGACCTATCCAATTAATGCAATTATCTAATTAAACATTTTTGGAACTTGATATTATCATTTTATAACTACATGACGACAAACACTCACATGCTGTGAGTGTTTGTCGTCACGTTATCCTGTGAGTGTAAATAGTTATCTGATCTATTTATTTATTTTATTTAAATATTTTATTTCTTTAAACCCTTAGAATTATATTTTTTTACAAATCTCGTCCATTATATTAATTTTTAAGTTTATCTTTATATTTATTAATAGTCCTCTTCTAAATCAAGTTCTGTTCTGTTTTATTGTTTGATAATCCTGAATTTTAAATTGAATTTTCACTAACTTTATCATCTATATCAGCTTCTTTCAGTGCATTTATATCATATTTCTCTATAAAATCTCTAGTTTCATGCCAATATGCTCTCAATCTATTAATGTTCTAAGTTGATAGTCAAGTGTTTTGGATTAATTTTACAGAATCATTTGAAATTCAATTTGATGCAAAAGTTTGAAATTTAATCATATGATTGATCCAAAATTTTAGATGTATTGTCTAGATTGGTAGTACTTAGTTGCCTTTTTTATTATCAATGGAGTTCTGGTTTCTTTTCTTTTTTTTGGTTAAGAGTTCAAGATGGTGTTAACAAATCAACGCTTTTTATTCCAATTAAATCGCTTGAGTTAATGTTAATGGTTGTTGATCAAATTTACATTTATTTAGGTTCGTTTTTCCAATCCACTATCAGATTTTCTGTATTTACTAGATTCATTATTTTATCTGTATTCCTGGATATTGCTATATCGGTTTCTATTTGTGTTTGAGATTTTCTTTGTGGTATAATTTTAACTGCATTATTGCAGCATTGTTCAAAGCTTTATTAACATGAGAGTATGTTTGATATACAAAAGCACATTTTTTAATTGGAATATATCTATAGACGCAATCAGGTTAATAACGGTAATTATTGATTTTTAATCACTTTTACACAAATAAATTGATAAATTTTAGTGTAATTTGATCTTTTGCTCTGCCAGAAAAATTGGAAGATCTGACCATGTTGTACGAAACTACATTGCAAAAGGTGACAATTACGGTGTAAAAAAAGCAACAAGCGGCAACAAAGTATTAACAAATCGGCAAATTAATCGAATCCGCTTCGAAGCAACCAAAAATAAATTGAATGCAACACAAGTAAAGGATAAATTATTATTGCCTGTCACCAATAAAGATGTTCCACATATTTTACGTACAACCGTGGAAGAAACCACACCAAAAACCAAAAAATGTTAAAAAAACACCATAAAATTGCTAGATTACAATTTGCTAAAAACCATATGCATTGGACTCATGAGTGGTAAAACGTAATATTTTTAGATGAAAAAAAGTTCAATTTAGATGGTCCGGACTCTTACAGTTGTTATTGGCATGAACTAAGAGGAATAAATGACCCACAAACAAAACGAAATTATGGAGGAGGAAGTTTAATGGTTTGGGCTGGATTTTCTTATTCAGGAAAATTGACTCTGTGTTGTGGTTTACCTAAAATGAACTCGATAAAGTATACAGAAATGTTGGATGATGTTCTCATAACTTATATGGATGAAAACATGGACGATAATGCCATATTTCAGCAAGATGCTGCAATTCACAAATCTAGGCATTCTATGAAATGGTTTAAAGACCACAACATCCCGGTTCTCGAATGGCCAGCTTGTAGCCCGGACTTAAATCCAATCGAGAACGTGTGGGGAATGCTATCAAGAAATGTTTATGACGCTAAAGCAGGCGGACACCAATTTAAAACTGTTACTGAGTTAAAGTGTAAAATCCTTGAAGCATGGTCCGAGTTGGATCAAACTACACTTCAACGACTAGTGGAATCAATGAAAGGCAGAATTTTTGAGGTGATCCAGTGTAATGGAGGACATACGCATTACTAATTTCCATCTTTTAATGTAAAAAATGACTGCGTCTATAGATATATTCCAATTAAAAAATGTACTTTTGTATATCAAACATACTCTCATGTTAATAAAGACACATAGAAAAAATTTTTTTGTAATTTTTATTAGCCCACAACACAAGCATTATTTTGATAATAACTTGCATGCATATCAGTTGACAATTCATAGAAAAGACAAAGAAAAATTGATGCGTCTAAACGAATATGCCTCAGTGTGTGTGTCTCTCTCTCTCTCTCTCTCTCTCTCTCTATACATATATATATATATATATATATATATATATATATATATATATATATATATATATATATATATATATATATATATATATTGCTATTACGTGAGTCTACTATAAAAAAGTTTAAGAATAACTTGATACTTGAATTTTGAAAAATGCTTAAATAAAAAACAAACTGTTAGGATTACCCGATACAATACATTTTATTACTATAAAAAAGCACTCCACGCGATAAAATTGCTTTTTCATTGTATCTCGATTCCTACGATGCAGTTTAAGTTTCATCAAGTGCATCTAAAGCAAATCAAATCAATTATTATTTTTAATACTTAGCAATTTTCAACTTTTTCACCATGTTTATTATACGTTATTTGACATCTTTAAAAGTAAATTAAAAAAAAGCGCTCAAAATCTGTAAAATATTAACCCTACAAAGTTGGCAGGATGGAATCTAAGGTGTATGCAGTTGCGCTTTCATCCCCTAACATATATTTTTGAATCTAAAACTAATTTATTTTCTGAACAATTATCTTTAAAATCTAAACAACACTCAACGTTGGCTATTTACATCAGACTAAATGAATTGTCAGAATGATCATGAACTAGTACATCGCATTAAGATTATTGGAAGAACGAGGTTTCTTTATTTTCTCATAATTCTTTGACACCAAATCCAATATAAGTAACTATAAATAAAGAAATAAATATATAAAAGTTGTTTGATGCAGGTCAACAAAATAACGTTAAAACAAAAAACAAGCTTTTGTCAGTAATATAACGTTTCTATGAATAGTCAAAATTTACATATAAACTGAATTGAACTGCATTATAAAAATCATCATCAATTAATTTATTATTTGCTTTTATTCTCTGAGTATATAGTTTTAACTTTTCTTTTTAACTTACATCTACTTTTACAAATAACCTATTTACTATAATTAAAAAAAAACAGGCAGCAATCTGGTAGTTTGAAAATTACCAGATATTCAACCGGATAAATATCTAAATGGATAATGGAATTTTTCATATCCGATAGGATTCCATATCCGATCCAATCCAGATCCGATATAGTTTATATGATTTTTTTTTAAATATACAGCATTTAATTCAAGGATCATCCAGGACTACCTTTTTTCTTTTAACTGAGTGGTTGGAGAAGTGTAATAAAGATTGTGTTTAAATGAAATATTTGTTAAAAATTGATAAAAAGTATTTTAAAAAACTTTAAAATCAAAGTCACTATTAGAGACAACTATTATGCACTATTAAGATATTAAGATGGTAAAAACATAAATCAGGTAAAAATATAAATCGAGCAGGACAAATACAACTATTAAGACAAAAATAAAAAAATCGTCTTTGTTTTTTAATTAATTTGAGTAAAGAAATTTAGCGCAAATGCTTTAACATAGCTTAAATCTTCACACCTATTTGTAACCTTTTTAGAAAATTTCTGGGCTCTAACACACCTGGACTCTAATCACACCTTTAGTGTAGGGTCTTGCGAATCTTAGAGATTCGAATCGGATTCGCGAATCTATAAATACATATAAAATTTTTTGGACAGAATGTTTTATTCGAGATTCGATTTCGAATCTTTTTTAATTCGAATCCTTTCAAATCGAATCCTTACAATATTTTGAAAGAAACATTTGACAGTGCAATTCTGCATTATAAATGTAAACATATTTACATCCAATCACTTTACGTCGAGTTAAACCAATTTAAGTAAACGTGTAAGCCGTGCATGCCTAGTTACAGTGCTGTTACCCCTTCGTGCGACTTAACACGGAGATTTCAAGAGAGTTAATAAAATTATAGATTTCTCTAAGCTCTAAAGTGGATAAAAAAAAGACTTTCTAAGATACAGAAAGCTTTTTTTAATAATTAATTACCCAAAGTATTAAAATGTTTACATTTATATTTTGAAATATTAAACTTTTTTAATAATTAGCTAAAATATCGAAGCGAGAAAATATCACCGAAGAGAACTTAGATTATAGAAATAAAAAGCCTTTTTTTAGAAAGAAAGTCTTTTTTAATATTTAGTTATCTGTTTGTATTATTTTTTTTTTAATTATATAATAAGATATTTTTTGGAGAGAATGTTTTTTTTTAATTTGTTTTTTTTTAACTTTGTTGTGTTGTGATACATTTGTTCTGTACAGTAAGTTTCACAAGCTGTCTTTAATTCCACACACTGTTTTAGTATATATTTATATTCTGGAATATAATACTAATTTTTTAAATGTAGTTTTTATTTATTTAGTTGTGTAAAACAATTAATTAAGTAAAAATATATAAAATAAGATTGTTGTAAGTAAAAGTTTTTTGTTGCAAGCTTTGATCATTTTATTTTATTTTCATTAAAACTTTTATTTTTATAATAGTTGTATACTTTGATTGTTTAAAAATACAGTCAAATTTTATTTTATAAATCAGGACTGATGTTGGTTGTTATTGTGAGCTTATTTTGTTATTCTTATATAGAGATGTGTTTCAACATACTTGCTATAACTGTTTCAATTTTTTATACGTAGTTGTTGTTATTTATATTTTTTGTCTTGCTTTGGATACAGGGGCATTTTGTTGATTGTTATTATAAAGAGATGTTGTTATGTTTTTTTTATTTTGTTTTTTTATTCTTTGACTTTTTGTTGTTGTTGTTGTTGGTATATATTTTTTTATCTTGGTGGGATGCAGGGGCTTTATACTAGTGCTGAGCATTATTTTGACCAATCCGGATTACGGATTACAATTATTTAATCCGAATTTTGGATCAATCCGTTTTATCCGGATTCACGGATCCAATCCGTCGATTCGGATTTCGGATTCAATCCATTGATTCGGATTTCGAATCCAATCCGGCTTCATTATTTTTGAGATAATCAGCTATTTTTTTATTATTATCAAGTATCAACCTAAATAATTCGAATTACGATCTCAGATCTATTGACAATCGACTCAATATAAGCAAATACACCAGGGTTTTCGAGTTTTTCACAATTTATTATTAGATACCCACCTATGAGGTAGGAACTAGGAATTAGAAAGTAGCAAGTAGGTTTTTACTATTTTTATTAATAAAAAAAGGAGATGTTATGTGCGTATTTGTATGCAATTCATAGCCATATCTAACCTCATGTGGTTTTAAAATAAAAAGTCAAAGGTATTAAAGTTTATTTTATTGATTTTTCTAATCAATTAATATATTTTTTTCATTTTTTCAAGTTATTTTTAAAAAGTATATGTATGTCCCATCTTGTAATATAGATAATATATAACATGGGTTTTTAATCAAAATTATTAGGAGGTCCCAAACCCAACTCCCAAGTTGTATCCTACATCTGAATAAAAGGTCTGATACTTACTTCTAAGCAGAGTACTTACCTACATCAAATATCATATTTCAGTAGTTTTCAAAAAAATCGGGGAAAATGGGAGTTTTTACGCAAAAACAGTTTTCGACAAAATTGATTTTGATTTTTTTATATGGTTGTAACTCAATTAAATTTTATATTTAATTTTTCCAAGTATTTTTTTTTTTGGATTTATATCATAATCCGGATTTGGTATTTTAATCCAGATTAAACGGATTGTTACTTTTGTTTCAATCCGGATCAATCCAGATCGGTAATCCGGATATGGATTGATCCGGATTTTGTGCTCAGCACTACTTTATACATACACATTTTGTAAAATATATAGACAAATGTTTGCAAATAGTGCTGTCGATGTTATACTTTTTTAATCGTACTTTCAAGTTCTGTTCAGCATTTGATCAATTCATTATCAACGGTTTATAAAATATGTTTGTATATTTTCAATCTTACAAGCTGTATTTAATTAAATTAAAGTAAATTAAGGCCATCAAATAGTTTTAAAAAATAATTTTAAATAACAAACTTATTTATATATATCACATGTTGTTCATTGTTATACTTTGCATGTACAAGTTACATTTCAATAGAACTTAACACTTCTATTGAATTTTTTTCTACATTGTTACTTAATTATGTCTAACTGCTCATTTCCTCAATTATTTTAGCAACTTTGTGATTTGTAATAAATATTATATTTATTTTTTACTTAGGGGTTTTTCTTTCCATATTTAGTTTTTTTCATCAAGTAATATGACTTTTTTTCAACTATGCAAGTTACTTTTTTTGTTTTCGGGTTTTTAATGTCTGCAACAATCTTCTCTGTGTTTTCTCCACTTTAAGTCAGATGTTAGGTTTGATGTTTATTTTTGTTATTTTTAACAAAATGTGTTTTATTAATTGCAATTAATAAACAATAGTAATACTGTCTGCCTTTCCTGTCTGTTGTATTAGTCATGGCTACATTACTTACTCAATATTTTCGAAAGGATGAAAATAATGGAAGTTAAAATATCACCGAAGAGAACTTAGATTATAGAAAGTTTTAATGCAATACTTAAATTTATTGTAAAGGACGGACGTCCATTTGAAATTGTAGTTGGTACTGGCTTTTAAAACTTGGTTAATACATTAATTGGAAATATAGACTAAGCACCACACCTAAGTTCGCTACTTCGCAGACTGAATGAATTGTATGAAGATGCTTTAATTAAACAAGAAAGAATAATTGCCACAGAGAAAATTGGAAAACATAACATCTCCTTTGATCACTGGAAAGCCTTAAATCAGTTTAATTTTCTTGTGATTTCATTATCATTGTGCCAAGTGGTTATTACACAAACACTGCATTAGTGTAATAAACTTAGAAGCCATAGAAGCAGACCATACTTCAGAAGTAACTGCAAAAATTGTCAACTCACAAGTTGAAAAATTCAAAATGGGTAGCTCATATTCTACAATGTGTCTTGAAATGCTCACAGGAATCTCAACCTGCTCTGACATTAGTGATAACCAAAAAAATCTGCTGTTTTTTTCTTAGCTCAAGTGTTGGCTTAGTCGCATTAAAAAAAGTTCAAAAATCAGGATTAAAAATAACAACCCCTCCAGATGACTGTAAGACAAGGTTCAGCAGTACAGTGAAATATTTGGTTGGACAAATAAGAACAGTGTTACTGTTTCCATGACTTTGGCTGAATGTGCTGCAAGAAGAAGATGTGCTTTTCCTTTACCTCCACCTTTAAATGAAAAAGATATTATCTTAAAAGAATGTTTACTAATTCTGGAATTAATAACTGAGGCAACAACTACTTTGTCTGTCAATATGAGAGTGGGAATAAGCTTAGTTTTACCTTGCATAAAAGACTTTAAAAATGAGCTAAATGCATACAAGGCCGTTCACTGTAAAAAATTGAAAGATGCTTTACTTACTGAGTTGACTGAGCGGTTTGATCAGACAAATGCAATTTATGTTACAACCACATATCTGGACTCATGTTTTTCATTGGATCAAACTGAAATCGACATTGCACAGACCACAATTCGATGTCACTTAGAAGCTGCATGTGCACAGACAAAAGCAGTGAAAAAAATAGAACCAATTTCTGTTCAAGTTCAAGCTCAAGCTAATCAACCTCTTGTTGGGAAGTCTTTCTTACTTCACAGAGTTCTATCAAATGCTAAAATTCTGAAAGAAAAAAACTATGTTATTGAAGAAGAAAATGCTGATAAATTAACCAAAGAATTTAAGAAGTTTGCAGTGTTTTCACTTGGTTCAACAGTGTCACCACTGGACTTTTGGAAAGCGCAAGAAGAAAAGATGCCTTTGCTAGGAAAGACTGCTAGAGATTATTTGTCAATTCAATCATCCAATTGTGCTAGCGAACGAGTTAACTCGTTCTTTGCAATAAAAGACTGTCGCTCACTTCTGCCAATAGTGAAAAATTAATCTGGGCAAGAGCAAACAAGGACCTAGTTTTTTCTTAGTTTTTTTGTTGGTATAGGCCTGACTGGCCTATCAATTGATTATGTTGAAATTTAAATAAATACATGTTTTGTGAAAGAATTTGTTTTTTAAATCGAGATTCGATTCGAAATTCGTCATTTCATTAGATTTGAAATCAAAATTTCGCAGGGCCCTACTATAGTGATCGACTGGAACTAATATTTTGCCGGAACCGAACCGAAAATCAATTTTTATTATTCATTACTGAAACCGGAACCAAAAATCAATAATATATATTGTTTTTTAAAGATAGTTTTAATTTAAACAAAATATTAAATTAATAAAAATAACTAATATCAGGATCCAACAACTGGAAGATTTTCTCGACAAAGAATAAGTTTTTCCAAATTTTCTGGATGGATTCTGTTTCCTTTGTTTGAAAGAATATCTTGAGCTGTAGAAAACAGTCTTTCAACATCTATAGATGTTGGAGGTGGTGTGAGGTATATTTTTGCCACCTTAGTCAATGCAAACTTGATTTTGGAATTTGCATTTTTTTCTTAGCTTTTCCAAAACTCAAGGCATTGAGAAGCCATTGAACTATCCAAAAAATCATTCAACGCTTCTTTTATCATTTTGGAAGATGATCGTGCATTTGGTCCTATTTGAGTTTGAGATTGTGCAATAATTTATGACATTATATGAACAAACAATGCATTTTTTTTATTGTTGCCAAATAGAATTTGAGTTGCAGGAGCCAATTCATCTAGAGGTTCGAAATTTGGGAGATGACAACATGTTTAGCATTTTGCAAAGCACCTTGAGATCTGAAAAAATACTATTTGTATCTATGATCGAGTAGAGTAGCAACTGAATAATCTTCTGTTTTTTTAATTGCTGAAAAACGTTTTTCCATTGCATTTTTCATAGCAATTTGCAACTCCTGAACACTGATATCGCTAAAGGTTGTTTCCAAAGCTTTAATTAATGTTGTCACAATTAGAATACAGGAACTGATGCAAGAGGCAACACCTGACAACATTTTTGTTGCCTCCTCAAAAACACTTAAGATGTTCACCACTTTTTCACAGAGGCTCCAAACTTGAACAGAAAATTCAATTCCCACTGAAGGAAATTTGATTAAAGTGGCAGCAATGGCTGGCTTCAGGTATAAAGTTTGCTCAAGCATATAATAAGTAGAGTTCCATCTTGTGGCAACACCGCTTTTTAAGCCAAGTCTGACTTTTGTATCCATTTGGATTTCTTGCTGTCTTTAAAGTTCAGTGTAGAAACATTAGAATGGGATGTGTAAGAACAGAGTTCAATTCTTTGCAACAGTCCGTCTATGATTGAATGTGAAAATAGTTCTTTTTTGATAACAAGTTGAAGGGAGTGGTTAAGGCATCCAGCTGTCACATAATTACAGCTTGGTTCATTAAAGGCTGCCTTTACATTTGCTGCATTGTCTTTTATGCAAACTTCAATTTTAGAAGAAATTTACTACTCCTATGCTGCTGTTTCGATCTTAATGAAAATGTTTTTTTGCAGTATGCCTTTCATCAAATTGAGAACAAGAGATGCAGAATTTGACACTGCTCCAATCTTTGGAAATAAAGTGAACCGTCATCCCAAGGTAGCCATGATGAAATGATGACCATGCATCAAGACAGGCAGACATATTTTCAGCTTATGATTGAACCAACTATTCCTTGGATCCAGTAAATTTTTGTAGTACTTTTTGCTAGCAATTTTGTAATTAGGAGCAACAAAACCATGGTGCCTCAAAAACCCAGTTTGGAATTGTAGATTTTAAAATGTCAATTCTTTGTTTTTTTGATTGTATATTGAAGATTGGAACTGTTTTTCTCTTGTTTAATTTCAGCTTCTTCATTGGCTTTTGGATTTCCTGAACTTTCTGGCGTAAGTTTGATGTCAGGAAGACAATTCTTCAGGTGTGACGTTAGTCCATATAAATCCTTGTTTTTTGGGGTCGCATGATCCTCTTGACACTTTGCTGTTGCATATTTTGTACTGAACTTTTCTTGGATTGTTAACTTCAATTATGAAGTATTTCCATGCTAAACTTATTGTTTTTTTTGAATTCACTTTGTTAGAATGAAATATAAAACGGTTTTTCAATGTTGCTGGTTTGCATCAAATACAAATGTTAAAAATATAATTGACAAGTTTTTTTATTTCCAATATTTATTGTAATGAATGCTACACAAAAATTTCCTTTGGACAATAATTAACAATATGCTCTCTTTGGACAAATATTAACGATTTCAACACTACAATTCCCTTAAGGAAATTATAGTGTTGAAATTGTTGTCCAATCGGTCATTGTTTTCCCAAGGAATGCTATTAAAAACTGTTGCGCTAAACTTAAGAGTTGATTGAAACAACAGATAATTTAACACTTTATAGATTATATAAAACTAGGATATAATCTGGATTTTATCCTAGTTTTAATTGTAATATTTAATATATATATATATATCTATTTATATAAAAGTTATACTCATAACAACAATATTATCTTTCAAATAATAATGATAAAAAACTTTTCAAGATATGAATATTAATTTAAGCACGAAAATTATTTCGTTTTCAAACAAGGCATAATCTTATTTCGGTTAATTCTCAAGCTTATCATTAAATTTAAAAAACTTTATTTTAAATTATTTTATCAAAATGATAATGCTTAATAAAGGTTTAAGGTATTCATTTTCGGTAGCATTTTGAACCAAAATTTCAGCTGGAACCGAAATCTTAAATAATACAGGAACCGAAAAATCCTGCCAGAGTTGTGACCGGAACCGGACTGAATTTCGGTCGATAACTACACACCTAACCTCTACTTTTCTACAAAATATTACTAAAACACAACTGTCTCCATTCTCAAAACGTTCCCCATCCTCATTTAGAGATTTTTCCTGAAAAAAGTAATGCATCCCAATCATGGTATGTACACACCTATTTGTATACACCTATTTTTAAATTTGTAAACTTGAAAAAAAGAAATCAAAGTTTACATAATTCCGTTTCAAGCTTTATTAAAATTTTACAGCCCCCTGGTAATATTTGGTGTACCACTAAATATAAAAAAACTCCCTATACAACAAACAAAATGAGTAAAACAACATAGAAAGTGAAAAAAGCTATTTACATAATTGCTTTTCAACTCATTAATACCAAATTTAAGATTCATAAACTCTTTGTCGTCAATTTCCTTAACTGCTCGTTTATAGTCATTCTAGAGAGAGATAAAAAAAAAATTGATATAATTTAATTATAAATAAATGAGGCTTAAATTTTAGAAAATAAATAACTTACAAGAAATGGATATTTAACTATTTTTGAAACAATCTTTCCTCTTGTGATATAATACCTGCAAAATATTGAGCAATTTTTATTATTACTACAAAATGTCATTTACAAGTTAACAAAATGATTGAGAAAGTATATTTAATAAACCTTGTTAAAACTATCAAATTTTGCAAACTTAACAACACACATCAAGAAAATATAAACAACGATATTAAATCTTTACGGAGATTGAAAATTATTCTAGCTGATGACATGAAAAAAATATCCAAAGATAAATACAACCACCACCTAAGAAACACCATCACTTCCATTTAAAAAAAAGGGAAAAGAACTTCTAGGTTTTGAAATTAAATTTTTTTCTCCCCTATTATTTGAAACTAGAGAGTAATTTTCTATTGGGACATCCTTTATCAAAGTGATTAGAACCCATTCTACCGTAGATTGTAATTTTTAAACTTTTTATTTATTTTTATTTGAAATTTTAATACAGTATATAAACAAAAAATTTGTTTATATACTGTATTGCCAATATGCCACTTTTCAAAATAAAGCATAAAAAATAATGGTATCCTACTAGAAAAATGCTGCTGGTATATTATCCCTGGTTATAAGCAAAGATAATTTAATAGACTAAAATACATAAACAACAAGCTTGTGATGTATGTCAAAAAAAGTTTAATGCAAAAACAAACATTTTGCTTTTATTTATTTTTGACCTTTACATCCTAACAAAATATTATTTTCAAGGGTGCTTTGATCAACTACAAACTTTTGTAAAACTTATAATTGACAAACTTTATAAAAAAATCGAGCTTATGGTACACATTCAATAATTTATCAATAATGACAATTAAATCCTCAGCTCATGTTACCAGTAGCAGGGTGATCATCACAATCAACCTGCTGTTGGTAACACGTAATCCAATGCAACTTGCTCCATGTCCTGCTGTCTTGTAGATTTCACTTGGAAGTGAAACCTACAAGACAGCAGAAGTGAACTTCCTGTTATCAATACTATCTAATATCTTTTATATCTTTAGTAGTATCTATTTGCCTATTATATAGATGGAGGTGTCTTAGCTATTGAGTAAGCTCATCTGCAATTTACTATATGTCCCATTAGATGTAATGTTTTTTTTAATTCATTTCTGAAAATCTTATGTTTAATGATTTTAAGTACTATTTACAGAAGTAACTTCTTTAAACTACTCCAGCTCAGGTCCAGGCTAGGAGAAACAAACTCTGACTTAAAACTCTGACAGCTGTAAAATATCAGAGTATTACCAAAGCCTTGTTGTGTAGGGATAGTGTCCCTGTTAGTGCATTTGATGTGCATTGTAAAGTCACATAAGGAGCTTAAGTTTTGGTTAATTAGCAGGGCTGAGTCAACTACATAGATCATTACTCGAAATGCCATGCTATATTATGTATCATGCTCTATCATGTGCCATGCTCTATCTATGATTAAGTCCTCTTTAACTTAAAATATAACTAAAATACCTAAAAAATAAACAAAAAATACCAATCACTAACACCTAACTGTTTCAATAAATCTTTTACAAATATTCATGGTCTTCAATGTAACTTTTCATCAGCTGAATCTTACCTCTTGCAAAATTCACATTTTCTTTTTGTGAGAACAATTTAAATTCAGCTATTTCTTTTTCAAATCTCAGTATTGATGGATATTTTACTGCTGGCACTAAAGCTTATAACTTCTTTATTTCTCAATCTCTTACTCAGATAGTTAACTTTGTGATTCATATTATAACAACCCTAATCACTTAGCTTTACTCTTTATCTTACAAATTTGATCTCTAGAACTGTCTTTTATACTCTCTACACAATTAAATATGTGCTCAAATGAATCTTGTTTTGCTGCCTACTGAATAATAACATCAGTGATTCCAATTTTGAAAAACTCTGGGTAACACTTTGATCCCCTATATATAAAACCCTATATAACTAAATGAACCCCACCCCTAATAACAATTGTCAAATTAGTTTTTTCTCTATCATTAGCAAGGTCTTTGAGTTTTTAATTAACAAACTTCTAGCCTCACTTGAGTCTTGAATCTAATAACACTCTGATAATTGATATGGATTTTGATCTTTTTGTTTTAAGGTTGACTAAGAAAGTTTTTGAGATTATTAAATCATATCTTTCTAACTGCAGTATTGAAGTAATCTTCGGAGTCCAACACTCCTCTTTATTACAAGTAACTTTTGGGGTACCTCAAGATTCAATCGAATCTGATCTCACTTCTGTAACAGCTTTAAATGAATGCATTCTTTGGTCATCAAAAAAATATACTTCTGGCAACAATATCAAATGATGACAAATTAGAGAATTAGGTGTATGTTAGGTTTATTGTGTGTGGTGTTAGGCATATACAGAGAGCTTGAGAAGAAAGAAGTATGAAAACTAATCAAACAAGTGTGTGGCAATTTAAAATACCTACTCTCAATTTTATGGCAAAGAGAATCTAGGAGTTGATTGACTGGAGTAATTCAAAGCAGATGAGCCATCACTAACAAGCAGCTCACTGATGAGCAACTGGAAGAAGCAAAAGAGCATCATATTCAACTAAGCAATCTTTTGAATAAGTTACAATGCCACACACAAGCCGTAAAATGTTTTGTACAGATAGTGACAGCTATTTTTCCCTCGACTTGTGTCGAGATGAAATGAGTTGGTACAACACGTGTCTACTTGCAATCTAGGAAGTTCAAATCTTCAAATATAGAAAATTTTGAAAATTTGGCTAAAATTTAAAGTGTCCAATTTTGCTCATCTTATTTTTTTTTAGTTTTTTTATAACTAATATAAAAAATGGGGAGAATAATAGAACTTTGAGATAAAGTTATTTTCGCTCTGTCCTAATACACAACCCATTGCAAAGTTATCATCTGTTAAGGTTACTTCTCTTTATTGTACTTGCCATTATCTTAATACTGATTCCATTCTCTACCTCTAAAAATCTTTTATTTGTTCCCGTATGGAGTACTGTTGTCATATTTGGGCTAGTTCTTTTAATAATGCACATATACATATACATACATATATATATATAAACACATATATACATATACATACATATATATATATATATATATACATATATATATATATATATATATATATATATATATATATATATATATATATATATATATATATATATATATATATATATATATACACACATACACACACACATGAATCTATATACATACATACATATATATATATATATATATATATATGTATATATATATATATATATATTTATATATACATAATCTATATATATATATATATATATATATATATATATATATATATATATATATATATATATATATATATATATATATATATATATATATATATATATATATATATATATATATATACACATATATATATATATATATATATATATATATATATATATATATATATATATATATATATATATATATATATATATACACATATATATATACACACACACATGAATCTATACAGATTTGAAAATATTCACCGAGAAATTGAGTCCAAATAAGTTACTGAATCACTTTGTATTCTATGTATTTCATTTAAAACTTCTTCCTACAAAAAATTTTTTTAAACTATATTTTTTGAAACATGAAAAAACTATATATTTTGAAACATAAAAATAAAAAAATAACAACTATAATGATTTTGATAAGAAACTTAAGACAAATAAATACAATATAAACAAAACATATATAATATAAATAAAAATTAAATCTATCAACCTGTATAGAAACTCCAAAATTGTTCCCATCTTCGATCTTTGGTATTAACAATTGAATCCACATTTGCATCTAAAAATTAAATCTTATTATTTTAATAA
This sequence comes from Hydra vulgaris, assembly GCF_038396675.1. Lineage (NCBI taxonomy): Eukaryota > Metazoa > Cnidaria > Hydrozoa > Anthoathecata > Hydridae > Hydra > Hydra vulgaris. The sequence continues at coordinate 14,366,108 of NC_088930.1, forward strand.
TGGAAACAGTTAATAATATATAACAATAATCAATAAAAAAAATCTCTGCTTATATTTGATTTCTTTCAATTTACACTTGATTATAATTTGTTTTAATATATTTTATGATATAAAATAAAACAGGGTAGAATGAAATAGAAGATATAATGAAACAAAGGATATATTAAAAAGAGAATATAAAATAAAAGATATATTGAAATTAAGGATATAATTAAATATAGAATACAATGAAATAAAATTTACCACTACCATGCGGTAGTGGTGAAGTGGTAAATCTTTCGCTTCATAAGCGAGAGGTTCCGAGTTCGATCCCCACCACGTCCCTGGTAGTACCGCGCTCAACTTATTTCTCCGCGCAGCGGCCTTGTCAAGGTTTGTGTTTCGGAGTTGTAGAGTTGAGAGAGGGTTAAAACTACTATTAAGTAGCTTTTATTAATTATGTCATAAGAGTAATAAGTTAAGAATCAGAGCTGTTGGCAAATCAGAGCAACTTCTTGCACCCAAGAAATAGAAGCAATGTATACACAAAGCAATCACATTGCAAGCGTTATGCTAAACAACCATTGAAATTGGCAATAAAATTCAAAAACTGCATCAATGGCTCCTGATAACACTGGTCAGCAATGAATTTGCACCAGCTTTAATTTTAGGCTTACTAGATGTATTTATTCACGCTGATTCAAAATCTGTGTTTAGTTTTTCTCCAGCACGTCTGAATCTTGAGATAATGTATGTGTGTTTTTTGCACTAATATATAGTTTCAGTGTGAAATAAACTAATGTTTCTTTATTTTCAGGGTAATTATTTCAATAAAATTAACTTATATAATTGCCATACATTTGTGGGCAATTTACATTGTCAGGGCAGCGAAAGAAAATCACTCCAGAAATCTCGAAAATTTACAAGCTGTATTTCGGTTGTCCTTTGGGAGAACAAGATAAAACTTGGACACCACATGTGGCTTGTTATAGTTGTTGCAACTTATTACGAGATTGAATCAACAAACGAAGGTCTTCTTTTCGATTTGCTATACCAATGATACTGCTGGATTTTTGTCAAAAAATAAGCATCAAATTGTGTACCCGAACTTGGATTCGGCCATGAGGCCTGTTCCTCATGACAGTACCCTGCTCATTCCAGTACCACCAGCTGATGGATTAGACTCTGTTGAAGACGAATGTGTTGTTGATGTTGAACGCCAAGATGCGGCTGATGTTGACTTTGATCCAGATATTGACGGCAAAGAGCCCAAAGTTTTCACACAAGGTGAACTGAATGATTTGTTTAGAGACTTGTCCCTTTCAAAGAAAAAAGCTGAACTTTTGACGTCAAGACTGAAAGAAATGAATCTTTTAGCAGTTGGTGTCAAAGTATCCCACTTTCGAAAGCGCAACAACGATTTATCTAGGTTTTTCACCATTGATGGACCCTTATGCTACTGCAATAATGTCAATGGTCTTTTCAAAAATTTATCCCAATCGCCTCGTGATTGGCGCCTCTTCATTGATTCATCCAAGAGGAGTTTGAAGGCCGTGTTGTTGCATATTGGCAATCAGAAGCCATATATTCTAATCGCTCATTCCGTACACTTGAATGAAACTCACGAAAATATGAAAATATTACTAGACGCTATTGATTACAAAACTCATCAGTGGAACATTTGTGATGATTTGAAAGTGATTGGTATGTTAATGGGTATGCAAACAGGGTTTACCAAGTTCTGCTGCTTTCTTTGTTTTTGGGATAGTCGTGCTGTGAATGAACATTACATAAAACGTGATTGTATGTTGAGAACTGAATACGAACCCGGTGTAAGCAGCATTCACCATATTCCACTGGTTGATCCAGACAAAATATTTTTGCCACCGCTTCACATCAAGCTTGGTTTGGTGAAAAACTTTGTAAAAGCTTTTTTTCTAGGTAAAACTGAATCAGCGGGTTTTCAATACTTGGTTGAAAAATTTCACAAAATTAGTGCAGTTAAACTCAAAGAAAGCATTTTTGTCGGACCCCAGATTCGAGAGGTTTTGAAAGACCATGGATTAGAAGAGTCACTTCTAACGAAAAAGAAGCGTGAAAAGCGTTTGTATGGGTTTGTAAGAACTTCTTGGGGAATCACAAATCGTGTGAATATGAAAATTGTATTCAAAAGCTACTCGATTCGTTCCAAAAAGTGGGCTGTCGTATGTCATTGAAAATGTATTTTCTGCATTTGCATTTGGGATTTTTTCCTGAAAATTTGGGCGCTGTGAGTGATGAACAAGGTAACTGATTCCACCAAGATATTCAAATGGAAATGCGTTACCAAGGATTCTGGAATGAAAGCATGTTAGCTGACTACTGTTGGATGCTTTATCGTGATGAACCAGAAAAAGTTTACAAAAGGAAGTCATATTCACAGAGATTTTAAGTGATTTATATGCTTTAGTCAACAGTCTTTAAACTATAAAATGTGTATAAATGTTTACAAATAAACCTAGTCACAGAGACTTTGACTTATTTGTATAGAAACATAAGTGGTGCTTGAAATATTGAATGTTTATCAATGTTTATGTATGGGGATAAAGTACAGAATGTCCAAAAATTAAAATTCCAAATTTCTCAAGAACTAGAGGTGCTGGAAGAAAACTGAAAGCAGATTTGAAATCAACGCAAAAAAACTGGTTTAGAAAAAGCTATTTAGATTCATGGTGCATTCAAAAAGTATTTTTTGTTGACCAGTGTAATTCTCTTGTGCCATACATTATTTTTAAATAAAAAAAAAGTCAGATATATGATTTGTTTTTTTGTTATGATTGATATATGATTTGTTTTTTTAAAAGATGTTATTTACTTTTTATATGATGCATATTAACTTTTCTTAAAAATTATTTTTCAAAAAAGGCACTTAAAAATTATTTTTCAAAAAAATAATTTTTAAGTGCCTGCAATTAACAGGCTTTTAAAGAGAGCAATTTTTAAACAATGTCCTTTTTGTTTGTCTTTTGTGTGTGTGTGTGTGTGTGTGTGTGTGTGTGTGTGTGTGTGTGTGTGTGTGTGTGTGTGTGTGTGTGTGTGTGTGTGTATGTGTTTATATCCTCATTTTTTCTTTTATGGATTGGCTTATAATTACAGATTCTGATTCTATTAAGCACTTTAGTGTATTTTTCTAAAAATGCTTTTACTATTTCAGTAGAGACCAGGTCACGAACACATCAAACTGATGACGTTCTTTATTTTACACATATTTAAACTTTAAGCAAATAAAGTTACAAAGTTTTTAAAGTCTTTAAGTAATTTTCTTCAAGCTACTTACATTAAATTCAAATTAGTGTAACTTATTTTAGTGAATCAATGAAAACACATTTTAAAATTATTTATGCATTCATTCTTTGATTTTTACTAGTTTTGCTTAAAGGCTACTTGAAAAAAATTACTTGAAATTACATTAAATATATCTTAAATTAGTAAACTAAAAATTTATGGAAAAAATTTTCCAAAAAAAAAGTCCAAAAAGCACCAAAAGAATTATTTAACTTAAAAATCTAAAACTAAAAAAAAAATACTTTTGTTTATTTTTAAAGCTATTCTGCCCCACTGTGCATTATAGTCACAGTTTAAAGCAAGTTTTTTTTTCTATTCAAAATGCATTTCAAAATCACATTTTTTTCATTAGAAAATGCAAATATTTAGTGCACGGAAACTTTCGGCTTCGGCCGAAACCGAAACCGAAATTTCTGCTTCAATAATATTTTTACTTTTCCTGTTTCAGCCGAAATTTCGGTTCAAACCGCAACCGAAATTAGCCGAAACTTTTTAAGATTTTTTTTTAAGTTTTAATTTAGAGTGGGATTATGATGGTTTCTTAATTGTAATCGTTTGATAGTAAATCAATTTTTAATTATAACAATTGTAAAAATTTTAATTGAAATCACGTTACATAATAGTTTTAAATTACTATTCTCAAAATCATTCTTAAAATGAATTAAGATTTAAGTAAAGCAACCCAAACCAATAGTTTCATCAAAAGTTTCTCAGTACTAATTTTTATAATGGAAAATAATCGATAAAAAACTGGTTTATGGAATCATTTTACCGTGACAGGTAGTGATTTCAAACACGGAACTTGCAATATCTGCAATTTGAAAGTATCTCGTGAATCGCACAATCCAAAACTTCAATCACTTAGCGGACTTTCATCACATTTAAGAAGTGGTTTACTCTAAAAAATCTCTTAACTGAAAAAGCAATACAACTACCGGCAGTCCTATAAATCTCAAAAATTGATTCAAACTTCAAAGAAGGTCTGAAGTTTCTTGTGCGACCGTGGCGCAGTGGTTAGAGCGCTTGCCTTTTAAGCAGGAGATCCAGGCTCAAAACGAGCTTCGCATATATTTTTGCATCACGGTAATGAAGGAGGCGTGAACTTCCTGGTTAAATGCACTTCCGCGGTGCTCCGTGACAAGACCTATAGGTCTTCTTGGGGCACCTAAATAACAACAACAACAAAAAGTTTCATAGATTTATATTAGAAAACAACATTAAAAGCAAAGTTTGGTTTGGCAAAAGTAGCAAAGAGATTCCTTAGACCTCCACCAACATCTGTCGAAGTTAAAAGGTTGTTTTTAACTGCTGGAGAAATTCTTTCAAATGAAAGAAACAGACTTTTGCCAGAAAACATGAAAAAATATTTATTTCGCAGAGAAAATACTTCAATTATTACCTTTAATTATTGAAATGTCTTGACATATTAGAGTTTTTATCAAACTATGTTACATGGTGATTGGCTAGATATATGTAAAATAGTTTTTTTTTGCTTTAATTCGGTGATCATGAAAGGTTCAGGGATTTTAAACATTCATTTTCAAATTTCGGCCGAAATTTCGATTTCGGTTTCGACTACGGCTTCACTGAACCGAAATTTCGGTACTTTCGGTTTCGGCTGAAATTTCGGTTTCGGTCGATCACTACAAATATTAAAGATCAATAATCTGTAAACTTTTGTTTAAGGGTTATTAGACCCTTAAACTTTTGTTTGTCATAGTTAAATAAACTTTTATTTAAACTTTGTCAAACAAAAGGTTTAACTTAATAATGCAGTCGAAATTTTTTTCTAAAAAAAAGATATTATATTTTAAATTAAATTAATAACTAATTTAAACTAATTAAAGATCAAACAAAAAATTGTATTTATCTGGTTTTTTTCCCATAAATGCACGAGTTATTATTTTTCTGACTTATGCATTTTACAACTTTTTATGTCTTTTGTCAATCATTTCTGTTAATCTTCTATCAATCATTTCTATTAATCATTTCTGTTAATCTTCTGTCAATCATTTCTGTTAATCTTCTATCAATCATTTCTATAAATCATTTCTGCTTATCTTCTGTCAATCATTTATGTTAATCTTCTGTCAATCTTCTGTCATTCATTTTTATTGATCTTCTGTCATTCATTTCTGTTGATCTTTAACTAATCTTCTGTCAATTTAACATGCTTATTAAATCTCTTTTTAGCTATTTGCAAATAAAAATTTTCCCTTTTTTTCCCGATTTATAAAATTAAAAAAAAAATTAAAATTACAATGAAATTCAATATTTTCAAAAAACAATTGTGAATCAGCGTGTTCATTTTTAAATTGCACATGTTGCCATCTAGTAAGAAGTAGCAAAACTTAAGCATTACTTAAAATCAAAAAAAAGATAAAACAGGGTTTGATTTTTGAATTGAAGTTTGTTTTGCTAAATGGCAACATTGGGAAAGAAAGGGTTAAAGCACTATATTGGTAACCATGTATATATAACTATAAATAAATATATATAACTAACAGGATAGTAACACATAGCTTACACATAATTAACATCACAAGTTGATAACAACATTTATTTGTGATAAAAAAAATAAATTTAATTTAATAACGGAAGATTTATACTTCCTTCATTTATTTATTTATTGCGGTAGTGGTGTAGTGGTAAAGCGCTTGCTTCATAAGCGAGAGGTTCCGAGTTCGATCCCCACCACGTCCCTGGTAGTACCGCGCTCAACTTGTTTCTCCGCGCAGCGGCCTTGTTCGTCAAGGTTCGTGTTTCGGAGCTATAGAGTTAAGAGAGGGTTATTAACCACTAATAAGTAGCCTCCTCATCTGTAGTGGCCTTCTCAGCCTTGAGGAGGTGAATAAAAAAAAAAAAAAAAAATTTAATGATCCAAAAATTAAAGTAAGTGCATTAGTTTTGGTTTTAGTGCATTACTAAAAATATTTGGGATTCAGCAGTATGACAAACAGCTTGTCTTTTGACAAGTAGTCTATCTGATTTTTAAGTTATAAAATATAAAAAAAAATTATTAAATTACATAATTTGAGCCCCTGAGATGCATAGTGGTATAAGTCACTCATATCTAGTTTTGAGAAGTCTGACTAATATTACTATGGCTGTGAACAAAAACAGCTGTTTAGTGAGGAGCATAACAAAAAACAGTTCTAGCATCATTATCGATATCATTAGACTTATCCCACTCTGCCATGTAATAGAATAAACAAAATGCTAACCATTGGTAGCAATAACTCAAAATATTGAAAAAAGTGACTTATACCACTCATAACTATGCATCTCATGGGCTTATATAGCATAATAAACTTTGGAATGAAAAAAAAGACAATGGTTCTTTTTTTTATAGGGAAGTTAACAATTTCTTGTAAAAAAATATACTTTAAACCGATTTTCAAGGAACCTTTTAAAAAAAATTTTGTTTTTGCTACCTTTTCGCATATTTCCACCATATCTTGGACTTCTGGTTTTATTATATTGATCAACTTTAACAGCCTCTAAGGTATAAATAATTTTTAGTTTTAGCTATTTTTACTTTTTAAATAAGTATTTTTTTAAATATTTTACTTAAAAAAGCAGCAATTCAGCTACCATTTAATACTGAAATTTGATTCAAAATAACTATATATACTAATTAAATAAAATCAATAGTCTGTAAAAATGTAAACTGGTTTAAACATATGCACAGTTCCTATAAACTACTTTAATATTTCAGAAATTGAGTCATTTAGAATTCTTTAAAACCATCAATAAAGGTTCTTTTTACGAATCTACAAATATGACTTTAGAATCTTTTGCAAAGGTTCTTTGAAAGCTTAAAATAGATTAATCTTCAAAAAGATTCTTTGAATTTTTTAGGAATTCTTGATATGAAAAAAAGTCATAACCTTATGTATGTATATATACATTATGTATGTGTGCTTACATACATAGATTATGTATGTGTATAATGAAAAATCTTAAATTAAAAGTATATACCTTGTTGCAAGGAAAACTTTTTGCAGCATGGGGCAGAGCTGGAAAAAACAAAAACAAATTGTTACAAGCACAAGAAAAAATAATTAAAAAATAATTATAATTTCTATAAATATTTAAAAAAAGATGGTAGCAAAGAATTAAAAAAAAATGATTTGATACATAATACTTAAGTGAAAACTTAGTATAAAATTATAAAAGCTTTTTGAACTTACTATCTTGATCTTCATCGTCAATTTTTCTTTTTTTTGAGTTCTAAACAAATGTCACAGTTGAAAGCATGTATTTGTAATCAAAAATCTATTATCATATAAATTACTATCATAAAATTAAAAAGATAAAAAACCCTGATATATATAAAAAATATAAATCAAAATTTTTTTTTTCAAAAGTTTAGCACTTATGATTTAACACTTGTGTAGTTAGGGTAACCTTCCCCTTTCATACATCAACCCGTTTTGCAGAACAAGACAGATTATATTTATTCTATTACTAAAATAATAAAATTGAGGGTTATTTATCTGAATTACTTTTTCCTAAAGTCAGCTTCATGCATCACACCACTACACACACACACACACACACACACACACACACACACACACACACACACACACACACACACACACACACACACACACACACACACACACACACACACACACACACACAAAAAAAAGGCATAAATTATATAGAGCTTTCAAAAACAATAATAGCTTTCAATAAAAAAATAATATTACAAAGCATCACCATAATGATACCGTCATTGAAAGAATCATTGTGATTTGAATTTGAATTAAGAGTTTCAAAGTGATCAATATTTTGTTGCACAACATCTTTCACCACTAAAAACTCATCCTAAAAAAAATTTTAAAACTTTAAATATAAAGTTAAATATTACAATTCAATTTTCCATTTTTCAATTTTCTTTTTTTTCTTAAATATTTTAACTTCATTATGAAGCCTCTCCTATAAAGAATAACACTGAAATTAAAAAAAACTGAAAAAAAGTGAAACTTATTAGCATAAAGTTTATAAATTCAAATTTGATTATATAACAACAATAGTTTTTTCCTTGATAATCAAGAGTAAAAAAGAAAAAAAACTCCTACCTTAATCATTTTATCCAGTGCAAAGATTTTATCAGGAATCGAATGTGTAACAAGTTTTTCTGTCTAAAAAAAAATACACTCAGATCTTTTTGGTTGCAAGGAGTTTTGAAACTTGGTTGGTTGTAGTGAGATATTTGTTAATTATTATTTGGTTTGTGAACATTGGTAAAATCATGAAAACATATATCTATAATTATTCTATCATTTTTGTTAAGGATAAAGATTTCCAAAAAAAATACTGAGTCACCTCCATCATTATGACATTAAAAAATTAAAAGTATTTATTTATCTAAACTTATCTTCTGATAGGTAAAAATAAGTGAGTGATTTCTTAACAGATGATGTCAAGACAAAAGATAATTTTAAATTAATTGTTGTGCAGATATAAACACATATTATTGCTTATAAAAAAAAAGTGTGTAGCCAATGTTCAAAGAAAGTCTAAATCTAGTGAAAATATTAGAATAAATGTGTAGCCAATGGTCAAAGAAAGTTTAAATTTAGTGAAAATATAATAAGTGTGCAGCCAACCATTTAAGGAAAGTCTAAATCTAATAAAAATACAATAAGTGTGTAGCCAACAATTAAGGAAAGTCTAAATTTAGTGAATATATAAGTGTGTAGCCAGCAATTCTTAACGTTAGAATAATAGGGTTCTATCTCCCTTTTGAAATGTTGAGAGAATTTAACAAAATTTATTAGTCACTTGAATTTTTAAAATTAAAAGTAAAAATTTGTTAAATTTGTTAAATTAAAAGATCAAAATATCAAATTATTAAATTGATTGCTTATAACACACATTTATTATTCATTAAGAAATATAAATTGGTATAAGACCAAATAGTATATTGGAAGATGATAATTATAAGGTTTTATCTCCCAATTTTTATGGTAAAAAAATTAATTTTCTGTTTTTATTTATAACATTTTTGTTTTCAAAATTATATAATTTTAGTATATTAATCTTATTATTATTATTTATATAACATTTAAATACGAATATTTTTATTTTTTCATTGTTAATTTCAACCTTATTTAATAAAGTTGGAATTGACAATTAACTTGTAAACAAGCAATTTTAAATTATAAAATTAATCATGTAAGATTAATTATAAAACATAAATAACATAAAAAACATTTATTTTATCAATATAAACAACACAGTAAAATAGTTAAATAATTAAAAATCAAAAGTTAAATTCTCTCAACATTAAAAAATGGAGATAGAACCCTATTATTTTAACGTCAAGAACTAAAGAACGTTTAAATCTAGTAAAAATATAAGAGTAAATGTGTAGCCAACAATCAAAAAAAGTCTAAATCTGTTTTTATCTTATGCTGAGCTAGATTTTTTTTATAGCCTTAAAAAAACAAATATACCAACATATTTTGTGTAAACATAAAATTTCTAAATATTAAAAAGCCAAAATGACTTTAAAAAAATAACTTCAAATATTTATATATATTTTTCATAGCTTAGCCAATAGAGCAAATTCAACTATATTTTCAATATGTTTTTGGACCATAGCATCCATAGCTTAGCCAATAGAGCAAGTTCAACTATTTTTTCAATATGTTTAAAAGAGAAAGGACATTATCAAAAGAACCAGCCCAAAATACCACTCTATTTAAAGCATAATATGCATTAAAAAGAACCAAGAAAGATAAAGTTGTCACCACACCTATCTGTGCATAGAAACTGAAGTAAAAATACAAGTTATAAACTGTTTAATTATTACTTTAAAACTAGTAAGTAATTATTACTTTAAAACTCCCAGGAGTTTAGAAGATATTTACAATACCCAATATTACATCATAATACAGTTGACTCTCTGTATCTCAAACTCTCAGAGAACCAGGAAAAATGTTCAAGATATCGAGAGGATTTTGGCTCAAATGAGTGCGCAAGGGACTGAAAATAAAGTACAAGATACACAAAAATTCGAGATTGAGTAGTCCAGATATCGAGAGTCAACTGTAGTCAAATTTCAAAGAAAACATATAAAGTTTTTTTAAAGAGATCAGGACTGGACCCCAAAAAAAAAACATTTTTTTGTGAATTTTTTTTAAATTTAACATAAAAGTTGTATTTAATTTAAAAAGCCTTAAATATATTGCGCGCAAGAGTTCAGAAAATTAATTAAAATAGTTACAACAATAGAAGTTGTCTAAATTATCACCGAAAAATAAACTATCACAGATAATAAGATAATTGGGTAGTTAAACTTAGGCAATTTAATTAACAAAATGATGCAGAAAAAAAAGTGACACACACACACACACATATATATATATATAAATTAGAAATACCAACTTTAAATAACTGCACAAACAGATAAATCTTATTATAAAAAATTTAAATTTGAACAGAAACTTACATCAACAACTATCTGTGCTGCATAGTCAGACACCTAGTTATAAAAAAAACAGTTTTTAAAAATATTTAAATACAAGCATAGACATACAACACAAGAGAGCATTTAATAACAAATGTGTTATGTCATGTATTACAAACTGTTGGGTTTCCAAACTAAAAATGAAAACTTTAATTATAAAAGATTAAAATAAATCACACTGTACTAGAAAAATACTCGCGTTAAACATTTCACAGATGAAGAGTACTCAGATTATAAGCAAGTACTGGTTTAGTATTTGTTCAAGTACTAAGCAAGTACTACTAGGTTTAGTCCCAATCACATCCCTGGTAGTACCACACTCAACAAATATCTTGATCAAGCTTTTTATTTAAGAAATATAGGCAAGAGAGTGTATTGTGTGCGTGCATGTATATTTGTGTGTATAAAAAAAAAAAAAAAAAAAAAAAAAAGAGTAGCCTCCTCGACTGTAGTGGCCCCCCTCGGGCCTTGGGGAGTTAAATATTCTAAAATATATATATATATATATATATATATATATATATATATATATATATATATATATATATATATATATATATATATATATATACACACACACACACACAGTAGAATCTCTCTAATTCGAATTTTATGGAGAAAAATAAAAGTTTGAATTAAAGAGATTTTTGAATTATAGAAAGTTGACTTTTTAAATATTATTTTCAAAGTAACGAATAGAAATCAAACAAACAAACAAATAGTAATTCTTAGACCTAATAGCAATATATATTATGTGTTTTAAACTTTAAAATTTGAAAAAAATAATCAGTCATTATAGTCTTTTATGAGCTAGTAAATTCATGTCAAAAAAAACAAATATACCAACATATTTTGTGTAAACATAAAATTTCTAAATGTTAAAAAGCCAAAATGACTTTAAAAAAATAACTTCAAATATTTATATATATTTTTCATAGCTTAGCCAATAGAGCAAGTTCAACTATATTTTCAATATGTTTTTGGACCATAGCTTGAAAATTTTTGAAGCATAACTCTATCGCAAAATATAAAGCTTTTTATTTTACCAGCAAGCCACTAATTGGTACAATTAGTGGCTCAGATGGTAAATAATTGGTATCAGCTGGTAATAATTGGTATCAGTTCTCATTTGTTTAAACCATTTAAGTACAGCTTTGTTTACTAGGTAATACAAATCAACTTTCACCTGTTTAGTCAAATATTCTTGACAAAACGCGTCAAAGATTTTATCTTCATCCTTTTCCTAGGTGGAAAGAGTGTTTGGTGGAATATCAAAAATTTTTGAAACCTCTTTATTTTTTTTTCCTTTCTTCAATTCCATTAGTCTTTTATTTCTGCTTTAAATAGTTTTCTTTATGTCTCTTTGATGCCATGATTTTTTAACAGTAGAAGATAATTTAGACTAATCGTTTTTTAAAAATTCACAACATTCAAAATTTGAAAAAAGATTTTGACGGTTTAATGAGCTTTTTACGTGTCAGAAATTAAAAAAGTTTGATTTATAGAGAGGATTTTACTGACGGGTCTAAAAAATCCATTTGAATTGTGGAGGTTTTCGAATTATGGAGATTCGAAAAAAAGGTTTTTTAAGCGCATTTCACAGTGACTGTGCATTTAATCAAATTATGGAGGTTTTCAAATTAAGAAGATTCGAATTAGAGAGATTGTACTGTGTGTGTGTGTATATATATATATATATATATATATATATATATATATATATATATATATATATATATATATTATATATATATATATATCAGGGGCTATTCTAGACTATTTTCGACAGTGTCAACTGTATTTGGGCAGAGCCCAAATTGAAATTTAAGGACTTTTTTTTTTTAACGTTTTTCACAACAAATATTGTTTTATTCACAAAAAAGCACTGATTTTTTGCTCAATTTCGCCAGGACAGAATGGGGGGAGGGGGTTCAGCTGCCCAAATTTTTTTCCTATAATAGACCCTGTGTATATATATATATATATATATATATATATATATATATATATATATATATATATATATATATATATATATATATATGTATATATGTATATATGTATATATGTATATATGTATATATGTATATATGTATATATGTATATATGTATATATGTATATATGTATATATATATATATGTATATATATATATATATATATATATATATATATATATATATATATATATATATATATATATATGTATATATGTATATATGTATATATATATATATATATATATATATATATATATATAAATATATATAAATATAATATAAAACACTAAAAAAAATATTAGTAACTACATCATTTCATCATTCCATGATGAGTTTTTTAACTATTGTTAAAAATATTTTTAAATACCGTTCTGTAGTTTATTTTACATGGGTACCTGGGTTAAATTGTTCAATAAAGTAATATATATATATATATATATATATATATATATATATATATATATATATATATATATATATATATATATATATATATATATATATATATATATATATATATATATATATATATATATATATATATATAGAATACAGAAACACATCAAAATTATGACGTTTGAAATGACGTTCATCAAATTTAATAGTGATTTTAAAAATACCAATAATTTTTATAAAAATATAATAAACAAATACAAAAAAATATTGATTTTAATGTGGCATAAATAAACATGTTATTTTAAATATTTATTTTCAAAATTACAAACTTTATAATTTATAACTTAATATTTGAATGCAAGGAAATATATTATTTTAGACATGATTAAGCTAGGCTTTTGAACCTTTAACTAACAAACACTTAATCTCTCACCTTGAATCTAATAACTTACTTTCTGATCATCAATATAGATTTCAATCTTCTCGTTCTACAGCTGATTTGTTAACAGCAATAACCGATAAGTTTTATGGTGCATTAGATAAAGGTGGAGAGATTAAGGCCATTGCTCTTAACATTTCTAAAGCTTTTGATAAAGTTTGGCATGCTGATCTTCTCCATAAGCTTTCTACTTACGGTGTATTTGGTAACATTTTTAAGATTATTAAATCCTTCCTTTCCAATCATAGTATAAAAGTTGTCCTCGGTGGACAGCACCCTTCTTATTCTGTAACTTCAGGGGTTCCTCAAGGTTCTATCCTTGGCCCTATACTCTTTTTAATTTACATTAACGATCTTCCAGATATTCTTACATCTGAGGTAGCATCGTTCGCTGATGATACTACCATTTATTCTTGTCATGATAAGAAACCAACACTCTCTGATTGCTTGGAAGGGGCATTTGAGCTTGAAAAATATCTCACTTCTGTTACAGCACGGGGGTCACTGGCTTGTGAACTTTAATTCAGGTAAAACTCAATTTTTCAGCCAATTGTTATCACAATAATTTAGATCTTCCTATATTTATGAACAGTAATGTACTCGATAAGTCATCTACCCTTCACCTTCTAGGATTAACTCTTATTTCTGATCTTTCTTGGAAGCCATATATCAAATCCGTTGCTAAATTAGCATCTGCCAAGGTTGCATCTCTTTATTGAGCTCGCCACTTTCTTACTCCGGATTCTATTCTTTATCTCTATAAATCTCAATTTCGGCCTTGTATGGAATACTTGCATCCAACCTCCAACCATTATCATAACATTGTAATGTTGCTTCTCTTTCTCTTTTCTACAGTTACTATAATAGGCACTGCTCTAAAGAGGTAGCGCTCTTGTGCCATCTACTAAAATTCATTCTCGTGTTACTCATCATTCAATTAAGTCTCATCTTTTTTCTGTGACTGTCCCTAAGTGCTCCAAAAACTCTTATTCCTCTAGTTTTTTTCCTTGAACATCAGTTCTTTGTAATTCGCTTACTTTATCTTGCTTTCCTGATTCATATATTTTGCAATCCTTTAAGTCAATCTGTATCTTGCTCTACAATCTTCATCTTTTCTCTTCCAGTAACTTCCAACTCCAATTAGTGGTTGCTTGCAGCCTTGTTGGAAGTAAAGAAGTTTAAAAGAAAAAAATGTGTTTTCTTTACAGAAACTGTAGAAAAACAATGAAAAAAAATTGTCCATTTTCTTATTGTATTTTCTTGTTGTTACACAAAATTGGACTATAAGTAAAAATATGAACTATAGTGGCTCCTAGGCGTTGGGGAGGTTAATACAGGGTTCATGGCAGCTTTAGAAATCTATTTTCCCTGAGTTTTCCCTGAGTTTTCCCCTGATTTCAAGTACTTTTTCCCTGAGTTCGAGTGGTGAAAAGTATAAAATTTTCCTTGTTATTGTTAAAGGATATAATACTTTCTCAACTGAATCCATATTCAGCTAATATTTTTATCAGAATTTTAAAGAAATTAGTTACTTCTTCATAATTAATTGATAACAATCTGTTAAAAAAAAAACTCAAAATTTGTATATTGCAAAATAACTTTAATTTATATATAAATCTAAAACACATTCCCTGAGTTTTCCCTGATTTTAAAGATTTTTAAAAAAGTTCCCTGAATTTTCCAGGTATTCCCTGATTTTTTAAAATTTAAAAACCTTTCCCTGGTTTTCCAGATTTTCCCTGAGTGCCATGAACCCTGTAATACATTAAAAAAAAAAAACTTTAAACAGGCTGTATCATTGTAGCTTTAAAAATTTACAACCATCATATATTGCTAATATATATTTTTTTAATTCTTACACTTTCTTAGTTGGCAAACAACCCTGCATATATTATTTATAATATAAATTATGTCAAGTTTATTTAAAAATTAGTTTGTACAGATGCCTAAATATTGTGCTGTCAAACATCTATCAAAAACTGCCTAGAATAGCTTCTTTATATAATTAAAAGTTACATAAGAATTAAATAAAAAATATAAATATATTGAGTTACCTCTTTTGCATTCTTTAGATTTAAATTTCCAAACTAAAAAAGTATTTATTCATTAGCATAACATATATGTTAGAACTGTCTAAAATACAATTTGTTAGGTAGCAACAATTGTTTCTTAAGTTACAAGTTTACTATAATTTTTTTTTCAACCATAAAGAAATACACATAAAGCACATATTCAAATTTAGCATAATTTTTTAATTTAATTTTTTTAAAGTTGCCCAAAAAAAACCTTACGGTCTTATCAAAGAGCACCACCGAAGAGCGTTTGAAAGGAAGTTCATGCCTCATTCCTTACTGATGATACAAAAATTGCCCAGAGATGCCATTGAACCACGGATCTCTAGCTTCTGAGACAAGTGCGCTAACCAGGCTTGGACAGGAATGGCGTGCAATCGCACTCTGTAACTGACCACACTAAACTTTTTTTCTTTACAACTTGACCATGACTATTTTGATGTTTTAACAATTTAAATGCAATAAAAAGTGTTACGTTATAAATATCTTTTAATTGTTGATCTTTTCTAAAGTTTTTAAAGTTTTTATTTTACACAAAGGCTTTAAATAAAACCATAAAATTAATTATAATGATTGTTTACATAAACACATGTGTAAATTAATAAAAAATGTTATATATAAGTTTTTTTATGTAGGCATGTATTTTCTATGATAAATTTAAACGTTTGAAACTATTTTCCCATGTCTTCCAAAAAGTTTTTTAAACCATTATTTTTAGAAATAATTTTTTACTTAAATTTATGAATAAGTTCAAAACCTTTTGTGACTACTAGCTTTTACACATTTTATGTGAATTATGCAAGAATATAAAATAACTTTATTTACTTGCATGCAAGCATGTATTTTGTTGATTAATGGAAAAGTTCTGAAGCCTTTTGTTAATAGCATTTAGCATAATGTTTATATAATTAATTTTTATAATTAAACTTACGATTTTTTTAAATCTTTTAAATGTTATTTTTTTATTTGTTTTAACATTTTATTTGTTGAAATTTTTTTTTTTTATTATTTTCAATTATGATAGGAATGAATGAGTTTAAATCTTTTATAATAATTTTTAAATTCGTTATGCGAAGCGTTTATTAATAAAGTTGTAATGCTCAAATTAAAATTAAATTAAATTGCTTGTTTGCTGTTTATTTTATTTAAATCGCAGGTGCATTTTATTATTTTTTTCTTCCTATTTTTACGAATAAAAAAGTTAAAAACCTTTTTTTTTTTTTACTTATTAGAGCATTAAATTATTAAAAATTACTATTTTAAAAAGACTACGCTATTTTTTTAAACAATTTTTTTTTTTGCAACTTTTTTGAAAAAATAAATGTTTATACAACTTAAAAATATTATATACAACACATTTTAATAAATTTAATAAAATTTGTTCATTTATTAAACAATCATTAGTAGTGTTTTGTTACTTAATTTAAAAGTGTTTTGTGTAACATTAAAAAAACGCTTAAAAAGATAAGTTTTAATAACAATTATTTCATACCTAATTAAAACGTAACAAAAAGTTTCACTTCAGGTTTAAGTTTTTATTTAATTCCTTTATCATAAGGAATTTTTTTTTTGTGTCTTTTTTTGTTAGTTTTTTTTTGATATTTTTCCTACATTCAGCACATTTCTGAATCATCAAAACATATAAACAACTGTGGTCAAGTTGTCAAAAAAAAAAATCATTTGTGTGGTCAGCATTAGGGCTCAATCACACGCCTGTCCAAGCCTTGCTAACCATTGCGCTATGATAGTTCAAAAAATAAAAACCGTTAGTGGTAGGATTCGAACCACAGCACTTTGTTTCAAAAACTCTGCAAGCTAACCACTCGTACAAACAGGTGTGTTATCAAAGTAAAAAACAATAGCATCAAAATAAAAAGCCATTAAATTTTAGATTGAATTACTGACTGCTAGTAAATTTATTATAGAAAAACACAGCATTACCCACAAAAAAAAAATTATCAGATGCTGTGTTATTATTAAAATTATATAAAGCACAAGGAGTATAAAAACCCTCTTTTATATACTTAATAATTTGATAAAACAAGGAACTTTTATAGAGAAATTTAAAAATGCAAGATTTTAAATCTGGAGATAATAATATCTCAATAATATCAATAATATAATTATAAATCTACTTCCATTCTTCCTTGCTTCTTGAAAAACCTGGAACATATTGTGTACAACACACTATAATTATTTTTAAATAAAAATAATGTCTTTTAAAATAAACAGCCTGGGTTTAAAAAGAACACTCTACTGCTCATGCAATTCTTTACTTAATATATTTATAAACAAAGTATTAATACTAATATATTTATAAAGAATTATATATATAACTTATATGAATTAAATGAATCAAGAAAGCAAGATGAAGGGAGCAAATTCCAAAGAACTGATGTTTGAGGAAAAAAACTAAGGAACAAAAACTAGATAAAAAAGAATTTTGCAAGCACTACGGACCACAAGCTGTAGAAGCTGTCTAAGCAGGAAAATACTTTAGATAGAGAAGCTGGAGTGATACAAATGTCAAGCAATGGATCAACCTGTTTGTCGGCTATATCAGGTAGGATGTGATTAGTGAAATCAAGTGATGAGATTGATGAAAAGTTTTTAGCAAACAATTCAGCTTTGTCATTAGGTTAGGTAACAAAACATATTCAGTACTATGGCTACTGGGTCTGAGGCCCTTCCTAAAACCTGTCATTAGGGCTCTTAAAAAAAGCTCCATACATTTGCAAAAGAGCCCCTAAATTTGCAAACGGGCTCTTTTAAAGTTGCTGCACCCCCTCCCCAATTGAAGGTTTTTGTTTTCAATTTGTCTTAGAAATGTTATAACTTTATTTTTACTTTGTTTTAAAAACCCACTCAGTTCTTTGGTCTTGAATTTTCTTTAAGTTAAAATAAAAAGAATAAAACTTGTATTTACTAAATGTTGAATTAATAATCCTTAATTCTGATCAAGTGAAAATTGAGTTCTTTATTAATTTATATTTTAAAAATTTGTTTAAAAATTGTAATCTGGCTAATACTAGGCAGCCCTTAGAATTAGGAAAAATAAGATTGGCAAAAAAATTGCCAACTTAAAACTCTTTTAGGTCGGCACAAAATTTTGAATTAAGGTTCAACAAGTTGACAAACCTGCAAAGACTTAAAATTGAGAGAAAAACAAATGCCAAGTTCAGCGACTTTTTTTTCAAGCACAGACAATGATTTAGTAAAACTAAATCAGGTTAGTAAAGAATAAAATATCAACGTTAACATAAGTTATTTAAAAAAGAACAGTATCTGATATTAATATTAGCTGGGACGGAATGTGTTCTTTATTAATGTTTTTAATTTAGCCCTGATTTTGTAGATGGAATTAGAGCTCCAACAAATATCAGTTTTTTCACCTGAAAAGTGAAAGAAAAAAAAAACTTCAAAAAAGTAACAAAACAACAACAACAAACAAAGAAACATGAAACTGCAGAGAAGAATTTTTTGATTTAATTCAATAACACTGAAATGTATTTTTTCCTATCTTATATTAAAAACTATTATATAATAAAAATGATATTGATAATATTTATAAAAAATAATCATATAGTTAATGTAATTCAGAAATGACTTTTAAGAATGATGTTCTTTAAAACAATTTCAAAAATTTCAAAACCGATTCTTTTATATTCTAATTTGAAATTTTAAAATTATTTTTGAAGCTTTTAATAAAAAGTTAAAAGATAATAAAAATGCAACATAATATAGCCAACATCATAATATTAAAATTGATTAATGTCTAAAGGGTTTATAGGCTTTTCAAAAGAGAACAACTCTATATTATATTCAATATATGTATACTACTATTCTAGGAGCAATAATATACTGATTAAAAGTTTAATTTTATGAAGTAAATGAAGAAAATACTACATTATTTTACAAAATAATAGCTAATACTTCATTTATTTTGATTATGACGAGCACAGTTTTGAAAAATCTCCATTCTCCATCGGAGGTATTTATAAAAAGGTCTATTATCTCATTTGAAATTTAAATAAAGTTGGTTTTGCCATTTTTAATTTAACTATTTTATTTAGAAAATTAAATAACACATTTGTTTTGCCATTTTTTAAAAATATTTTTATTTAGAATTTAAATAAAGCGTTTTGGTATTTTCATAATAATTATCTTATTTAGAACTTAATTAAAACATTTGTTTGGGCATTTTTGTTTAATATATTTAATATTTTACATTTAAAAGTAATCTACTTTATCAAATTAAAATATTGAAATCCCTCAACAGAGAACTTTAATAAACCCAGCGCATCAGCTTTTATAGATTCACAATTATTTTCAGGATGAAAAAAATAAGAACATAAGGAAGCCTTACTTAGATGATTTATTTTTTGTTGTTCAAAATTCATTTAGCTTTTAAAATTAATTTAGCTTTGCAAAACTCAATTTATCTTACAAAATTCAATTAATCTATTAGAATTCAATACACATTTCGAAACTCATTTCATTTTCTGAAACCAATTTATCTAATTGAAAATTATTTTATTCTTTTGAAATTATTTTAACTTTTCAAAACTCATTTTATTTTTGAAAAATTATTTAACTTGACAATTATTTTTTTTTTTCAAAATTAACTTTACTTGAGACGAAAAAAAACGCATCAGAAACCTCAAAAGAAAAAAATTTAGTAGATTAGTGAATTTTTTTAATTTGTAATTTTTTTTGCTAAAGTACATGCATTAAGCATACTTTTTATCTTTAATTTCTCCAAGTTTTTCGTTTTAATCAGTTTTTAATTAAACCTTAAGACTTTAAACAATGGCTTCTATTTACTTTGCAATATATATTGGTATAAAGAAGTTTTAGGATTGCTGCAAAAATAGTAATAGACCATTTTAATCAGGGCCACCTAGGGCTGTCACGCCGCCTGGGACAGCATCCCTGATTGGCGTCCTTACTCATCTAAATTTCCATATATTATAGATGAAGAACTTTTTTTTTTAGGTGCCTTTTTTTCATCTGCTGCCCGGGACAAACTGTCCCTTTTGCCCCCCCCCCCCTCTTAGCAACCCTGATTTAAATATACTTAAAATGCTGCTAAGAAAAAGGAAAGTTATTAATTAAATTTGCTGTTACATAATAACCAATATTAATACTATTAAAAATGTTATTAATAATATTAATAATTGATGTATATATATATATATTATATATATATATATATATATATATATATATATATATATATATATATATATATATATATAAACTAAAAATATGGGAAAGTTCATCTTACCTTGTAATCACTTGATGACATTTTATATGTTTATAACAAATATATTATTATAAAAAATATATTATCTAAATGAAAAATTGACAAACTGCATACATTCTGCTAAGAAATAATTTGAGTCTAAATATATTATTATAAAAAATATATTATCTAAATGTAAAATTGACAAACTGCATACATTCTGCTAAGAAATAATTTGAGTCTAAAATGGATATTTATTTTTCTTAAACATTTTTATTAAATATAAAAATGTAAGATATGTTAGAACTCATTAAAATTGATATCTTTTTACATAATAATAAAAATGCTAGCTAAATATGAATCATTATTACAAGAGCATCTCGTATTTAAAAGTATGTTTCTAACAATATATTTTAAAGATTCTAGATTTATAATTTTGCAGACGTTAAATTTTAATGATTTTTAAATTTTTATATACAGTGGTATAAAAATATCAAAAGCATCTATAAGCTTTATTGATTTCTCAGTTTAAAACATATGTTTATGCTTTTAAAATATAAGTAAAAAAAAAAAGTTACTAGTTACTTTTGGAAAGTACAAATAAAAATGAATTTTAACCAGTTTATTAAGTTTTTCAATTCTAGGGTGTTTCTGCATGATTAGTGTTGCCAGATGTCCGGCTTTTACAAAGGAGAACACAGTAAAAATCTTTAATTTTAAAGCTTCGACACTGTATTCTCCAATATAAAAGCTGGACATCTGACAACCCTATGCATGATTATAACTTATAACTCATTAACAAGTATGCATACAGTATTATTTGGTAGTTACTTTGGCATGTTTTATCCTTATTTTTAAAATTTAAATGACATAATTTAAATTAAATTGGGAAAGTATGTACATAACATTCAGCATTAATTTCCTTTGTTTATTTTTAATTTTATTTCGAATAGATTATATATCATGTGACACATAACACAGGTACACCTTTAAAAGCAATGTCACTGCCCTAGTCCAAGTTAAAGAGATCAAGCAAAAGTCCTACTAAATCTTAGTGAATTTTCTAGGATAAAAATTTTCAAATTAGATTTCAGTCAGTAAGTTGTTTATACCATCCTCAAAGATATTAGTTAAAACTTCGCTAAAATTCTCAACTTTCAATTGAAGAATTGGTCATATCTGCCATAGTATTTTGAAAGTCCAAATAATAATTAAAAAAGACCAGCAAGCAACTGATAAACACATTAGAATAAAAAATCATTAAGTTTTGTAACAATTGTTATCTTATCTAATCAAGCTTTTTTTGATTTGTGATCATATTTTCAATATTAGGCTTCTGCTTAATAAATAAAAGGTTAACCAACATTTAAATGTTGCTTGGAGAAAACCAAGTTGTATAACATTTATTGTACACAATTTATTGGATTGTTGTTCTTTGCTTGTATTTTAATATGCAAACTAGACTTTAAAAAATTTGGTTACTGAGTAAAAACAAATGAGGTTCAAAGTTACAGCAACATTTTAGAATCATATAACCAGAGCTCAGAAAAATGGCCAAGTCAGTGAGAGTCTTTATAAAAATTAAACAAAATATTTAAATATATATATATATATATATATATATATATATATATATATATATATATATATATATATATATATATATATATATATATATATATATATATATATATATATAGCTTCCTGATGATCCAGCAATGGTGAATCTTCAAGTTGAAGATAAAAGTTAGATAAGTGTTTTTTACTAATTAACTATTGCTCTGTTCTTTAAGAACATTGAGCACTCTATTTGTAAAATACACTAACATAATTTATATATATATATATATATATATATATTATATATATATATATATATATATATATATATATATATATATATATATATATATATATATATATATATATATATATATATATATATGGTGATAATCTCAATGTGCAATCTTAATATCGAGTGATAATCTCAATGTGCAAAATGATTATGTTCTAAAAAAGTTTGTTATCATTCATTTTATGTATTCTGTTAATAAAAATAAAAGCAAAATTTGAACCATCTGATATATTTGTATTACTTTTAAGTTTGATAATTTCTACTAACTTTAGAAAAGTTTTTTAAAAATTAGTAGAAATTATCAAACTCTCTCATAACACAAAAGCACAAATTATCAGTGATAATTGCCACCTGTATGACTATATTTTTTTTGACAAAAAATATAATCAAGTGGCAAAAGCTGATGGCAAAAATACATTCAAGAAAACAGTTAATATACTTTTATATTATTGCTTAGTGACACTTTATTATTTAAATATGTTAATGTTTGCTTAAAATACTATGTGAATTAAATTATTATATTTAAATGAGTATCTTATGGCTTATATATACACATACATACACATAAATATACATTTATGCATTTATGTTATGATATATTCAAGTATCAAATCTCTTTTATAACTTAGTCGATGGTCAAATAGAAGATTTATAAAAAAAAATTTTCTTGACTATATATGTTTAAAAAGAACAAGAAACCTTTTATTTAAACCAAAAAGTAATTTTACTACTCAAGAGATTCTTCACAAATGACTTCTATTCAAAAATTCGTTTGCATGAAACTTTTTATATTAATTTTTATAAAGCAAAATACTTGAGCAGCAAATTTCAGGATTAAAACTATTATATAAACAAGTATGTGATGAATATACTAAGATTTGAATACAGCTAAGCTCACATAAGAGGTAAAAATAATTTAAACATTCATTTTGAATTTAATTTCTGATTAACTTCATTGCACTGATTCCTAATAGATTATATTAAAGACTGGAAATTATCAAGATCAATTAAGATGTCTGAAATCTATCATTATATAAACTTCCTATTAAAGTTTATACAACAGCGATCTTAGATTTATGATAAATTTGAATAATAGAATAAATCATATATTACTAAGACTTTAGTTTATAAGTTTTCTAACGATAGTTATTGATGATTTTTAAATCGTTATAATTTATAATATTAAAGAATCTATAAATTTAGGAAGTTAAAGTTAGAAAATTGAAACTGAGTCAAATTTAAAGTATCATGAAAAGCGAAAATAACATTCAAATAAAGGAAAAAACTTCTATTCTTCACCTTGTTATATGCACTCGTCAGAAATAACCGAGCAATTTAATTAGACAACGATGACATTATGTTGCAGTGTCTCTTTGGAATCAAAGAATTAAAATCTGCAAAGAGAGTTTAAAAACTTTTTCTAAAAAGTTTTTATTTAAACTTAATGCATAAAGTTACTTCAAAGAAATAATAATGAAGACACTGTAGTACTTTAAACACGCATCTAGTCATCAGATTCATCAATTTAATGCTTGATGTAAGCAAATTTCAACTATACCGGCGGCCGCTATTAGCGCACACACAGAGCCGATTCATTCGTGGCTCGGGTTCGGTTCAGCGTCCGATTACTTTTTTTTTTTACATATTTAATACTTATTATATATATATATATATATATATATATATATATATATATATATATATATATATATATATATATATATATATATATATATATATATATATACATATATATATATATATATATATATATATATATATATATATATATATATATATATATATATATATATATATATATATATATATATATATATATATTTATTACTATTTTATATATATATATATATTTATTATTTATTTATTACTTATTTCTTTTAAATGTTTTTAACCGATGATAGACTTTTTTGCTTTCGACCTAATTTGATGTTTTTATTTTTTGCCGAATTTTTTTAACCTTTTTAATTGATTCTTTTAAAGTATTACTTTTACTTTAATTTTTAGTTGAAAATCCAGCTGATCGAAATCTTAGGATGTTAAAAAGTTTGTAATTCATGTTATTAATTTGATGTAAATATAAAAAATGAAAAAGTTGTTCTTTGAAAATCAAAATTGTCATAAACAAAAATTTAAGAAAGATTCAACTTAGACTCAGTTGTAGGCTTTTCATGAAAAAACTTCAAACTGTTGTATGTTTATAATAGCATTGCAACATCGCTAAACACACAACAATTTGAAGCCTATAGTTAAGGTATTTAAAAAAAACAAAAACGCTGTAACCCTTAATTAACTAGGGATTTATTAATAAAATAAAAAAATTTGTTGAGCATCCGGAAGCTTCGTGAATATATTCTTAAAAAGATATCCAAAATACATTTTTTAAACATTTATACGATGATATACTACGAATTGATTACATCAGGAACTATACAGCTTTTAAATATTATTTATGACTTTTGATATAGTAAAAGTTTTCCAATTAGCTCTACTCAATTAACCAATTAAATTCAATTAATTTTACTACCCATTAGCATAGTAAAATATGTTATTGCATACAGCTTGTTCAATTACATACAGCTTCTTCAGTGACATACAGGTTCTTCAATTGCGTGAATATAGATATTGCTTAACCTAAAATTTTCAACAAGGAGTTGGAAATCATTTGAAATTGTCATTAGTTTATATATGCTAACATAATTTGCCTGTATTTAATTGCAACCAGACATAATCTAAATAATTACAGTTAGACTTAGTCTAATTGTAATTATTTAGACTATGTCTGGTTGTAGCGATTAAACTAGACTTTTATAAGAAACAACATGGATAACTCTAGTTTAATTTGCTAGTGACAATACTGTTTAGTAGCGTTGGGAGAAGGGTGCAAGAGAAGCGAATGCTCCGCCCATCAAAATATTTAAAACTGGTTTCTTCTTTTTGAAATTGAGTAGCGAGTAGAACTTTTTTGTTTTAAGCTTTGAGTAATGCAATAAAATGACAATATGTAATATAAATTTATTATATTTTCAAATTTATTATATTTAACTTTAAATTTAACTTTTACTTTATGTTTTTTTAAATAACATCAATAATAGAGTTAAGCATTTTATTAGCTTCTTAAAATCACGTGTTTATGTGATTTTATTAATTATTTTCACTTATTATGTGGTATTACTTGTAATTAATTATTTTTAATATGGAACAAATTTGTTAAGTTCAAAAAATGCTTCATTACTGCTCATAACTGCGGATGGTCCTTCTGGACTATTGGTAGCCAACCAAAGCTCTTCTGAGTTTACTTTCTTTTCTTAAGTCACTGACGGGAATAACCATGAGAACGTCAGAAAAACTGTTGATTTAGATCAATGGGACAATATAACCCAGTTAACACAGATTGGTTCAGAATTGGTCAATATTTAGTCGAAATCGGTCGAAAAATAGATAAAACGTTTAGCGACCTATTATTGACAAAAATCTGACGCTTGATTTGATATGTATATTTCAAACTTTTTTTATATATACGTTTACTAAACGTCGATCTAACGTTTAGAATATCGACTTACATTAGTCAATATTGTAAACCTTTAATCGACCTTAATCAAACGTAATCATCTATAGTTTTAAAATCTACGCTTTAAATCTTTAATTTATACGTTTATTAAACGTCAATAAAACGTTTACAATATTGACTAATATAAGTAGTTATTCTAAACGTTTGATCGACGTTTAATAAACGTTTATTATATTATAATATAGTAATATAACCATTGGTCAGAAGACTCACATAACAGCTTAAGTCACGCGGTTTAAATAGGCATAATTAAAACGAAATAAAAAAATTTTTAAAAAAATTACTTTTTATTGGCTAAATAATTAATTTAAATGCGTGTACAAGATTCACTTCCTAACAACAACCGAAAGCAAAACGACTGATTAATAAGTAATAAACGAGTGTTGGGAGCTAAAAAGTTAAAAACCTCTTATCGCGACAATCCAACTTCCTAAATGCCAACAACTTTATGGACTCAGATGTTTTAGAAATTATTGATTGCAACATTGACACAGTTAAAAAATATGAGTTGCTGGTCTCTCGTTATGAAAGTCCTGCTGCAAGACCTTTTTTCGTAAGTTTTTTAAACAGTTTAAATTCATTTTGTAAGCGCTAGTATGATAGTGTAACAGTAGGTATTCATCTTTGCATTAATCAAGAGGTTTAATAAATAAATTTTTTTATTTTTTTATTTTAGATGCATTTTAGCTTAAATTAGTTACGTTTGCTAAAGAAAATCGGTAGAACAGAGCTGGTAAAAGCCACTGTAATATGGCGCGAAATTCTCCATGTTTATTTTTGTCAAAAATAAACATGGATGGTACAGGAAAAGATTTTCTTTGACTTAATCTTAATGTAAACTTTTATTTTCTACTGAGATTATATTTTAAAAATATTTGATAGAAATTTTTTAATATAATATTTCCACTGCCAAAAACTTGATCATTTAATATTTTTAATTATCGAAACATAAACAAGCATAGTGCACAAACATTTTTTCTCTAAACCCCCCTCTAACTCCCCACTATATGAAAACGTTTTATATAAGTTTATATCTTTATAAATAGTTTTATAAAATAAAAGTATAGTATAAGTAGTATAGTATAAAAGTTTATATTTTGATTTAAATAATTTTAACCTTGAAAGATATTTGAAAATGTGCAATAACAAGTACATAGTTTTTAGATGGTAAGTGTTGATTAGAAATTAATCAACTCTTACACATTTTAGAAGTTACAGAAACTATAAGATAGTCGATGCGTGTACTATATAGTCGATGTATGTGCTATATGTATGCATATATAACGTTATATACATATATATATATATACACACACACACACATTTTTTCCATTCACGCGTTTTTTCCATTCACCCTCTGTTATGCCAATATATTGTTTACCAGGTACATTTTTAGAGGAAACAACGCATTTATATACCACATTTTTTGATAAACAACTTACACTCATTGGACATTTGTTTATTTGTTTACAATTTTCTGTAGTTTTTTCATTTAGGATTTCTTTGACTTAATCTTAATGTAAACTCTTACTCTAAAATTGATAAGACATATGTTTTAAAATTAAAAAAAAAATTGAAAGTTTAAGTCAAAAATTTTGTAGCATAAACATCAAAAAATTTTTCTAATTTTTTTATAATTTCTAAAAATTTTCAAGCAAAGGGAGGCCCAACAAAGTATTAAAATAATAGTTTTGTTATATAATAATTTATTTTGAAACAAATAATGTGTTTGGTCGAATATTTTTTTAAAATAAAAAAACGACCTAAGTTCCTTTATTTTAAGACTGAAAACTTTGTGATTATATTTGTGAATATATTACGTTACTTTTTTATAACTTTATAAAAGGTTTAACTTTGATAGGATGATGTTTATGCTATAAATTGTTTATTTTAAACGTGTTATTGACTTTTTTTTCATCTTTTAATTTTATTTGTTTATGCGACACAATGGTTGCAAAAAGTGACCAACGGAGCTCTTTTTTACAATTTAAATTTTAAAATTTGTTACAAACAAACAAAGTTTTTTAATTATCTCAATACTTACAAAAACAAAAGGTTGCTGCTTCGAGTTATACCAAATCCTAACTTAAAAGTATGAAAAAAGACTATGAAACTAGTTTGCAGGAACTGAAAAAATAATCCCATAACTGTGTTTTAAAATGCAACATAACAACAGCTTATCAACGGAATGAGTCGTTAAAAAGAAGCGGCACACAACGAGCTTGCACTTGATAAAAAAAAAAGTAAAAATTTTACGAATGATACTTACCTGGTCTCACTAGACTCTGTGATAATTTTTAATAAAGAATAGCTTTGAATAGTTAAGTCAAAATAGATAAGTCGTAATATGTATATAAATATATATATATATATATATATATATATATATATATATATATATATATATATATATATATATGTATGTATATATATATATATATATATATATATATATATATATATATATATATATATATATATATATATATATATATATATATATATATATATATATGTATATATGTATGTATATATATATATATTTATATTGGTTTACTCTAGTAGAAAATTCTGATGAGAAGATCCTCTTTTCTTTCTTCAGACACAGATTATTTATCTTGCAATTTTGTGAAAGTTTATTTATTTATTTTTATCTTATCTTTGTTAAATGCTTATTTAAGGTTCTGACGACAAGATCTTTGCAATCTTTTTTCAGATACCTTGTTTAAATTTGTTATATTTTCTGTTATTGTAAGTTTATATTATTATTTTGATTATTGGTTATTTAAAGCTGTACAACGATTAACAAATGTAAACAACAACAACAACAAAAAAAACACATTTAAAACTAAATGATAAATGAAATTTAAAACCCGTGTATAAATTGGAATTTAGTAAATAATAATAAATTAAAATATTTCATTAACTCTTTGCCATTGCATTTGGGCCAGAGGGCGGTAATTTTGTTGGAGCATACGAAAAATTCGGAGTTTTGAAAATGCCTGATACAGTCAAAAAAACACCAAAAATTCTGGATCCGCCACTTAGTCTTAGTTTTCCCAGTTCTACAGCTCCATTAAAGTTAAAATACTATATTTCAAATTTATATGATATACTTTATATATTCAAATATATAAAATATTATTTTTCAATATTTTTTTGCCCCTACTTATACAACTTCATTTAAATTTTTGAATTATGCTTTTGACCAAAAATTATAACTTTGTACCTAAATATCTCATTATTGAAATTTAAAATTTTTTTTGATATCTTAACATATTTATATTGAGTGTGTTAGCTTTTAAATCCACCATAAAAAAAAACAAAAAAAAATTTCAAAATTTCAATTTTGGCAACCTTACGTCCAACTGTTAAAGGGTTAGTTTTGGAGGCAATCTGTAAGATATTTTTAATTCTTTTAAAGTAATTTATTGTGTAATTTTCAATTAATTTAAACAACTTGTAATGTAATTACTTTTTTTTGTGATGTAACTACTTTTTTTATTTGTATATATACATATTAATAATTTTCATTTTTTAACTAATTTTAAAGACTTCCATATATTATCAGGTTCATTTTGTTTGAAATTCAAACAATTATAGGCAATTTTAACCTAATTATTTAACGCTTTTTCAGTTCAGCTTTAAGTTATTTTTTTAACAAAATATAAAAAATAAATTGATATTAAGCAAGTGTTTCTTTTTAGAATTGAAAAAACTTTTGAAAAATCTTTTTTTCATTGCATGACAATAACAGACCTGTTAACATTATTTCTACTATTACTGTCATTTGCTGTCTAACAAAATACATACAAAGTTAAAAACAAAATACAGGAAACATATACAGCTCAAAATCAACTGATATATCTATATAAAAAATAAAAGTAAAAGCTGCAAAATTATTGAGTATTTATTAAAATAACTGAGTTTTACTATTAGGCAGCTGTTGCGGTGCTGATTTTTATCTGAAGGGGCCAAGATTTTTCTTTTTTGATATTGTCCAAAATGGTTAAAAGACTTAGGAAAAAGGCTCTAAAACAGCATTGTTTTACATTGAAACATTTTAATACCTGATTTAACAGAGAAACGAGAAATGCATAATTTTAACATTTATTTTCCAAAGAAATGTTGTTAAAAAGAAAAAAACTTAAAAAAGAAACAATAAAATTAGAAACATAAGATTGTAAATCAAATATATGCAAAAATATCATTGAATTTAAAGTTCTTTAGTAAAATACCAAAAGTGTTTTTTCAATTTTACTTTTACAAAAAATATAATTGCTTCCTTAATTAGTGATATTTCGCCAAGAATATTCTTTTTGTCAAAAAAAAAAAAGATAATTAATTGAACTTTTTCTGTATCATTTCTGATTAAAGCTATGTTTTGAGCAACTAAATTCTTGTATCAAAGCCCAATTTTTTTGGTAGCGATTTGTCTGATAAATCTATGAAGGCTTTGTATATCCAGTATCTTTTTAAAACGATTTGCCCTAATAATCCACCTTTTTACGTAAATCTTATCACGCCTTTGTTATAGAAACATTTTCTTTATTGGTTATTAAGGTGCTCTAGGAAGCCCATACGATCTAATCACAGAGCACTACTTATTTGGCATACGGTCTGTTATCAACAGACTGTATGCTAAATAATAAATGCTCAACATTATTATCATAAATGATGAAGGAACTTCCTTCATCAGCAAAAACGACTGTAAAACTCTTTGGAAGTATAAAATAATATTTTTAAACTTCCAAAAATAACGGGAATTTTAATAAATTCCCGTTATTTTTTAAGAGTGGCAATAGAAATATAAAACGCAGTCGTGTCTGAATAAAAATAATACTAACTAATTTATTATTTTCTTAAAAAATTAATGATCCTTAAAAATTTTATCATCACAAAAAAATTAAATAAATAAAGAATAACGGAAAAAGCTTTTTATTACTTCTCATTATAATAATACTTTGTGACTACGTTTGGTATGAATTCTACTTATATCCACTTTTCAATTATGGAAAGTATAAACCACTCGAGGATTAAACGCCTTATTATTTATATTCATTATGCCTTGACACTTTTCACTATTTTGATATTTCCTATGACAATTTTTGATCTGATCTTTCTACTCAGGTTGTTTTTGATTAGACATTAGAAGTTATCAACTTCTGGTTATTTTGACTCATTACTTGTTGAATTCGGTATAAATTTAATTTCATCACAATACTTAACCTGAAAAAAATTTGAAAAAAGATTGGGGAACCCTTTCTCCCTCTCCAATAGCCCGAACTACTATTGAAGTAAATAAATTTTGTGGTAAAGCCTTTTTTGAGCCAACTAAAAAAGTTAAATATGTCAGCTATTGTACAAGGCTTAATAAGGACAGCAACAAAGTTAGCGACAGTTGCCATGGTATTAAATAAAACAGGTTTGATCAAAGAGATGTCATTTAGCAATTCATTTAAATCTTAAAAGATAACATTATCTTTTATGTAAAAATTTTGATGTACATAAAGCAAGCAATAACTCAATTTTTTCAAATTGGTGGAGGTACGATGAGATAATTCTAACATTGCCGTGTATCAGAGATATATAGCAGAATAATTCATATGAATGAAAACTAAAAATTGGTAAATAAAAAACGCGAGTAGTTTTCATTTATTCAATATTTCGTTTTACACATTTTAGTAAATAGTTATACAATAAAATCAGGACACTGTTATGACAGGTATTGACATCGAGAACCTCTCGTTTATTAAAAAAATAATAGTTTGATATTTACAAATACATAAATAATAATGTATTGAACGTATAAAAATATAAAAATTTCTCACAAAAAGGCAAAATGATTTTTTTAATCATTTTGCCTTATTTTTAATAGCTTCTTCTTTAATTAGAAAAAATTAAATTCAATTAGTAGATCGTTAATGTATTTGCGTTAATAGAGAAAGAAAAGGAGTCTGAGTCCGATTCTTGGGGAACTCCTCATATTATATTTAATAAATTAGATGAATCAGTTTCATTACTATATGCAAACTGTTTGCGCTCACTTAAGTAACTGTTAAGTAACATTAAAGTATATCATTTAATTTAATAAAATTCAATTTTTAAATCTATGAAAATTCCCAACTAAAATTTGAGATTTTAAAAAGGCTCAGCAATACTGCAAGTAATTTGAAGATTGCAAGCTCTGTTGAGTTTTTTTGAATCTGTATTGATTATTTGTAGTAAGTAATTATAAATTACCTTACACAAAATTTTCTTTAAAAGAGATAAAATAGAGAGTAATAATTTGTAACATTGTCATTATCATCTGTTTTGAAATTTTAATTTTTAAATGGTCTAAAAACTCCCTGTATCGGTGTACAATGTAAAACATGAACCCATTTAAGGATTAATACGACTCAATGACAACATTTCATTGACATTATCTGATAGAACTCAATAAAAACATTACGCGTGTAGCAAACAATATTGGCGCAAGGCTGTTTATATAGTTTACATACAGCAAACAATATTGCGCCAATATTGTTTGCCTATCGGGTACCAAGACAACACAATAGTGATTTATTTGACCTTAAACTTTAGCTTTTTTTAGTTAAAATACATTTTTGAAAACAAACGTTGAGTATTTCATAAAATCTTTTAAGGAATATCTCATAAGCCAGATTACTGTCTCCAAAAGCTTTTACTTGTTTCCAATGAAGCAAAGATAATTGTTTTTGTAATGATTTTAAATTCAATGACGTAAAAAAGCGTTTTCTAAACTTTACTTTTTGTTGGAATATATTTAATGAGGTAATGTAAATTGATAAAAAGAAAATGAAGTGATCAGAAGTTACTTTTAACTATATTTTTTTGAGAAGTTTATTAAAAGTATCAGTTGTTGTAATACTTTCTATCAAAGTAGCTTGTAGTCACAGTTATTCTTGTAGATTTATTAATAAAAGGAATCGTCCCATGTTCAAATACATCATTATAAAACTTTTAGATTTCACATTTGGTGTGGTATCAAAAAAATAACCAAATTAAAGACCATTAATTTAAGCCAGTTAGCGTTCAGTTTAAAATCATACAGTTTTTGTCAGTAGCAACAACTCCACAAAGTTCTATAATTCACAGTTTTGGCGCCACCTCTGAAGTCAGGTTTAAATAGGTTTTTAGGATTTAATTAAGTCTTTTAAGTTTAAAAAATATTTTTCATAAGGTTATTTGCTTATCGAAGATGTCAACTATATAAAAAAAAACTTTTCTTGTTAATGTTTATTTGAAATTTTCACCCTGTTTTGATTTTGATAAAATAAAACATATTTTAAATTAGTTCTTAACCATGAGATTATATTCAATTCAATAACAAAAAAAATTATTTTCCGGTATGTATAAAAAAAGTTATATATAACTCTGGTTTTAAATTTTCATAATCTCAAATATATTGATTCGATAACCTATAGAAAGTAAAACTGCTGTAATCAAAATTATTGTGACAATAAAAATTATTATTTGCACAAAAGTACCGCACCCCAAGGAAGCATACCCAAACTTTTTTGCAGATTTCGATGCATTGCGAGCTCTTAATATGTCACCTCTACCAAGAGCGCTGGTAACCTAAAATACAAACTTATGCTTTTAAAACAGAAATGTAACATATATAATGTAATCTAATTTTTTTAAATTGTTTTTCCTAGAGAAAATAATAATAACTTAAAACTCTATTCTTTCTTCTTACAAAAAAATAAAAAGCAAACCTCATAAGCTTTAATTATAGAAAAAATCGAAATCGGCCAGCAGCAAAACAAGCATGTTAACCAAGCTAGCAGGTTGTGATTTTCTCGAAGTGGTCCTGCGCAATTTTCACCAGACGTGAAAATCCCTGGGTGTTGATTAATAACAAATGATTCTTTATCTGGCTGTAATGAAATTAGAAAGGAAAAAAAGTTTAATATCAGGTAAAAAAAATATAACTTACTTTATAACTGTAAACTAATTATGTGACATCATACTTTTAAAATAAATTCGTTACAAATACATTTCTACACTATTTATACTGTATTTAGAGGAATATAGTTGCTTAGTCGTTTTAGAAGGCCAATTTTTAGTTTTGAGAACTACGCCCATTTTTTCTTTTTTTCTTACAATCGCTCCTGGTTGTGGACAGGAGCGTTCAAAGCATTTTTTGATCTTTGAGATAGCAAACTTCCAGACATGGAGCAAACTCTAAACATTTATATGTTTATACTTATGTCAAATAAGGATGCTTTGCAAAAAACTGCGATGATTGGAGCTAGGGAACAAAAAATCCCAAAAAATTAGCCCCCCTCCCTGCCCCAAACGTGAGAGCATATTTCAATGCAAATTTAATTTTGTCATAACTTTTGAAATCTGAGAGGTAATACTATGAAACTTATAATTTATCGATGAATATAAGTCTAGTTGAAAATAATACAAAAAATATTTTATCAACTTGTTGCTCTCACGTTTGGGAAAGAAGGGGGACTAAATTTTTGGGGCTCTTTTGTTCCCAAGCTCCATTCATTGCAATTTTTTGCAAAGCATCCTTACTTGACATAAGTATAAACATATAAATGTTTGGAGCTTGCTCCATGTCTGGAAGTTTGCTATCTCAAAGACCAAAAAATGCCTTGGGCGCCCCTGGTTGTGGATATTTTTGTATTATATAATACAATCTATTTCAATATAGGAATAAAGAAAGGTCAAAAAAAGTAAATTCAAACAAGATATAATTTTGGCATTAGGGATTTAAGAACACAAATTGTCAAAGAAACTTACAAAAACATACAAACAGAGTAATTAACTTTAACTAAAAATATTTGAACTTTGGTGCCTAATAGGAAAATCTAAAGATATATCTAGCAAAAATGGTTTTAGAAATACCTACTTTATTAAAACATTCAAGTTACTCTCAGAGAAAAATTGCAAACTTAGGGAAAATGTGGGAGACCACGTATCACTACGCCAAGAGATGAACGGGCAAAATATTGTTTTACTTTTTAAAGAAAAATACTTATTTAAGTTAGTAACACCAATATTAATATAAAAATTTAATATAATAATACGTAAAGTAGTTTATAACGGTTAATATGTTAATTTTTTTATGACGGTTAATATGTTAATTTTTGCAAGTGTAACTAATAATTTTGCTGTCCACTGTTTATTAAATTGTTTTATTGATTTCAGGCAAACGTATTAAAATACTATACTCTACTTGATCTCAGTTTGTAGCTTTATCGTTTTTATTTTAAATGCTTATCTACGACAACATTTTTCACGGGTTCAAGTTCATTTTTTCAACAAAAAAGCTGAACACAGATTGTTGGAGAAAAACAGCAAAGCATTAGCTATGTCTATTTAACAGGAGTTAGATTTTGCACATAAAAATTTATAGAACACAAGCTATTTCAAAGCTTTATTTAAAAGACCGTTGAAAGAAAAAAGGTTTAAAATTTTAACTTTAAAAAATAGCTAAAAGATTCAAGATGGTCTGGAATAGGTACTTATTTTATTTACATTAGAGCTATAAATTGATAATAAGCTCATTTTGGCTAATTCCAAAAATATTATAAATTTTTTATTAAAATACTTTAAAAAGATTGTCTAAGTGCACTCAGCAGTAAAATTAGGTTTCATTTGTAAAGTTTTAAATTTTATTCTTAATTATTAGATGTTTTATCAAATAAGCTAAGTTTTATTTTTTATTTCTAGTTTTTTTAATTTTTTACGTTTGTTTATATTTTTTTTAAATTTTTTTTTTTTGTTCTTTATTACAATATTTAATACATATTTACAAATATATCAATAAGAAAAAGTACATGCAAAGAAATCGTTAAAAAAAAAAAATAATAAAGAATAAAGATAAAGAACGCGGATACTCAAAGAAGACCATACAGGTCTTGTCACCGAGAACCGCTGTTGAAGAATTTTGAACTTTATTTAGATTTTAGAAAAAACAAAAATAAGCAAATACAAATTTTAAACTTTTCTTTAGTTATGGTCTTTATGGCATGAATTAAAATACCAACTCTTCTGAACCGCATGACTCAAGCGAAAACAATATCATAATATTCTTGATAAACAAATACGTCTCGCATCTTACTCGCATCTATACGATCACTGATTCTTGTTACTCAAATGTATCTTATAATTACACTAATCTTAATTGTTAATTAATTAATAAATAACCGAAAATAATAAGAATATGATTGCACTAG
This sequence comes from Hydra vulgaris, assembly GCF_038396675.1. NCBI lineage: Eukaryota > Metazoa > Cnidaria > Hydrozoa > Anthoathecata > Hydridae > Hydra > Hydra vulgaris. The sequence continues at coordinate 14,402,715 of NC_088930.1, forward strand.
GTACATCCAAATGCACTTTAAGGTTGTCCAAAATATTGTGAAGAAGAATTTATCAAATGGTGGTACGTTTACGCTTACACCGCCAAAAATGCTAAACCACTGTCAAAGGGTGGTTTACTTCCAAAAATATCATACATACAATATTTGCAGATACATCCATTCACATACATCAACTTTTTTTTTTTTTCTTTTTTAATTTTTTTTATTTATTTTTTTGTTTTTATCTTTTTATATATATTTTTTTATTACAAAATTAAATTCAATATTAAAAGTATATACCGTTCGTAATACAAGTTATTTACAAAAATTACAAATAAAAATAAAAATTAAAGTAAACAAGTAAATAATAAATGACTACTCTTCAAATAATGTCAGTGCAACTTTTAACAAAATTCAAATAATGGTGTTTAAATATAGTTTCTCACATAAACTTTAAATCAATATTGTATAAAAGTAAAATATAAATGAGTGATGACAAAACTGGGTATAATTAAAAGTATATAAATATATTTTCAATTGAGAAAATTACTTTTTTTAGTTTTCTTTTGAAGATATAATAATTCCATTCATGAGAAAAATCAAAATTTTTTTAAATTATTTGATTCCATAAAAAAGCTCCACGAAAAGAAATGCAAAATTTACTAAAGTTTTTTTTGAAATTTTGGTTGTTTAATAAAATTATCATTTCTTAAAGAATATTTATTTTTTTCATTTAAAGAATATAAATCAAAAAAGGAAGCTGGAGATGAGTTGGTTTTACATTTAAACATAAAACAAAGAACATTATAAACATTTACTTGATATATATTAAAAACATTCACGTTAAATAAAAGTGGCCTTGAGTGAGTAAAACGATTTTTGAAATTTATAAGACGTGCAATATGCTTCTGCTGACAATAAAGTGGCTTTAATATACTTTTATGAGTACTACCCCATACAATATTAGTATAATTAATATGCCAGTGTATAAAAGAGTAATATAGTTGAGTTAATGAATGTTTGTTTAAAACGCTTCTTGCTTTATATAAAACTCCAATGCTTTTTGCAATTTTGTTGCATAAATGTCCGATGTGATTCTTCCATGATAGATTTTCATCTACAATGATACCTAGAAAGTTTGTGAAAATTACTCTTTTTATTTGAATATTATCAATATGAAGAAGAGGCATATTACTTGGAAGTAAATGTTTTTTAAATCGTGGATGAAAGAAAATCTATTTAGTTTTATCAATGTTGAATGAAAGTTTAATTTACTTAAACCAATCAGATATTTTTGTTAGTTCAATGTTCATATCATAAAAAAGTTTATTGATGTTATTATTAGATAGGAATAGGTTTGTATCATCAACAAACATTATAGTTGTTAATTTTGAGACTTCATGGAGATCGTTAACATAAATCAGAAATAATAAGGGCCCTAGTATAGATCCCTACATTTTGATAATCTTGTTAAGAAGATCCGTCGACATAGACATGCGATGTTTTAAATAGCTTTGTAGTTTTAAAGCATTACCGGTGATACCATAATGTTCAAGCTTTTTAAAAAGTATTTCATGGTCAATTGTGTCAAAAGCCTTAGATAGGTCTATAAAGACGTCTAAAGTAAACTCTAACTTTTCGAATGATCAGTTATACTTCGAGTAAGATGAGTTATTGCATGTTCAGTAGAGTTATTCCTTTTAAAACCGTATTGATTTATGTAAAGTATATTATTAACAGCAAGAAGATTAGATATTTGGTTGAACAAAATTCTTTCTAAAATTTTTGAAAAAACATAGAGGATAGATATTGGTCGATAATTACTGACATTTGATGGTTCGCCTCCTTTAAATATTGGCGTTATTTTGGCTATTTTCAATTGATCGGGGAAAATTCCTTGATTTATAGAACATTTAAAAACTTTAAAAAGAATATGTTTTATGGTATAGTGTGAATCTATGACTATATTACAATTTATATCGTCAGGACCAACTGTTTCATTAGTTTTAAGCATTTTAAAAGCACTTTCAAATTCTGAAGAAGGTACTTCAAATTTATATAACTAGAGATTAATGGAAACACGTAATCATTTATTGGATTAATCATATTTGGAGTATTTTTAGCTAAATTAGGGCCAACAGACAAGAAATATTTATTTAATTCTCTTGCTATTTGTTTGGTTTCATATAAAAATACGCCATTAACTTTTATAGTGTTAGGCACAGAGCATAATTTTAATTTACTATTTCCAGTAATTTGCCATGTGCATTTAAACTATATTTATATTTTTCTAGTAAACCATTATAATATCTTTTTTTTAATTTTTTACTTTGACTTTCAAACATTTTAGCATAATTTTTATAAATAACTTTATTTTCTGGGGTTGGTTTTTTTAAGTATATACAGTTTTTGCTTTATTTTTGAGGATTTCCTAGGATCTTTATTGACCCATGGTGACTTTAAACTTTTATTGGTTATAATAAATTCACGTTTTGGAAAATTTACATCATATATTTCATAGGAAGTTTTAAAGAATGTATCGTATACTTCACTAGCTTCAAATGAACTGTTTATATGATTCAAATTTATTAAAGATAATTGATCCTTAAACAATGCTAGATTTGCATCGGTGAAAAAACGTTTGATAATGACTTTTTTATGTTGTTGTATTAATTTTTTGTCAATATTAATAGAGAAAAAAATAGGGAAGTGGTCGGAAACGTCACTTTTTATTATACCTTTTTTAAGAGTTTCATTAAAGATATCGATTGTTATAATGTTATATATATATATATATATATATATATATATATATATATATATATATATATATATATATATATATATATATATGTATATATATATATATATATATATATATATATATATATATATATATATATATATATATATATATATTTAAATAAATGGAGAAAAATATTACAATTAAATTTTCTAATGAAAACGTCTTTATCAAAATTTTAACGAAAAGTTAAAAGAAAAATTTAGTTTCGAATTCCTAATTTTCGACAAATTTAAAACACGTTTTTAATTAAAATCTTTGTATTAAAAAATTTTATTAAAAACTATGAAAAATTTTAATTTGTTATACAAAGTTTTATATTTATTTGTCAGGCGGAAACTAAACGTAAATTAAGAAAAAAAAGTTCCTAATTCGAACCGATTACGAAATCACTTGAAATTGCTGGTGGTGTTTGTAAGTTTTTATTCGCAGCTCAATTGAATATCAGAAAAATATTATAACTTAATTTAAAATATTTCTAGCTAAAATCAGTAACACGTAGAAGCAAAGGTTACTTAACTAACTATTTAAACATAAGTCTAATAATATTTATTTAAAAACTTTGGCATATATATAATTCTGGCATATATAAAATTCGCCGAATGGTCACACAAGAGCAGTGAATGCCTGAGGGAAGAAATGAAGTACATTAGAATACAGGATAATTATTTTTCGAACAAAGCATATTTTGACAGTTGTCAAGACAAAAAATAAAAAATAAAGATTAATAGAGAAATATTTAAATTATAAGTAAGACAGACAATGCACCTAAACAGTCTTAACAATAATAATAAAAAATAAAATGTTTTATAAACACTAATATTAACGAAGATATACAAAAAGTATGTCACCAAACAAAAAATAAATAAAACAAAAAATTGATTTCAAAAATAAAAAGTACGCATCCAGCAATGAAAGGCTTCAGAATGGAAAAAAAACATTAATGCCAATGTGTAAACATAATTTGTGTAGTGATTAAGTAATAAACATCTCCTCAGAGTCGCGTCTATTATTACTGGCGTTTCGATGATGATCAGTACTTATAACTAGTTTATCCCGTCAGACAAACGTCATCGCCACTTATGCTTTACCCCGCGACTTACGACTTTTCCATACTGCATTAAAAAAGGATTTACTACAAAAGCCAAAACCCAACCACACCCAAATTTGTGAAACACAAAGTATTTTTTGATGATATGATATAAAAAGTGTTGATCTACTGCGCAATATAAATAACAATAATTAAATAAATCACTTACCATACCACCGGTAGAAAAAACTAAGCACAATAAATTAAAATTCAAACAAAAATGCCAGAAACAGAAAATACTAATAAATCTTTCCCTAAGACCATTTAAACCACAAGGTACTTCCAGCACAAATAAACCAAAAACAGTCAAATGGCAATATACCCTATTAAAAACCCTTTTAAAATTAAATAAAACACAATAGAGTCCTCAAAAAACTCTAACGCTGTCATAGATTCTTCATTCAAATTTTGTTAACCAATCTAAAGTGTAAGAAAATGAAACAACCCGCGCAACTTAAAATCATAACTAAAAATCAAGTAATATATGAAAAAGTAGAAAAAAAATATATATATATATATATATATCGTCTGCAAAAATGTAAAGATTTAAACATGTAGTGAAGGATATAAGAAATTCTCTGAAAAATAAAAGACGAAAATTGTGCAAGTGAAAATCAAAACAAAGCTGAGTAATGAATGTAAGATAATATAGAATATAAGTTCCTTGATAATGGTAATAATATGAAAATCAGCGGATAAATAATATATTAAAAAAAAATTCTAATAAGATTAACTAAATACTAAAATGAGACCAGATAAATTTTAGCCAATTAAATTATTTTCGGGTGATATAACAATAATATAAGTCGTGATATAAAAACAATGTACGAAGCGGGAAAAAATAAAGTTTAGAAGTAAAGCTTTCTCTACGGTCCGAATTAAAAGTAACTTTGAGACCATATCTAAATCGAATATTCCAAAAAGTAAAGCTTTCTCTAATAATAATAAACCATGTTTTAATTTATTAATCTAAAAAACATTATTAAGAAATCACGTCACTGACTAACGCTCGTGATATTCAATGATTCATTAAAATTTATAAAAACAAACAAAATTTATTTTAAAAACAAAATAAATTTAAATTATATTTATAAAAAAACGTTATTAGAGGAGATCGGTATTAAAATAACCAGAAACAACCAGGTATCGAAATAACCAGGTACAGAAACAACTAGCTAATGAAATATTCATGTACAAAAACAATTAAGTAATGAAATAACCAGGTTCAGAAACAATCTGGAATCAAAATAACCAGGGCAAAAACTCACTAAGCAAAATGTCTGTTTAAGGCTGTGGCACTCGTTTCGAGTTCTTATTTGTGTCTGTTTACAAATAGTAAACAGTTTTTCTTCGCACTTACGACAGTTCGGCATAAAAGCGAACTTTCAAAAGTCTCCTCATAAATGCGAAACTGTCAAAACTTGCATAAGTGCAAACTGGCATAAGTGCGCCGAAAGAATCTGCAAAGATTGCTAAAAGCGCGAATCGGTATAAGTGCAAATCTTCATAAATGAAAAGTATAGTGTGCGAACTGTATAATTGACAGCGTATACTAATGAAAACTTATTCTTATGTCAGTTTTTGCAACTGCTAAGCACTTATACCAATTCGCTCTGATGCAAATTTGCACTAACGTTAGTTCATACGTATGCAGATTCACTGTTGTGAAATTCCTGTTTTTTCCTGTTTTGAAAAATACTTGTTTTAAAACTGCGATATTGCTAAGAATTTATCTCGTGCCTATAACTAAATTTATTTTAACCCAACGGGCATGTAAGGACGTTCGTACGACGTACCTAGAAAAGCGTGCCTACTGGGCACTTTTTAAAAGATTCTCTGACGGTTTTGATTATTAGAGTATCAGAAATCAAAAAAATGTTAAAAAAATTTATAATTTTTTTTTGAATGTTTATAATGAAACTACCTTGATTCGTTTCGAATCATATAGAAATGTTTCGAATCGAATTTCAAATCACTTTTCTGATTTGATTCGATTCGAAATATTGAAGCTTCGCATGGCTCTAATGTATATTAGCTGTTTTAAATAGTTAAAAGTTAATTCTTTAATGTAAGAATGAAATAACTAGATAATACAACCAATGGAAATTTAAGTAAGCTATGAAGTAGTCATGACTTACTTAAATTATTGCAATAACCATAAAAATCTCTCTTTCGATTATATAATATATACTTTGAAATTTGTAGAAGTTTAATATTGTTGTAACCTTTGTAAAATGCTTGTTTTAACTTATTTAAGGTTCTAACGACAAGATCCTTTGATCTTCTTTCAGATACCTTGTTATATATTTGTTATATCGTTTGTCGAAAATTCGTGAAAGCCCATTATTTTTGTTTTTGACAATATATAATTGTAATACGACCAACAAATTAAAAAAAAAAGAATCAACTAGAGGTATACCTCTAGTTATTTTTTCAATCTACGTAGATTGAAAAAAAAATTATTTTATTCTTAAGAAATGTTTATCAAAATATTATCATGAGTAAATTTTACAGTTAGACGAATATTATATCAAGAAATTTATTCAATTTACCATTATACTTTTCAGGTTATTTAAATACCAATATTCCTTACGCTATAATAAATATTTATTGCGTACAAATATTACCTTGTTAGATCTTTCATGCAAATATAAGCTTGAGCAATTCAAAATTACTTATCCTACACCTAATATCTGGAATAAGTTTTCACTAATAAGTTTGAATAATATTGATTTTAAAAACTTAAATTGTTTTAAAAAAACTATTGAAAAGAGTACTTTAAAGTATAAAAATTCAGTTACTGATTTTTTCTAAATTTATTCTCTGTAAGCTTCACAAATAATTTCTTATTTTTTATTATACGAGTTTTTTATTATACTCGTGTACATGACTTTCCGTGCAACGTCATATCTTTTTGTAAACAACATGCGCGTGCATAATTCTTATAAGCTTTTTTAATTCATATTGCTTTTAAAAATCTTTTGAAATTTAATAAGTAACAACATCATAATTGAATATTTTTAAATAGTAGTAATTTAGCATCCGAGGTGCAGTGGCACCTCGGTGCAGACACCTAATAATGCTATTTCTAACAAGAAGGTGTAACAAATCAACAGAAAATAGTAGGAAAGTTAGCAGGAAATGATGAAAGCTTTACACTTGTGTCAGAACAAAATGAGTTCTGTACAGTACAAAAAAGTGATCAAAAATTTTTTAAACTAGACAAATTAAATTTACTCTCCTTTAAAATGTATTTAGATTTTTAATCTGTAAATAATAATATAATGCTTTTCTACAAATTTACTTTTTACTAGGGTGGCTAGCAACTTGGACATCCTGCTAAAGTCAGTAAATTAAATTAATAATGCATTATGATTAACTTAGTTGCATAATAAGATTGCAAAAAATGTATTTTTAAAATTTCATAATCAGTGACGGATCCAGGCTTTTTTGGTGATTGAGATTGCTAACTTCCAGACATGGAGCAAACTTTAAACATTTATATGTTTATACTTATGTCAAATAATGAGGCTTTGCAACAAAATTGCGGCGATTGGAGGCTAGTAACGAAAAAAAACCTTTGACTTCATCCCTCCCACCCACCTCCACACACACACCGAATGCGAGAGACAACAAGCTAAAAAAAGATTTATATGCTATTCTCAGTTAGACTTATATTTATCGTTAAATTTTAAGTTTTATGGTATTATCCCTCAGCGTTCAAAAATTACGACCATATAAAATTTGTAATCCCTCAAATTGAGGGGGTTTAAACTTCAAATGGTCATAATTTTTGAACGCCGAGAGACCATTATATATTTAGTTTTATACTTAATTAATATTATATATAATTAGGGGTAGGTAAGGCTCCTTAGCCGTGGTGAATGTTTCCACAGCAAAAGGAGCCTTAAGGTGAAAATCTCATCATGTCTGGAAGTTAGCTATCTCAATCACCAAAAAATCCTGGATCCGTCACTGCTCATAATAACATCATTATTTAAAAGTCAATAAGAGCACTTTTAATGCAAGTTTATGTTTTTGGGTAAAAGTAAAGGATTGTGTAAAATTTTTTGTTACTTTGTATTTTAAAGTTTTAGGAAAAAGTCATGGAAAATAAACATGAAAATTTAATGTTTTTTAATGTTGTCCCATTAGCATTTTTAATATCGATTCCCGCTGTAGTGAATTAATAATAGGAAATTAAAACACGTTGTTATAGAAGGCTTTATTCAGCAAATAATAAATATAAAATCTAAAGATACAATCAAATTATTTTACATAAAAAAAACAATAGTTATCGAATAACAACAGTAAGTGATAAGAATCAGCACTCTGTCAGCAAGAATATAGCCACCAGGTTTAAATTTTTGATATAAATTTATTCTGAAATAGTAATCTGTCTGATACACAATCACCCAGTCAGGAGATAAAAAAACTAGTTGCCCCAGCTGGTTTTTATTATGTACTAATTAGACATTTAATGGTATTGATATGTTTATAATTAAATCAAGTTTGCTATTGAGAAGTTTTTTTTTTTTAATGTTAGTTCACCTCCCTAAGGCTGAGAAGGGCACTACAGACGAGGAGGCTACTTAATTGTGGTTATAACCCTCTCTTAACTCTATAACTCCGAAGCACGAGCCTTGACGAACAAGGTCGCTACGCGGAGAATAAATTTGAGCACGGTACAAACAGGGACGTGGTGAGGATCGAACTCGGAACCTCTCGCATATGAAGCGAGTACTCTTTTTTTACTTCAGTACATACAGTTAATGTTTTTTATTATACTGTACTTAATAAGCACAAAATATAGATGGTCCTCCAAAATCAAGTGTGAGTGAAGTAAGTTTAAACTTTTTTAAAGAGCTACATTACTATTTTAAGAAAAAAAATTCTTCTGTTCTTCTGATGTTAGATTGTAGTATGAAATATGTTTATTTTGTTCAAGTCATTTTTCAAATTCAATATTTCAATTAAGTTTAGTACTGTATTAATTGAAAGTAAAAAGTTTAAAACTCTGCTTTATAAATGTTGTGTTGAAAATACTTATAAATAGTAGACTTATTATTAGGTGGTTTGGTTCCATAATATATTTAGTTATCAAGCTCTATATCGTAAATGATAATATTGATGAGGACCCTCGTTTATATACTTTAGCATACTTCTCCCTTCTCTTTTTTGGATCGAATTAGAAATTAGAGCAACTTCAATATTATGAATTGCTTTAATCCAGTCTCTGCGTCATGGATCAGTCTTTTTCTTTTAAAAGCTGATTTTTAAAAAGAAACTTTATAAATTTTAAACCCACATTGGTTTTTACATCTTTTTGAGTAACTAGAGACACAACAACTGGTTGAAATTTAACTCGTGAAAATTAATTTAATTCTTGTTAAAAAATCAATAAGTGAATAAATTTTCTAACAAAATATACAAAAATCTTATTGTTTATTGCATGAAAATTTCCGATTATTAAATTTCCGATGTTTTTTCTGCCTACAAGTACAGTGGTGGTCAAAAGTATGGAAACTTTTTTAAAATTACATTTTTTTTTATTTGTATTAAATAAAATCAAAATTATTTAACCCGAGTGTACTTGCAATAGTCTACTTTATATATACTACAAGTTTGAACTTGTCTTTTCTAAGACATTTTATTACATACTAATATTTCTTAATTTCGATTGGACAAAAGTATGGAAACTTGTTCAAACTTGTCACTAAACATAAACAAATCTTATCATTTAGAATTAAAACGTGTTAGAATTGACATCTTTGTTAGTTCATCATAGTTTACTTTTATATTAATCAGTATGGCACCGCGAAAATATTAGTCTAGTGATATTAAAAATAAAATAGTTGAGTGTTTTAAAAACGGTAATAAACCAATTGATATTTCTCGAAATTTTCAAGTTCCAAAAGGTACAGTTTCAAAAATTATTAAAAAATTCAAAGAAATGGGAACTGTGGAAGTGAAAATGAAACCTGGAAGACCAAGAAAAACAACAAAAAGATTGGATAAAGTTATAAAAAATACTTCTACAAAAGATCCTAGAAAGTCATCAAAGGATATAAAAGAAGAAATCTTGGAACAGCATGGAGTTTTATTATCTGACAGGACAGCTCGTAGAAGGTTAAATGATGCGGGCTTATTTGGAAGAGTGGCTGTCGAAAAACCGTTAATTTCTAAGAAAAATAAGATGGGTAGATTATTGTTTGCAAAGGAATATTTAAAATGGTCATAAGTTTCCATACTTATGACCAGGCCTAATTTAAAAATTTAATTTTTTTTTGTATATGTTAATAAAAAAAAAAAAGTTTTATTTTATTTAAAAGTTGTACTACGACTTCAATAAACATATGCATAATATGTAGTAAGTGTTGGATTTTTTATAAATAAATAAAAAGCATTTTTGAAAAGTTTCCATACTTTTGGCCACCACTGTATGTGCGCGCATGTTTTTTTTTTTGAAAACGGGAATGTCAACATTCGCAAGTTATCTATATAAATATATTTTCAACATTGTGGTAGTAATAAATGTGTAAATATTAAAAAAAACAAAAAAAAAAAGAAAGAAAAAAAAAGAAAAAAAAAAAGATATTTGTAAATAATATTTTTGCATACTTGGTATCTGACATATATATATTTATTGCAATGTAAAGCGGTTTTTGATGACAAGACCATTTGGTCTATATATATATATATATATATATATATATATATATATATATATATATATATATATATATATATATATATATATATATATATATATATATATATATATATATATATATATATATATATATATATATATATATATATATATATATATATATATATATATATATACATACATGCATCTCTATCACTATCTCCCTCACTAGGTGGCGTGCCTTAAGGCTCGGTTTTGGGCCCATTGCTCTTCGTAATCTTTATTAATGACCTGCCAGACAGCATCATATGAAATGTATGCTGACTACAGTAAAATTATTGGCACGATTAAAAACGAGCCGGACAGCATTACTCTTCAAGCTGACATTGACATAGCAGTGGAATGGTCATATATTTGGTTTACACATTTCAACATTGAGAAATGCAAAGTAATGAATGTTGGTTGCACATGTAACAAGTTGACGCGAAAGTACTCAATGGCTAACGTTGACGGCACGCGTTATCCACTCAAAAAGACTGTAGTCGAACGAGACCTTGGTGTGAAGGTGTCCAATAGCAAATAGAATGCTAGGACAACTCGAAAAACATTTTGCAGTTGCATTATTTATTTATAGCGCACACTGTATCTTATTTACATTCTCTCCCGCCTCGAGTTTGCTGAGCAAGCCTGGTCGCCACATTTAAAGTCTGGCATTTCCTCAATCGAGTCCAACATGAGCAACAAAAACATCCTCTTCATCTTATCCTCAATCAAGTCCAATACATCCTCAATCAAGTCCAACATTGAGCAACAAAAACAATATCATCTACTAAACACCTTTCCTATGGAAGTTGACTCCAACAGCTCGGTCTAACAACACTTGAAGAACGCCTTAAAAGAGTAGACCTTATCAAGTAATTTAAAATTATGCGTCAACTCAAATTGTCAGTTTTTTCGTCCCACAAAACTTTCAAACCGTAAAGCCAAGTATATTTTGAGAGGGCATAACCAAAAACTATAACACCAACTTGTACGAAATTATGGAGAACAATATTCTTTTTTTCAAATTGAGTTGTTGTCCCATGGAATGCGCTTTCCCAAGTAGTAGTGAACAATCAAGCAATGCTTTCAAAGATAGCATAACAAAGTAACTTTTAGAGATACAGTTGCTGCTTTGTCTGTAGCTTGTGTGTTTTCATTTCCGACAACATAGAGAGAGCCTGGTGTACACCTCTTTATCAAACTATAAAAAGATTTATTGTATTTTTTTTTTTTTTTGATAACTAAATGAATATATATATATATATATATATATATATATATATATATATATATATATATATATATATATATATATATATATATATATATATATATATATATATATATAAATTAGCAAAAACACTTATCTAATTTTTGATTTCTTTTAAACTGTGTTTCACCATAAGTAGGTTCATCAGGAAGATTCTTCCTGATTAACCTACTGACGGTGAAACACAGTGTAGAAGAAATCAAAAATTAGATAGGTGTTTTTACTAATTTATTATTGCTCTGTTCTTTTAGAACATTGAGCACTCTGTTTGTAGAATACACTAACAATTTATATATATATATATATATATATATATATATATATATATATATATATATATATATATATATATATATATATATATATATATATACATACATACATATACATTATTTAACATAAGTTTTTATGGCATTTTTATAACAAATTAAATAATTGTTGGTGTTTTCTTTTTGTAAAAAATAATAGAAAACATTAAACATTATCATTTGACACAATTATGCCTAGGCGCTATTTTAACACATTAAGATTTTGTCATGAAAAAATAAAACTTATATGTTTCTAAACATCATAAAATTTTTAATTATTTATTGGCTGACCATTTATAGCGTGTGCCATTAATCGTCCGCTGAGTAATGGATGAGCAAAATTCCAATGAACCGCTTAAAATGAAATATAGGTCCACTGCAAATCTACTACATTAATGCTTGCTGAGCGGATATCAAACAAATAAATATGTACTTCAGTCATCGTGGTTAATTTTCTATTTTTAAATTTTTGTAATTGGTACTCATACGAATTGCATTTAAAATAGATCATGTTCATAAAACGAGACCTCTTGTCCTCTGTAGAAACTGGCAATGCAAGCACTATACTGGTATAGACAAAAAATGCAGATTCTTCATTAGGTTTTATAAATTTATTGAAAGGAATTTTCTTTTTTGTAAAACTTCACCTTCAGTTTTTTTTAACAATTTTTGTTGAATGGTTACGACCTTATCGTTTTTCATATCCGTTGACCTTTACAATTATAAATTTTACTACTGGCACACCAATTTTTTGTGCGCTGTTAAATAGGAAGCTAATTTTAAATTATATTTTGGAACAAAATATTTTCAGATTACAACTTTTTGTTCCAAAATATTTTCAGATAACAACTTTTTGTTCCAAAATATAATTTAAAATTAACTTCTTATTTAACAGCGCACGAAATTTATTATTCATTCTTTATTACTTTTTTTTGTTTAATTTTTATTTCTATTTTAAATGATTAAACTGATTAAATACAGCGGACCTTACTGTGGAAAAGTTAACAGATATTGTTAACAAAAACGAGACTACATTAGAGCAATTTAAAAATGAATCAAAACGGTTATTATTTTTAATGGACCTGTTTCTTAAAGAACTGTTTTTTAAGAGGTTTTTTTCTGTAGAATCTTTATCTCAATTATCTTTTTTTTTAAGTTTCTTTAACATTCTTCCTTTTTTTGAAACAGCAATTGCCTTTTTTTCCGGCGGTATATGTGGTTATTATAGATCAAGTCTTTGTTAATGATTGCACAAAGTTTACAAAACTTTTATAACTGTCCATAGGGAATTGTTATTTAGCAATCATTAGCATAGCATTGGAGGAAACTTTAGACGGTGCCCGAAGTCTCCTCAATGTGGTGTATTGAAAAAATTAAATGAATCGTAACAAACTCACTTATAGATTATAAATGTGTACATTCCCAAATGTCCGCAAGTAATCATTTGTTTTTTAAAAAATTGCACAAACTTTGGCAGAGTTAATAATTATGATCTGGATAATTACTTTAGAATCAATACTTTACATCAACAAACCAAAAAAGTATTTTCACTCTAAACCCTGTTTTTTTGCGAGAAACTCTCAGTTAACAGTTTTAAAGCCAAGTACATACCAACATATCGACCAAAGATAACATTATTCCAATGTTAACAGGGTTAGAGGTATCTAAGTATTCATTATTTCTCCGAGTCCAAAGTCTCCTCGATCTCCCCTATATTCAATTAAAAAAGTAAATAGTAAGATCTATATAAGTTTAGAGATCGCCATTCAAATCTAATGACAATCTCTATTAAACATAAAGAGACAAAAAAAAAAAAGGAATTCGAGGTTTATTTAGAAATATTTGCTTATATAAGTTTCATTTTTTTTATTAAAAAATTGAAAGAACTTAACAACTTTACTTTATTTAAATTTTTTGCTATATGAAAAGCGTTCTATAGTTTTAGTCCTCGGTATGCTATTTCATATTCAGAATACTTAATTTTAATGTTTTAAAGTTAAGTATTCTGAATATGAATAAGAATACTTCAATGTGCTGCTTACAACAAGAAACTTTTTTTAACTACTCCAAGTTAGGTCAGGCTCAGGATTATCACGATCAACCTGCCTAGAATCATGTAACCCATTACTGCGTGCCCCGTATCCTGCCTGCTAAGGTTCGTCTTTTTTTTCAAGAAAAAAAAAGATATTGGAGCAGTTTAAAGCTTGTACTTTCATTCACTAAATTTTTTATGTTTTAAATGTTTTAAAGTTAAGTATTCTGAATATGAAATAGAATACTTCAATGTGCTGCTTACAACAAGAAACCTTTTTTAACTACTCCAGGTTAGGTCAGGCTCAGGATTATCACGATCAACCTGCCTAGTATCATGTAACCCAGTACTGCGTGCCCCGTGTCCTGCCTGCTAGGGTTCATCTTTTTTTTTTAAGAAAAAAAAAAGATATTGGTGCGATTTAAAACTTGTACTTTCATTCACTAAATTTGTTTTTTTTTTAATTATTCACCTCCCCAAGGCCGAGAAGGCCACTACAGTTGAGGAGGCTACTTTTGTGGTTACAATCTTTTCTCAACTCTATAACTCTGAAACACGAACCTCAACGAACAAGGCCGCTGCGCGGAGAAACAAGTTGAGCGCGGTACTACAAGGGACGTGGTGGGGATCGAACTCGAAACTTCTCACTTATGAGGCGAGCGCTCTACCACTACACCACTACCGCATTAATACTGGATAAAAATTTAATACAGCTTAATCACTTTAAATATTTATTGGTTATTACAACCATATTTATTGGTTATTACAACCATAAAATTGTAATATACTAGCTGGAGGAAAGTAAAAATTTCATTTTTCACATAAGAAAATTATGTCATTTTTCATTGAAAGCATAATTTTCAATGAAATATCACTTAGTTTTAATAATTTAAAGTTTGCAAATAAATGATAAAAATTCAGAAAAGTCAGTTAACAATATTTTACTGATTTAGAGTTTCAAATTATTTTTTATGTTGTGTTCTTCGAAACGACTTTTAATAAATGGTTCGGTAGTATTTTTGTTGATTTGAAAAACAGGTGTTATATATTCCTATACTTAAAATATGGCTATCTATTTTTAAATCCGGCAAAAATATTACAAAACAAAATAAAATCCCGGAAGATTTAATAAGTTTCTTGCTGAAAAAACATTCTTTAAGAACGTAACAAATATATAGCTAAGCGGGAAAGATAAAAAGATAAGGTTTAAACAAGTTGAAGAAACTGTCGAAAACAATAATTTTTCTAGACAATTTCTTCAACTTGTTTAAATTTCAAAGTTAAACCTATTTTGACTTGCTGCTGAAATAGTTATACTTCAATGACTGTAAGAGAATTTAAAACCATTTTCAGCTATGTTCTTATTCTAGCTAGTCTATTATAATTTGTTTCATATTTACATTTAAGACATAAATGTTTTGTAAAACCGCTTCTTTTTTAATAACTGCGTGGATGCATCTTGTCATGCTCACAATTGATTTTGTCATTTTTACCAAATTGAGGTTATTTTGCCAAATCTTTAATGTTTTCCAGAAGATCTTGTCTATTAGTTATAGTTTCATTTCCAATATCTCGCTTTACTAGCATCCAAATGTTTTCGACTGGTTTGATATTAGGTGAGTTGCCTGACCATGGCAAAACATAAATGGACGCCCTTCTCCTTGGTCACAAACGACTCCCAAGGTCGTTACTGAGGGTAGAAATTTGACTGTTCCAAAAATGCTGTTATGATAAAACTTTTTTTGCCAAAAGTTCATCATTACTTGAAAGGTTGACTAGTTTGAGAAGCTAGTCTTATACAAGATAAAGATCAAGTTTTTAAAAAAATGCGCGATTCTTACATTGATTGGAATAATAAATTGACTAAAAGATGTGTATTTTTTGCTTGTGGGTCTTCATTATTTTATATTCTTTGTTGAAATATTTAAGGAATACCCAAGTAGGGTGGCAAAAATCCCGGAAATTTTCAACAACGGGATTTCGGAATTGAGAAATTTGTCCCCGGGAAATCCCGGGAATTGTTTTAACGTTTTACCAACGTTTTACCTACCTGGGAAGTTAGTAAAATGAATTTGAAAAGACATTTATTTTTTATTTTTTCGATTAATCATAATACACAATTATAATTACGCAGAAAAATAAAATTATCAAGAACGTAAACAAAACAAAGTTTTAAAAAAGTTTATGAATGGCCAATTTCAATTTCTGCGTTGTCGATGTCGTCTTTTGAGAGAGAATAGTTTCCACTTTGATTAGTTGATGTTGGTGCATCAATCATACAAACAACGTCAAGAAATGAAAACTGGAGGAAAAGCTTTTGTTAGCCAAACAGTTTTTTTCAGGTGCAGTATAATATTCGATACGAGAAACATAAATACCATCACCATTGACCTTTTGACTGTGTTAAAAATGAAACAACTTTTAGTTATTGGTGCACTATGAATATTTCTTACATTTAAATAATCTGATTAATAAACTAATAATTGTATATCTTAATAAAATAAATCTGTTACTTAAAAACAAAATATTATAGTGTTACAGCGTCTTACATATTAAATTATTGCAAGATATTATTGCATATTGTATAAAACAACAAACCGATCACCAATTTGAAAATCAGTTGCTTACTTCTTTGCTGCCAATTAAAGATCGTCGTTTATAAACGACGATATTTATAAATTATCATTTTTAATATGAATTGCATATTTAGCCTCATCATTTACATCAATCCCGTCATCAGTTAGATTAAACTCTTCACAAAGAATAGTTTCTAGCTTTGCTGCTCTTTTTGTTTACTCCATATAAAAAATATACTTAAAGCATAAAGAAAATTGTAATTTGTGAAGTTTTCAAACCCTTTTTTATTGACAAAATGATATAATAGCAGGGGATCGGAAGATTTTAGATTCGAGATTTTTATTCTGTTGATATAAGAAATTCATGCTCAGTCTACCGTTGCTTTTAAACCAGATTGAAAAGTGTGGTTTTCTGATAGAATGTTTTCTTCCAAGAATTTGTTATCAAAAAATAATTCAGCTAAACCATATTGTCAATAAAAAATTGAGCGTTAACACGTAGTTTTTTAACAACGTAGTTTTTTAACAACGTAGTTTTTTAACAACGTAGTTTTTTAACACGTAGTTTTTTAACAACGTAGTTTTTTGGAAATAATTGGTACAGTATAATTTTTTCAAATTGAGCTAAAGAGTTGCAAGTTAAACTAAACACTTAACAATTTAAATTGAAGCGTGGAATGTCACATTTATATATTTCAATTTTTTACCTTTATCGGTTCGAAAGTGTCTCCATGTTATCATGCAATGCTTATGTTAAAAATCAAATTTTGTGAAACCTGATAAAATAGAAGCTAGGGAGTCCTTTGTACAGCAACAATAGCATTTTGAATTCCTTTGCCATTATGAAGAGCCTCATAAAGCCTCCTGCCTGGAGCGAAATGTGTCATTCTGATGACACATTTCGCTCAAGGCAGGAGCGAAATGTGTCATCAGAAGTTTTGTTTGTTGTAGTTTTGTAATTGTAAGATGCATGTATAAGGAGACTTAGAACTTATAGGTTTTACGACAAACCTAAGACCACGGTTGTTACGGATAATCTAGCAAAGTGCATTAATTTCAAAAATTATATTTTGGCAGCTTACTTCTTTTTTTACTTCTTTGCAACCCTTGCATGTATATGATATTTTGTGCATAAAATCAATGTATGCCTTAGTACTAAGTACTAAATGCCTTAGTACTTATTACTAAGGCATACATTGATTTTATGATATATATTAATATAATCTGTTAGTGAAAGCACTTTCATTATTAGATTATATTATTATATATCCTTTTAACTATCAGTAGCTAAAGGAATGTTATCAATTTATTATATGAATCACAAGCATGTGCTTATATATATTTACATATAAGGGGCTGTCCATTAATTACGTCAACACATTTTTGACAATTTTTACCTCCCCCCCTCCCCTTTGTCAACAACTTGTCAAACTTTCAAAGACCCCCCTATAAAATTACGTCAACATTTAATTAACCACCCCCTCCCCCCTCTTAAAAAAAAAATTTATTTTAAGTAGTAGTTACATTAGTAGTTTACAACTTCAAGAAAAATATTTTTAATTTTCTAACATACTTTTACAAATAAACCCAAACCTTAAATCGTAGCCTCTACATCTTCCCATGGAGATGCTGAATGCTCCTCAATTGTTATTATTGGCATAGGGTCTGATTGAATAATTTCTTGGGGAACCAAAACACCATACAAGTCAACATTTTTTTCATCTAGCCATTCTACACTTAGCATCTCTCCATAAGCAATAACTGCGATGAGTTCTCTCATGTAGTATTTGATTGGACCCAGACATATATTTTATCGTGTTGTTAAATGTGCTTTTTTAACATGCGTTGCGAAGCAATATAAACGTGACAGATTTTACAGATCCGTTCAACCAATGACAACTGAATAGATGGACAATATATATCATATGGAAGAATTTTGAAAGCTTTTGCTGATCGAGGTAATATATTTTCAACTTTAATAGACTGACAACAGAAAAGAGATGGAAATTTATGTAAGTTTATATCAGATAATCTGGTGCATTAAGACCCTCATCAGTTTGACAGACTGAAATTGGTGGGGGGATAAATCTATTAGCAATAATTTCAAAATACGAACTTCTAATACTGACTTGTTCTTACATGGTTTTGGAACCAGACTTGATCTTTGATTATTAAATTTTCAACTTCAAGCTCAGACTTTTCAGGCACAATATACTCTGCCACTGTTGGAAAATTATCTATACTTACTTGCTTCCATACTTCTGACAATGTTTGCCCAGCATATTTAAAGTTTAATTTTTCCAATTCTTCGTCAACTGTTCTACCTTGTATGTCAAGGTGGCTTCCAAAATTTTCATCCGACAAAACTAGTCCGGACAGTTCTTGACTAAGAGGAGCCATTCGTTTTTCAACTAGATTAAACACACTTCAACCCGGCGCATTTGTTGCTACAAAAATTGCATCAATGTTTTGCTTTACAAAATGATGGACAGCAACATCAATAACTTTTTGATACCTTGGATTTTCATCAGGTCCACCATCCACAGACATAATAAGAATCGGTTTGATCAACTTGCTGCTTTGATCTTTTGTAACAATGTCAAACTCTTCCAATTTAAGAAGCCTTTCATAATCTATTCCATGACTATAAGCTGATGATGAGCAATGCTTGCCTGATCTGATGGCTATGTAAGTTGGGCCTGAATATGGTACAGCTTCCGGTTTACGTAAACCGTCTTTTTGGATTTCAATGCCAGCATAAACAGATGGTATGAGTTTGTGTCAAGATGCTACAACCCAGTTGTGATCAGGCAATGTAACGCGGTATTCAACATGCATTAAAAGTGGAGCTTGCTTGTTAGCTGCTGTCAATCCTATAGGGACTCTGGCTCTTCATCTTGACTGATGAAGCATACTTCTTTAGGTTCCAACAAAGAAACCACTTCCTCAAGGTGATTCAAACTAGCTGTAAAAATCGACCATCAATGTGTTTGGAGTGTAAATCATTTTGTGCTCAAATTAATTTCACTGGTACAGTTGTTACATGGCGTTTGCCTTCCGATAATAAACTTCGTTTTGGCAGGAGCCGAGTATAAACAGCACTTCTACTTATTTGAAAACCATTAATATTTAATTATTCTGTCAATTCATCAAGATTTCTAACACTACGATACACATCACATTGTCTTTTTCCATGAGCAGCAGACCCATACAATGCAATGTCAACGATGGTTTTTAAAAGTAGCGGCTGATTGTCTTCAATTGTTGGTCGCCTTGCTGCCTGTCGGATCTTTAATTTACTGCTGATGTCAGGATTTTTAGCACAAATTTCCGCTAAAGTTTCTTTTTTCTTTTTTCGAAATATCTTTTGCTTTTCTTGTTCATATATTTTTCTTTTGAGTTTTTTTTTCAAGCTCATCAACTTTAGATTTCTTTTCTTTTAGTTCCTTTTCCTGATCTGAACTTATAACACCACATGCTTTTCGTTTATACAAGCCAATCAAATTGCTCTTGAAGATGCTTATCTGACTCTGTAATTCATCTTGTGCTTTTGCTTTGTATTTTACAGTTTTTTCATTACAAGTAGTACTCGATGGACCAGCTTCAAAATTGATTTCTATGTGGTCTTGTTGAATGCTTTGTGTTTGTTGTTTCACAGCTTGTAACGTTTTTACATTTGTTGCTACTTTTTTAGGAAGGACACTTCCAGTCTTCATTGAATGGTCTGCCCAAAAGGTCAACAATGTTGCCTTATTTTTTTTTGTGCTAAGGCGGAATAACTATTCAACAACAAATCTATTTTTTTTGGCAAATCGTCCTCTTTTTTCAATTTAATCCAAATTTCAGGAACCTTCCTTTGAAAGTCTTGCTAACGCTTATTGCGAATTGCATTTATATATGCTTCATACAACGACTTGTGAAAGTTTGGTTTGTCCATTGTAAATCTAAAAAAAATATAATAGTTCAAAAATTGATTTAGATTTGATTTAATTTATATGTAAATCAATTGGTAATAAATTTGTTATTTAACACAAAAAAACATATAGATCTAGGCCTGTTTAACAATTATTTAATTGTTCTGAACATTCTAGACATGCAATGTATTAATAAGATATTAAATAAGTCCTAGATAAGACTGTCGAAAATCGTAAAAATGATTGCCCATGTATCCGTCAAACGAATGGGCGGTTTACCGGCGAAAAATAAACTTTATATAAAAGTTGTGCCTGGAAAAAAAACCATATAAATTAAATGGGTAGTTTTTTTTTTTTTTTTTAGATACAACTTTTATATAAAATTTATTTTTTCCCAAATTTTCATTAACATTAACAGTCGACATGTTTGTTTTTCTCAACCGTAAACGGTACTTGGATTTTATTGATGTTATTGTTTTAAAGTTATTCTTCTTTACTTATATCAAAACTTTATTTTGTTTTAAGTTTTCTTATTCCCAAGTCCCAAATACGGTTGAGAAAAACTAACATGTCTACTGGTAATGCTAATGAAAATGTGTTTGTTTGTTTTTTCGAAAAATAAAATACCTTTTTAAGAAAAATTTTAAACCTTTGATATATAATTTGCATAAACTGAAACTTGGATTTCTTTGAATGACCTTTCAGATAATTATGTTTTCCATCTTCCAGGTTTAAGAGAAATTGTTGAAGAGACTAGCTAATAAACAAGTCGGAGGAGTTCTGATTTATGTAAAGGAAAAAATTGTAGTTAACGTAAAGAATAATAAGTGGGTTTCAAAACTTTCAGAACGTTATGTTCGATGTTTTCAGAAATTCTTATTATGATAAAGAAATCGTAACTATTGGAATTTTTTACAAGATCTTCAAAATCTTCTTTCACATTATGTGAAGAAACTACGCTAACCTAATTTTTTGTTTTGGGAGTAATAGAATTAAAAATGGTGCGGCCGTGGCGCAGTGGTTAAAGCGCTTGCTTTATAAGCAGGAGATCCAGGTTCGAAACGAGCTCTGGACAAATTTTTGCGTCACGGTAAGGAAGGAGGCGTGAACTTCCTGGTTAAATGCACTTCCGCGGTGCTCTGTGACAAGACCGTTAGGACTTCTTGGGGCACCTAAAATAAAAATTCAAAAAAAAAAAATAATAAACAATTATTGACGTCAACTTTACTTGACCTCCCCCCTCCCCTTGTCAACAAATATCAAAAAAGTTCAGATCCCCCCTACCCCCTATTTTGTTGACGTATTTAATGGACAGCCCCTAAGCATTATTAGATTATATTATACATATCCACTATTAGATTATATATATATCCACTATAGTGGCTTTCAAAAACGCTTAAGGAAACTATTTTCATTAGTGGCCTTAAAAGATATTAGAGCTCAAAGTACCGATAAAATTTAATATAAAGCGGTTTCGAACAATGGTTTTGAGACAACAAATATATTGATTTTCTACTTTTAATGTAGAAATCTACCCAGAGCAGCAGATAAATAAAATATTTATAAATACTCAAGTTCATGTTGCTAAAATTGTCCCATAAAGTAGCAATTGCACTCCATGCACAAATATTTTTAAAATGGGCCAAAATTTAGGACCCAATATCTCCGCAATAAATAAGAATTTTCAGACCATTGCAATGATCTGAAATTTCAGACCATTGCAATGAAAAAATAGTATAAATCCTTTCGAGTTAGCGTGAGGCATTTATTAAGACGCGGTGTTATATGATTGGTTGTTATACTTAACTTGTGAAAAAATGATTGGCTATTGATTAAAGACAAATGGCTCCTTCCACGAATTCTAATCATTTCAAATTGTTTACTGTTTAAAAATTCAAGATGATGGCCAAAAGCGCAACGTGCCTTGCTCTTTTCTTGCTGTTTATTACCATTCAATGCGAAGATATACCTAGTGATAAGCCTTTAGATGAGTCATCAGAAAATATAAAACAAGTGGTTGACGAACCAGTCGAAGAAGATCATGTAATTGTTTTGTCAGATAAAAATTTCGATGGCTTTATTAGTTCTAAAAAATTTGTTCTCGTTGAATTTTACGCGCCATGGTAAGTATTAAGTAATTTATTTTTATAACTAGGATATTAGCGATATTAAAATTTTAATAAAATTGTAAAGACAAAGAGTTTATAAAAAGTCTTCGCGAAACTAAGGAAGGTAGAGTGGAATTCAAATAAGCTATATTAAAACGTTATAATATAACTTATCTTCTAATTGTTTTCAAATGAAAAGATTCAGAGAGATGTGTATTTCAAGTAAAGGATTCATTATAATCTTATATCTGTTTTGAAGAAACAGCATGTTTAAAAAAGGGGTGAAAATCTCCACATATCTCGTTTTATTTCTGATTGTGAACTTTTATTTTAAAAATAATTTATTTCAATTAAATCTGTCATTTACAATGTTTCATTCACTATCAGTTAATTAATAATTTAATAGTATAAAAAAAAAAAATGCCTATTTGTGCAATTTATGTTATTGTATTAATTATGAGTGTTAAACATCTTTTTTTGTCTATGCACTAAGAACTGATGTATGTTAATATCCTAGCTTTGAAAATTAGCATCTACAGATTAACATTTTTAGTTATATATAATTATATATATATATATATATATATATATATATATATATATATATATATATATATATATATATATATATATATATATATATATATATATATATATATATATATATATATATATTGAATTAGGTGTGGGCACTGCAAACAACTGGCACCAGAATACAGTAAAGCTGCTCAAAAATTAAAAAATAATGACCCTCCAGTATCACTTGCTAAAGTAGATTGTACAAAAGAAACTGAGCTCGCTAATAGATTCAACATACAGGGTTATCCAACAATAAAGCTTTTCAAAGATGGTGAACCATCTGATTATGATGGTGAAAGAGATGAAAATGGTATATAAATTAAAGATGTATACTGTTCATCTAATGAATGAAAATGAAATTTTTTTTTTGTGTTAAATAAAGATTGTTGCTTTATTTTATAATTGTTTTGTGATGTTCAGGTATTGTCAAATATATGAGACAACATGCTGATCCAAATTATGTTCCACCAAAAGATTTTGTCATTGTACTTGGAAAAGATAATTTTACCGAAATAACAGAAAAGGAAGCAATCATGCTCGTTGAGTTTTATGCACCATGGTAAGTTAAAAATTTTGATTTTGTTAATAAAACTATAAATAAATTTATTTAATTGTTGGCGTTTTTTTACTTATTTCAGAAATTAAAAAAAAATTGTAAGTTCTCGATAAATGTTTAACCAATATCTTTGTGATTTAAATAATTTTTTTTTGGTAAATTCATATTATTACAAAGAACTTGTTAAATGTGTTAAAAGAAGATAAAGTTTTTTTAAAAGAAAAATTCTGGAAATTTAGTCTGGTATATTTTTCCCCCAGAATTTTAAAAATTGCGATAAAAAACTCAGAATTTGTAATGAAAGTTTAAGTAAAAAAAAAGGAAGTGGTTTGCATTAGATATTCTATAAAGTAAGTTATTTTTTTTATTTTATTTTTTTGTAAATTGTTTTTCTTGTAAATAAGTTTTATTCTGTAAAGGTGTGGCCATTGTAAAAAAATAGCGCCACAACTTGAAAAGGCAGCATCTACATTACAATCTAAACAACCTTCTATACTAATTGGTAAAGTTGATGCTACTGTTGAAAAAGAACTAGCTGAGCAATATGGTATCACAGGGTATCCTACAATGAAAATTTTTCGCAATGGAAAAGCTACTGAATACAAAGGACCCAGAGAGGAACCTGGTATAACGAATAAAATAACCTAGAATTTATTATGTTTTCTGATTTTTTTTTTGTTTGTTTTTATAAGCATTGATATTTTTTTCTTTATTTTTTTTTATTTTTTTAAGGAATTGCTGATTATATGCTGAACCAAGCTGGTGATCCCACAAAACTTTATGAAACAATGGCTGATGTTAAAAAGTTCTTGAAATCAAACTTAGACGAGCCAGTGATATTAGGAGTTTTTGACAGCAAGGATGATCCCCTTTATAAATTGTACATTGATTCAAACAATGCTGTGCGCGATGATTATGTTTTTGGACATACTTTTGCAGCTGATGCAAAGCAGTACTTTGGGTTAAAAGTTAATAGTATAATAATTGCACATCCTGAATATCTTCTTACTCAATATGAACCTAAATATCGTGTATTTGATGTAAGTTTATTATTAATACTAATATTAAAATTTTTCTTTTAGTTTTAATGAAGTTTTTATGGGTTTATATGTTTGCTTCAATGAAATTACAGAAACTCTTGTTTCAGGTTAAGAGTTTCTCTCATTTCTTTTAATAATACTGATTTTAGTGAATGATTTGATGCAAAGATACTCTAATATAGTTTATGACTATACCACCTAAAAATGTTGCAGACACAAGGTCTGCAAATTCACAATTAATTTAATCTAAATGTATCAAAAAAATTTTGAAACTGTAAAAATAGTGAAAATTGTAAAGGTTTTTACATGCAGTATTACATGTAATACAAATCAAAGTCATAAAGATGCTTGCTAATATATAGTTAAAATATTTTATTATGTAATTTAGGATGCATCAGGAAATGATATACAAGTCCAAGCATTTTACAAAGAATACTGTGTTCCTTTAGTTGGTCATTATCAACAACACATTGAGTCAAGATTCTCAAAGCGACCATTGGTTCTTGTGTTTTATGATGTGAACTTTCAACCAGAATTCAGATCAAGTAAGTTAGTTTTGTTTTTTAAATTTACTATTTTGAATTTAATTTGCATTTTGATTGTTGAGCTCTTTGATAATAAATAATGGTAATAAAAATAATATTTTTGACTCTAGTTATGGGTTTTAACCTTATATTTATGCCTTCTTAGTAGTGTTTATAAAACTGTTGTTTCCTAATGAGGGTACAGCAGTTCAAGAACAACAAGTTTAGTTTATGGTTCTGCAGATGGCTGGCAGTAAGATTTTTTGAACTCTGTGGTAGCTCTCAGAGGTTGATTTCATCAGCAGGTGTAAACTAACAGTATTACCAATATTATGTTCACATGTATGGTGTCTCTGTTTGTGTTTTTGGTGTGCATTATTTTGGTATTTCTTTTTGTTACAACTTTGTATTAATTAGCAGGAACCATATCGTGCATAGCTTATTACTTAAGGTGCTATGCACTATCTATGATTAAGTCAAGTTTTCTTGTCATATGACCTCAATATGTAAAAATACATAAAAACCATCGTTACCACCTTATTTTTTAATGTTATCTTTAAAAATAATTGTATTCTCCAAAATAAATTCATTTGTTAAATTTTATTTCTTGCAAACTTCAACAGACCTATTTGCTCATTATAAGTAACATCTTTGGATTTTAGTTTTGACGGCTATTATTTTTTGATTTGTAAAGTCTTTAATAGTCACATGATTGGTCTTGTAAATCTTATTACTCCGTTTCTTGTTGCTAAAGCTCTATTTAAACTTCTATATCGTTGTCTAAGCAACATTCTTATCGCAGTCTAACTAAAGTGCTTACCAGAACTTTCTTCTATTCTCTAAACTATTCTTAACTAAGTGCTCAACTGAACTTGTTTTCTTGTCTGCTGAAAAACAATATATGCTCAAATTTTTAAAAAATTACTTTGCTCAATCATTATTGCTCTGGCTCCTCCAACCATCTCTTATTTGTTCTTACTTTATTATTAGCAAAGTCTTTAATTAACAAATTTCAAGTCGTACAACTTACTCTCTGACAGTTGATTAAATTAATACAAAAGTTAATTTAAATTTTGATCCTCTCCTACTTTTAAATTGTTATCTGGGGCTTGCAATGACTGGTAAATTTTAACAAAAAAAAATTTAAATAATGGTTTGATAATTTTTTAAAAAATAGTTTATTAAAAAGGTTTAACACAAAAAATCTTCTAGTTTTTTTACTTTTTTTTTTATAGTGACACAATTTTGGAGAAATAAAGTTGTACCTGTAGCAAGGAAATACAAAAATGCTCTTTTTGCAGTGGCTGATGAAACTATGTTTGAGCATAAATTAAAAGAACTTGGTCTTTCTGACTCGGGAGAAACTGTAAATGTTGGTATTTACAACGACAAAGGACAGCGTTTTGCAATGAAAGATGAGGAGTTCAATGAAGAAACTTTAGAAGAGTTTTTAGAAGATTTTTATAAAGGTTGATAAATATATATACATATATATATATATATATATATATATATATATATATATATATATATATATATATATATATATATATATTTTTATATATATATATATATATATATATATATATATATATATATATATATATATAGACACACACACACACACACACACACACACACACACACACACACCCACACACACACACACACACACACACACACACATATGCATGCATAATGTATGTGCATATTTAGTTTTTACTTAACATAAATTTTTTGTTTAGGAAAATTAAAACCAGTTATAAAATCACAAGCTGTTCCTAAGAAAGTTAATCCTGGTAATGTACAAGTTGTTGTCGGTAAAACATTTGATAGTGTAGTCATAGATGAATCTAAAGAAGTTTTTATCGAGTTTTATGCTCCATGGTGTGGCCATTGTAAAAAATTGGTAAATTATAAAAGTTTTTTTTTATCATTTTAGGCTTAGAAACCAAAATTTCGCCGAAAATTAATTTTACTCTTTAATAAATTAATTTTACTAAAATAAATTTTTTAAACATTTTTTTGCAGGAGCCTGTTATAGTAAAATTAGCAAAGAAATTCAAAAATGAGAAAAATATAGTTATAGCTAAGATTGATGCTACAGAGAATGAGGCACATGCAGCCTACGAAGTGAGTGGTTATCCAACTATTTATTATGCACTTCCTGGCAAAAAAGACAAACCAATAAAAATGGACGGTGGAAGGGAACTTAGTGATTTAGTGAAATTTATTGAAGAGAACTCTGTTGTCTTGAAATCTAAAAATGTTAAACAAGAACTATAAAGTATTAGTATTTTTAGATTTAAAAAAATAATAAATTTCTGCTTGTTAAACTTGGGGACAATTTAGGTGATATTTATGCATAGACGCCATTTGTAAATTTTTTATTAGCGTGAATAAATTTATGCAGTATCTGCAGACAAAACGAAAATGAGAACAATTATATTTTTGTTGATGTAGTTTATTAACTTTTCATAAATAAATTATTTCTATATAAAGTATATTTTTTAATATTTAAGTGAAGACTAAAAAGGCTGCAAAAATAACAAATTCATTCACTTATTCATAATTTGATCCTAGAATGATAAAAGGAAACGGAAAATCATCTTATCATCGGGCATATCCCGTATCTTATCATCGGGCATATCCCGTGCGCGCCATGCATTATTTTGTTATTACTCCACAACGACATGGACTACTGTATTTATTAATTAGAGTTAGTTAACAAATGTTAGTTAAAAACCCAATACCTTACAAACTAAATTTTTCTTTACCCGACATTTTCCTGAAAAACTTTTTTATTGTTAAAATTAATCACTTAAAGTTGATGGCGTTGGTGAAAGTACTACAACTTACCAAAAGCAAACGCGGATTAAATGCTTAATTTTTTTTTATTGTAATGATAGCACTGCATATGCTAAAGTGTCTTAATTAAATATGCAAAGATGATGGTCTATTTTTATTAATTTATTTCATTTCATATTTTTAAAATATTTATTGCACCAAGTATATAGTTTAATTTTAATTCATTTTCAATTAATAAAATTTATCAAAAAGCTCTGTTTAAATTTACCACCAAGCCGCTCTTCGATGAAAATACAGTCTTTAGCTATCCATTTAGAGTTAAAGTGCTCTATTAAAGACAGTTTGTGTTAGAAGTTTAAAATTTGATGAATTTGCTGCGTTTTGGGTTAAGCTCGGACGAATTTCGAATTCGAATAATTTTAAAATTCGATGTCTTTGATTTAAATTTAAATTCGATGAATTTGAATTTAGATCTTATATTTGGCAAAAATTTGAATTCAATTTTGACATTGAATTTTAAATTTCTTCGAATTCGAAATTCGTCCGAACTTAACCCAAAACGAGTTTGATTAAATTAAGTTCGCGAATTTAATTTAACTGGGTATAAGTTTGACAAATTTTAAACTCAAAAAGTTCGAATTTTCATCAAATTTCGACATTTTAAAATCACCACGTTTCGAACGCGTTTTATTTTAAAGAAAAATTTAAATGTAAATTAACGTGTTTAAAAACGCAAGATTTATGGACTTTTTTTTAAAAAAAAATCCTAGATCTCTACATGAAAAACGACGGTCATTTGTGAGATTAAAGTGCCGGCAGGAACAGGATCAATTTGTGGAAAGATTCAGTCTACTCCAAACTCAAATACCAGCTTGCTACGAACTCACATAAGGTCTTTTTATCCAGAAGAGCCCAGACCACTTATTGTATTTGAGGCAGCATGGAATCGAAAAGACTAAATGGTACTAAAAAGCTAGATATACTTTGCAACCATGTGTAGAAGAGGATCTTTTACGCATGGTTAATATGAATAAGAAAAAAAGACCAACCTAAGCACTCAAATTCAACTCTCTCTTTAATTTAAAAGCTAATGTTATTGATTCTTCGAGTAAGATTAAACTTTAATTCAACTAAATTTAATTTTTAAATGACTCAGCAATTTTTAACAAAAACTTGTTCAAATAAATAAGATTTTTTGTTGCTATTTTAAGTTTAAACAAATTTGATACCAATTGGTATCATTCTATTTAGATGCTGTTTATCCACACCAAAGTCAAACGGGTAAGAAGCTTTTTCAGAAGTCTCCCAAAAAAGGTGGAACATTAACAACCCTTAACAAGGCAATTATAGAGATTACATACCTTGAATCATAACGTTATGTTTACATAACCTGTACAAGCAATAAGGCAACATATATCCTAGCAGCCATCCCATAATTGACCGAAGAAATTCAGGAGCGTCCTAGATGTGCTGATTGCCTTCTTAGACTTGTTGTGTCTGAGTGTCTCACCATTCCTGAAGTAAAAAAACGCTGTTGATGCATATAAGAAACTGTCATTCCGAAACCAAAAAAGTAGTATTGACCAACAGAGGGTCATGACAGCGTAAAATTTTACCAATATCTCTTTTGGTTGAATTTGTAAAGATTGTTGCACCTCTTGAGACCTCCTAGAGTTCTAACTTGATAATGATTAGGTCTATCCTAAAGTTGAGGCTAGCACTTGAAATGATCATGGAAAATCTCAGCAAGGGAATTCCAACCTGAAAGAAAGCATCTCTACATCAGAGGAGTTTGAACAGGTTATTTTGGTTAAATTTGATTTTTTCTAAAATAAAAATGATTAAAATTCTTTATTATTAATAATTCAAAAATTAATAAATATTAAATAAGCCTAATTTTGTTTCTTTTTTCAGATTTTTGCCACCATTGGTACCACTAGTTATGATTGAAGAGACAACTTTATTATTTTCCTCTTACCAAAAATCTACCATCTTTTAAGTGGTATTCAAGCATTTCAACATTAAAAGATACCTGAGTTCTCAATTTAATATGTTATCAAACAGTGCACAGTAAGCCAGTGGCTGGACAAAAGTATAAAAAGTAAAGTCAGAATTTTGATGACTTTACCGAATATTGCGCTTTTCAAAATATTATATTATAACTCTATAAATTATGTGAGTTTTAAAAGTTGTTAGACTAAAATTGGTAAGCAGTTAACATATTTATAGCAACTTTAAATATACATAATATGTTATGTTTTATTGTCTAACTTTTGATTTTAATTGACAAAATATTTTTTATTGCTACATCTTGCTTTTATACTCAAATATTTTAAAGCTTATATATGTTTGCTTTATTAATTTCATAAATCTGGCTGCTACTAGGCGCCACTTTGATTTTCTTTTACGTTTGAACTCTTTTATCTAACAAAAAATCTGTGATTGCGCTCAAAAATTTTTATTTGCAAATTTAAAAAAACGCAGTAAACATATAATAGGGTCGAACTCATACTAAACTTATTACTGAACAATAATATATATATATATATATATATATATGTATATATATATATATATATATATATATATATATATATATATATATATATATATATATATATATATATATATATATATATATATATATATATATATATCCTAATTTAAATTTTGTTCTTATTAATTTAGCGCTTGTCAAATGTAGTGCATTTAATAATCTATTTTGGTTGGTTTGGTTGTGGTTACTTATTTAGATGTTGAAATGCTGTTATTAAGGCTTAATGAGTGTCAAAAGAAACAAGATTTATTTTGATTATGGTAAGAGATGGATTCAAAGTAAACTAACTGGTGCAAAGTTTATAAGGAAGAACTCAGCTTGGCTTGAAAATGATTTTTATACCACATTAATGAAGGATAGCAAAAATAAACAACTCGGCAGACCTACATTATCATATAAAGATTCATCATTAAAAACAAAAAAAGAAGAAAACTTGCTACTTTGTCAGCTTTAAATTCTTATAAGTTATTGTTAGCTAAGCTTGTACTACTTGTAGCATGTATTGTCAAAGATTTTTCGTGATTGTGAATGCATGGGAACAATATACCCATACAAATTTCTAAAATTCTCTAGACGCTTGTAAAATCTGCTAATTAGAAAAACTAATTAATTAAGCTAGAATATAATTTTTTTTTACAGGAAAACAAGTTTATCTAGCAACGTGTAACAGCACGTGTAATAAAACTAGTTGATCATATAAACTTAAATAAGTTTGCTTTCCACGAGGGAGGATCAAAGCGAGGATCTCATAATAAAACACGTGCAAAATAGTGTATATACAACTAAAACATATGCAACTAATAAAAATTAGTTGTTGCTTAGAAAAATTAGGTATCCATTGCTAAATAACTAAATAAAAAACATATTACTTTTTTTAATAGCGCGACCTCATATTGTTACTTTTGTAAAATTTGGTAAACATAGCACTCGTAAAAATATCTGCAAATACCAAAACTAGATTTTTGCTATCCGAAATTTGTTATCCATAGCAACGAATTAAAAAAATAACACCTTCATAAGAAGCGCAGACATCATATTATTACTCATTTTAATTTTAGTCAATATGGCCCTAATATTAAATTAGTTATAAATTTTTTCCAGTAATAGTGAACTTGGCCCATTTTTGAAGAATCAAAAAGTTCTGCAAAAATTTATAGTCAAAGTCGGAAAAGAGATTTCCGGTTTGTAGGTCAAAAACAACCTCTATGTTTATGGAGCAATCCACCACCCTATATACGAAGGGCTAACACTTGCTCAACATGAAAATGCAACTTACAGGGAAATAGTTAAGTTAATGATTAAGAAGAATGGGGTAGTCAAGGACTTGAATCAAGGAACTCTTGAGGTTGTTAATGAGGAGGTTGTTGATACGAAGAATGTTGATGTGGAGGATGTTGATGCGAAGAATGTTGATGTGGAGAATGTTGATGTGGAGGATGTTGATGTAGAGGATGTTGATGTGGAGAATGTTGATGAGGAAGTTGTTGGTGTGAAGGATGTTGATGTGGAGGATGTTGATGTGGAGAATGTTGGTATGGAGGATGTTAATGTGGAGGATGTTGATGTGGAGAATGTTGATAAGGAGGTTGTTGATGTGAAGGATGTTGATGTGGAGAATGTTGATGTGGAGGATGTTAATGTGGAGGATGTTGATGTGGAGAATGTTGATGAGGAGGTTGTTGATGTGAAGGATGTTGATGTAGAGAATGTTGATGTGGAGGATGTTGATGTGGAGAATGTTGATGTGGAGGATGTTAATGTGGAAGATGTTGATGTGAAGAATGTTGATGAGGAGGTTGTTGATGTGAAGGATGTTGATGTGGAGAATGTTGATGTGGAGGATGTTGATGTGGAGAATGTTGATATGGAGAATGTTGATGAGGAGGATGTTGATGTGGAGGATGTTGATGTGGAGAATGTTGATGTGGAGGATGTTGATGTGGAGAATGTTGATGTGGAGAATGTTGATGTGGAGGATGTTGATGTGGAGGATGTTGATGTGGAGGATGTTGATGTGGAGAATGTTGATGTGGAGGATGTTGATGTGGAGGATGTTGATGTGGAAGATGTTGATGTGGAGGACTACAATATTCAAGCAAAGATTAGGCAAGTAGAATTAAAATAAAAGTTACGAAAATTGATTTTTATAAGAAATTAAATCTTTTTAATAACTTAATCTTGTTTCTTTAGGGCTAAAAGGAGGTTTATTTAGTCAAGCCAGCACACCCAGTTGCTATTTGAGTTAGCCTTGATCATGCAGTTGGAAATGAACAGGTGTGTAGACCATGCAGTTGGAAATGAATAGTTGGAAATAAACAAGAGAGTGGGATAAGATGGGATAAAACTTTTTGTTTGTGTGCTGCGCTTTATATTTTCCATAAAAGCCATACGAATTCGATTAAAATTATAGTCCGCTTAGCTATCTTGGGAAATTATTACAAAACTCATTACTTAACCATTGAATTAAGTTCAAGACACAGTGGGCCAGAATTCACTTTTACGGCACAATACTAATAACTCGTTGTATAAAAAAGATTTAAGAACCAATTTCGCACTGTTTACTAATTTGAAAATTGCGGTTTCAATGGTGACATTGAAACCGCAATTTGTTTTTATTTTGGGTTGCTGTGGATACCTAAATTGCTTAGCGGCCACATATTTATTAACCTTAACAAATATAAGCGGGGAAAAGTTATAATTTTATTGGATTACTCCCAAAATTACCACATTAGGTATTTTCATACTACAAATGTAGTGGTATTATGGATTTTTTATTTGGTTAATAGTGACACCTGAAATGCCTGGCAATGGTTATAATTACTAGTTTAAGTAAATTTTCTTAAAGCATCAATGTTATAAACTAGACTAAAATAATGTGGCAATCTGATTAAAAAATATTTTATGCATTTAAAAAATGTAACACATTCCTAATTATTAATTTAAAGTACTTTTATGCAGTTCCAGGGCTCTATTTTATATTTCATGAACTACTACATAATCCATATAAAAAGGAACCTAAAGCTTTAACCTTTTTGTGTATATAACAAAATAAAAAATTTTGATTTAAAATTATTTTTCGAACCAAAACTTATAAATTCTGATAATTGTAAAACAGCTTTAGCTTTGTTTTCTTTACCATCTTGGCGCACACTACAACCTGATGCAAATAATGGTTTTTAAGATGCATATAATGCAACTAATGGCGTCAATCTTCTTTACTTTGCTTTACTACCTAAAGTATCAAAATTCACTTGGGGCTTGCCGGATACTACAGCTGGATGAGAGAAGAGTTTTCTTTATTAATAGAAGCAGTTAGTAGAATTTTTTTATTATCAATTACAAACTAAACTGATATTGGTTCAGTTTGTAGCGATTGTTTGTTATTCTCTTCAAAACAAAATTTTGAGTTTTTGGATATATACCATTGTTAAAGATGCTTTATGAAATAAGACAGGTTATTATTTGCAGTTATGTTTATGCCATTTACAACTGCATCTAGAATATAAGGATTAGCTAAGTTCGATTATTTTTGTATTATATTCGAATAAATATCAACATTTTTCATGTTTCAACTATATTAAAATATGAATTTCATTTACAAAATCTTATAAATAAAAAGAGAGGCTTTAAAATTAAAATATTTTCCATGCTTATTAGTAACACAAAAAATATTATCAATAAAAAAATACATTTAAAAAAAAAAAAAGCCATAACCATTTAGAATAAAATACACTAAATGTATTTTATTCTAAATGGTTATGTAATAATTGGGTCTCATCAAGACTAGATTAGAGTTACAAAGTTGTTTTAATATTTATACATCTTAAAATACCTATTTATAATCAATAGCGCCAACTAAATTTGTAGTATAAAAATACCTAATGTGGTAATTAGAGGTTGTTTTGACCAACAAACCGGAAATCTCTTTTCCGACTTTGATACACTTTTGCAGAATTTTTTGGCTTCGTTGCTGATTGATAATATGTTAAATTGAGAACTCAGGTATCTTTCAATGTTGAAATGCTTGAATACCACTAAAAAGATGGAAGATTTTTGGTAAGAGGAAAAGAATAAAGTTGTCTCTTCAATCTTGACCATTGGCAACAATGATGACAACAATCTGAAAAAAGAAACTAAGTTAGGTTTTTTTAACATTTATTAATTTTTGAATTACAGTAAACTCCCACCTAATCAAACTGGCACTTATTCGAATTTCACGCTTATTCAAAGCAATCTTCCTTCCTCGTGAACTTTCCTTTACTAACTTATGCAAACATCGAACCTGCAGATATTCGAAATTTCGGTTATTTGAAATGATTTTTTACACTTCTTAACAAAATCCCCGTCAGTTATTCAAAGTCTTTTCCTATTGGTACCATTCCGTCGCATTTAAAAACGTAAATTTGTGGAACGTTATCAAAATATAAAATACGAAATAATATTATTAAAATAGAATAAAAAAATAGAACACATTACAACGTAGTTAAAAAGTAGGTAAAAATTTTAAGATGACATCTACACACAAGAAGACAGTTCTGAAAATCGAAGAAAAATACATTTCTCCTAAAAATTTAGAAAAAGGATTAGCTAAAAAAAATCTTACCAAAAAGTTTACAGTTCCTCAAAGCACTTTAACTGACTGGATTAAACATAAAGAAGACATAATCGACAAGTATGAGTCAATTTGGAGCAGAGAGACAAAAATTAAGTTTCCGTTATTGAAGTTGATAAAGCTTTGATTCTGTTAATATAGCAGTATATAAATGACTTATATACTGCTATATCAACAGAATGTATATAATCTAAGGGTTTCTCCCTAAAGTTAAGAAACAAGAATAGTTATATAAAAATTTAATTAGACACATTTTAAGAAACAAGAACAGTTATATAAAAATTTAATTAAACACATTTTAAGTTATATAAAAAATTTGGATTTTTTTCTTTTCTTATTAAAATATAAAATAATTATATTATATATAGCTTTTTTGGTTTTCCCAAATTTTCTCTTTTTAACAGATTTAACATAATTAACAGCTGTTTCGGTGGTAGAGATATTTCTTGTATTATTAAGAAAAATGTTGATAACAACTCTTCCAGCAAGTTTTATCTCAGTTATTTCATGCATGGGACAAGAAAAAGTCTGAAAAGAGTCATAAAAGTGATTTAACAAATATTCTAAAGCTTGTCGTGCATGTAAATTAAATTTCTTTATTTTTTTATAAGAGTAGTCAATCATAGCAAAGAATGTACAAACATAATCCAAAAAAGATGATGAAGGAATAATGAGACTACCCCTAGAAATAACGGTTAAATAAGTATGATCAGGATTGCTTTATTGACAATATTGACACAACACAAAAATTCTTTACAGCATGTATCAAAAATTCCAAAATATCGTGCCATTTCCCTAAGAAATTTTTTTATTTTTAGAAATGACTGCATTACATAAAATATTACATGTTGAATACTGACATTTAGAATATGATAAACCCCACCATTTATTAAATGTTAGAAAATCTGCACAACTTTAAAGATCAGAAAAACATGAGTGAATCACTGCAGATATAGTTTCATCAAAAAATTGCAAGTGCAAAGTAACATTTGATTTAAAATTGCCAGGATATAATACTTAAATTGTTATTTTTGGTGCTTTACGCTGACTAGCATCAAGAGCGAGGTCTTTTTCATAAATATAGTTAAAGGTGCTCCATTTAATTTCTCTCCCACATACAATTATTAGGTTCTTTATGTCCATTAAATTTAAAATCTGGAAATAAAAATCTTTTACAATTTAACAAATTATTTCTGATATTTTTAATAAGATGTACAACATCAAAACAAAGGTAAATTTTTTTTAGATAGCAAAATAAAAACAAATTTTCGGCTTGTTGATTCAATGCACCAGGGATTTTTTTTTTAAAAAGAAACATTAGAGGAATGCTTGTCACACACATTAACTCTAACATTAAATTCATATTCAGTTAGAATACAAAGATATTCAAAAATTTCTTCTTTCAACCATTCAGCATTATTTGTTTTTTCAGGTGACGTTTTAATCACAAACTGAATGTTTTTTTCAGACAAACTATTATAAAACAAATTATTCCTTATACATTTCTCCAGACTCATCATTATCAATTATCTCTCCAGCAAAATACTTTTTACCTCTTTGCAACCACATTTCATCAAAAATCAAGCAAATGTCTTGAGATATCTTACTTTCTAATTTTAAACGTTTTGCACAACAGAGCATCAATATTTTCACTAGTTATTTTTTTAAGTAATGATATAGTAAAGACAATTCTTCACGCAAAAGTTAGTATAGAAGTATATTGTAATATCAGTGAAATATATTGTAATATCAGTGAAGTATATTGTAATATCATTGAAGTATATTGTAATATCAGTGAAATATATTGTAATATTAGTGAAGTATATTGTAATATCATTGAAGTATATTGTAATATCAGTGAAATATATTGTAATATCAGTGAAGTATATTGTAATATCAGTGAATACTTTATAATATTGGCTGAATAAGTAGGTTTCTTCATATATTTAATTTGCTGTAATTCAGTCAGTGGCGGATCAAGGTGGAGGGGGGTGGGGTTCGGGGCTAGGGGGAGCTATAGCCCCGGGCCCCACAATTTTAGGGGCCCCAATTGAAAGTAAATAGTTTTTTATTAACTCTGAAAATTAAATCTTTTATTAACTTAAAAGAGCCAAAGTTAATTTTACTAAATTGTCTGAAAACAAAAGCACAAAAATAAAATAACTGTCAACAAAAACGCTGCATAATATATTTTTATTATTATTATTATTTGAGCGCAACTTCTACTTCTACAAAAAAAAAATTACTAGATTGGTAGCAGCGCCTTATAGCAATAATTGAATGTAACATTTGTACAAATTGCTACAAAAATAATTCCTTTCGGAAAATTATTAATGACTTGAATAATTATATTGTTATTGAAAATGCATTAACGATTGCAATTCTACAATTCTTTTGTACTTCCGCACAAAAGAGTTCTTGTGTGAATGCATTTAATAGCTGAAGCGCTATATTCGTGAAAGAGAAAAAAAGAACAGCTTAACACTTTTCAGGTTATACAGTTATAATTAAAATGCTAAGAAAATATGAAAGTGGAGCTTGTAAAAGAAGATTGAAGAAAGAGAGAGAGGAAATGGTAGCTAAACTTCCGAAAATGACAAATTTATTTTTCATCAAACCAAACTATTATGCAATTTTCACAAACTGTATAATAATAAAAACAATGAAAGAAAAGATGAAAACAATAACACGGAAAATGAGGTAGCCTGCCAAGGTCCTTCAAATGAAATTCCAGAAGTTGAAAGTGTTGAATCTACAATGCATAACAATGAGCTTGACTCAGGTACTCCAATTTTTACTATCTTTAATGACACCTCTAACATCTGCTAAACAAACAATTTTTTTTTTAGGCAGTTAATATTTTTATTCTATAAATTATTATTTTTTTATTAGGCTTTATTATCACAATTTTTTTTCCTAGATCAATTCTACGCGAAGTCCCTGCTTTATGGCCATTACAATTAAAGGAAAATGAACGTATGAAGTATTTAAACAAGGGGTATGATTTTTTTCAATATAAAGACTCTAATTTCGAATCTTCAAAGCGGATGTTCAAAAACCAGTACAGATATTATTCGGTTAAATATTTTCAAAAAGTGATGAATAATGGCGAAAAGTGTGACTGAAAATAGTTAATGTTTTCTGAATCCACTGGATGTGTATTTTGTTATGTTTGCAAGTTGTTTTCAACCGATTACAACAACGTATTTGTCAAAAGTGGCTTTTACAATTGGAAAGAAGCTAAACAAACTATTTTCGGCCACGAAAACAGCAAGGAACATATTCAATGTATGATTAAGTGGATAGAATTCATGAAACAAAATACTCATGTCGATGAATATATGGTAAGCCAGATTAAAAGGGAGTTTAATTATTGGTCTGCAATCTTAAATAGAATAGTTGCGGTTATTCGTTTTTTAGCCGGAAGAGGTTTAGCATTTCGAGGCCATAATGAAGTTATAGGATCGTCAAATAACGGAAATTACTTAGGCATGTTAGAACTCTTGACTCAATTTGATCCAGTTTTAAAGCAACACATTGACACTTTTGCAAATAAAGGCAAAGGTAATGTAAATTATTTGTCTAAAACTATTTGTGAAGAGCTAATTGATATTATGTCTCAAAAGGTTTTAACGCACATTATTACCGAAATAAAAAAAGCAAAATACTGGGGAATTATCGTAGATTCGACTCCTGATATTTCTCACGTGGATCAACTTTCTGTGATATTTCGTTATTATCTAAATGGCCACGTGTATGAACGATTTTTTTGTTTTCTACAAATTAAAAGCAACGACGGTAAATCTTTGATTACTGACATTTTAGATCTACTGGAAAGATATGATATTGATATAACCAATTGTCGGGGACAGGCATACGATAATGCAAGCAATATGTCTGGTAAATATTCTGGATTACACGCACGTTTAAAAGAGCAGAGTGAATTAGCTTTTTATATCCCCTGCGCTGGACATTCTTTAAATTTAGTAGGGCAGTGCAGTGTCAGTGAGTGCATCAATTCTATCAACTATTTTGGCGTTCTCCAGAGTTTGTATTCATTTTTTGTAGCTTCAACACATAGATGGGATTTATTGAAAGGAAATCATGCTACACTCACGCGCCTATCAGATACACGATGGCCATGTAGGTCAGATGCTTCAAAAAGTTTGGTAGAAAATTTTGATGGGATTCATGCAGCGCTATGTCATATAACTGAGGATACAGAAGAAAAATCTGATACTCGTCATGAAGCTTTGTGTTTATTAAATAAGATCACTAAGCTAAAGTTTGCATTCATGGCTGTACTTTGGCATCACATACTTAAGAGGTTTAATGCAGTTAGCAAATTTCTTCAAAAAGTTGAATTAGATTTGCATACAGCAAGCAGTATGTTACTTTCACTAATTGACTTTGTAAAAAACTTACGAAACGACTTTACGAGATTTGAGAATGAAACAAAAAAACTTAGCTCGTTTATTGAAAAAGACTATTCTGATAAGAACAAAAGAAAAGTAATTAAAAAATTGAGCAACGGAGAAAACCAAGTTGATTCTTTAAGCGTATCCGACAAGTTTCGAGTGAATACATTTTTTGTCAAACTTGTGACACAATTAACTATAATAAGTGATGGTTACAACCATGTAAATAACTTATTTGGATTTCTATCGAAGCTGTTAACTATTAGTACCATGGAATTGCAAGTTAGCGCGAAAAAAATTGTAGAAGTGTACTCAAATGATTTAGAAGATAGTTTCATATTTGAAATAGAAAAATTTGTAACATTATTAAAGTTGCAGCCTCCGGGTTTTTTTTCGCATAAAAAAGATAAATCTGAGACTGAAAACACATTGATTCCTCTGCATGTTTTAAATTGGATTGTTGAAACCGATATTATTGATGTATTTCCAAATGTTTATATAGCATATCGCTTGTTTTTAACTATTCCCATAACAAATTGCGAGGCTGAGAGATCATTCTCTACTCCTAAAAGAGTTAAGAACATGCACCGATCAACAATGGTTCATAGTCGTTTAAGTAATATAGCAAGATTAACTATTGAGTCAAAATTATTAGAAAATTTGGATTTCGGCGATGTGATTGCAGAGTTTGCGGGAAAGAAAAGCAGAAAAAAATCACTCAACTTAACTCAATAAAATAAATATAAAATTTGTATATAAATAAATATCAGTTATAGCGTTTTCAAGAAAGTCTTTGTTTTACTCATTTTTGTCGTTGTTAGTGGAACGGGGCCTCCTACTTTTAAATAGCCCCGGGCCCCGAAAAGTCTTATTCCGCCACTGAATTCAGTCAATACAGAGAATACAGAATAAATAATTTAACATGCATCTCATTGTTTACAAGAATGCACTCTGTAACTACTGAAATAGATAAAGTTCTATGGCTCAATTTATAAAAAAATTGCATTATCACCATACTTCATCAAGATTGAAAAACCATTAGGACCAAGACTGTCATGAATATTGTTAAAGTTATTCGTCAAATAATTCAACAAAAACTGTCCATATTGATTTGGCTGAATTATTCTTTTAGTTGGTGATTTTCTTAATGAAATAGAAGATTTTATAAGTTATAATGAACCTTCTTCACTCAAATTTGTGCAATCAAAAATAGTTGGAATAGGTTTTAGTTTTTTTGACAATTTAAAACATTGATTTGTTTTACCTTTCTTATAATATTTTTTTTCAAAATGTTTAATGCATAAAACGGAAGATTTGGATGGTGTCCAATTTTTCTATTTACAAATTGAATCGAATTTTTTTTTACATTTCATTTTTTGGAAACGAAAGTACTACTGTATTAATACTGTTTGAAAATAATACCGTTAAAGACCGTTAGGACTTCTTGGGGCACCTAAAAAAAAAAAAAAGAAGTTATGATAATATGAACGATATATGATAATATTAACGACAATTCACAACGCAACATTTGCTAATCATACTCTTTGAACTTCCAAAGTTGCTTCTTTAAAAACACTTTGGCCTTCAATTTTTTTCTTCAAAATGCTAAAAAGGCTAAGTTTCCGGATGTATAAATAAAGTAGGCTATGGAATTGAGCTATATTTATAACGCTGACCGGTTTGGTTTATTTTATCAACAGCCTCTGACAAAAACCTTTGATCTAAAAGGTGAACAATGTAAAGGAGGAAAATTAGGCAAAGTTCGTTTGACAGGCTTTGGAGCAAGAAATGGGATTAATGAAAAGCTGCTTATGTTTATAATTGGAAAGGCAAGAAAACCACGATTTTTCAAAGATGCTAAAAGTCTACATTGTCAGTACAAGTCCCAATGTTTCTGGATGGTCTCTAAAATATTTACTGATAATTTAAGAAGACTTGACGCAAAGTTTAATGCTGAGGGTAGAAAGTTGCCCATAAATAACTGTCCAGATCATCCTAATGTCGTCAATCTCAAAGCAATGGAATTAGTTTTTTTTACTACCAAACAAAACCTTTAAAACTAATGGACCAGGGAGGGTAAGTCCATTGAAAGTTTTTTATCGCACTAATGTTGCAAGGCCTCAGATCAAATACATTGATGCTGGTAAAACAACTCCAAATATCAACATTTTTAAGGCTATGAGCATGTTGGTCAATTAATGAGATGCTGTATAGACAAACACTGTGATGAATTTTTTTAGAAAGACAGGCATCTTGCATGAAATTCAGATTGCAAGTAGAAATGGTGAAGATGATCTTTTCAAATTGCTTGAAGAGAGAGTCAATAAATTTTGATCACGTAGTTTAGTTGACAAAGATTTTGTTGTTGAAGATTACGTAAACATAGATTTTGATACTTGTACAAGCAAAGCAATTGCCATATCAGATTGAAAAATTCTGGATTTCATTTTAATTAACGATTTTGCTGAAGTAGATAAGGAGATAGATGAAGAGTAAAACAACTTGCCTCTCGCAAAGCCAAAATTATCAGGTATTGCACATCAATAGAGTTAATTTATCGTTGGCCTCTTTTTTTAAAAAAACGGCGTAGAAATCCTTCAATTGCTAAGCCTAGTATCAACGATGTTTGATAAACATTTTTTAGAAGCAAAAATAATCGAAAATTGAAGATTTATTCAAAAAATTGTTAAGATTTAATATTTTTATTTTAACGTTGCTTTTTTAGAAGGTAAAGTTATTAACAGCATCTTATTATAAAGTTTTACTTCTTTTTTTACACACTAATAGTTGAAATAGGTCATTCTAAAAAAGATTTTCAGTTATTCGAACTCTCGGTTATTCGAAGTAAGTTCTTGTTCCCCAATGAGGTTCAAATAACTGGGAGTTTACAGTAATAAAAAATGATTTCACAAATATGTTTGAAGTATTCGTAAAGAAATTCTTAACTACCAACCAAAACATCCCCTTTTTCAAAAAATGATAAGTTAAAGGTGTAACTATGCCTTACGTTAAGAAACAACCGTTGAACAAAGAAATGCTAGGAGTCCATTTTCCGTAGATGAGGGATAATCTTCTGTTTATTATTTACACTAAAAATTGACACTCTGAGTAAAGAAAAATTGACAATAACTTCCATTATAATCAAACTAAAAATAATTTAGCTCAATAAAATTTTAAAAGCAGTCCCAGCCAACAATGACATACGGGTACTGTACGGGGCCAATACGGGTCGTCAACTGGGTCCCGTATGGGAAACCCATCAGGAACCCGCCGGATCTTGGCCGCGGTTTTCCTCTGGGCCCCATATGGGTATGCTCGCCGGGTATCCCGTAATATGCATCGCCGGGTATCCCGGGGTCCCAAGAGGTTTACCCATTGCAAATCTTGAAAAAATACGTTTAAATGTTTAAAATTTACAAAAAAAGCAAATTTATATATAACTTGATTGGTTTATTTCAAAAAAAATAATTAAAATTACAGTTGAAATTAGGCAAACTTTTAAAAGATTCTTAAATCGTGTATCGAATGCTTTCACGGTTATCTCGCAAATTGGAAGCTTTTCCATTGTTGTTTAAACGACTTCTTTGAAAACCTCTTTACACAATATCTCGTTTTAATATGACCTGTAAAAAATTAAAGTTAACTGATAGTCTTAAATTTTATAGGTAACATAAATTATTTTTAATATGTTATAAAACTCTTAATGTGGCTACCCACTATTTAAATAAAATTTTTAAATGAACCATTTTATCCCCCCATATTTAATCATTTCAATTGCATTGGAATCAAATAAGACAAAAAAAAAAATTATAATTTCATTATTACGTCATTAATTATGCGCATAATTAACTCAAAAATAGCATATTTTCTAACAAGGATAACTAGTTGCAGAGTTTTCCAAATAAAGTGAAATTTTTCAAAAACCTTGCTTCTTATATGAACTGTGTGCTGAGTCAAAAATAA
The DNA here is from genome assembly GCF_038396675.1 of Hydra vulgaris. Lineage (NCBI taxonomy): Eukaryota > Metazoa > Cnidaria > Hydrozoa > Anthoathecata > Hydridae > Hydra > Hydra vulgaris. The sequence continues at coordinate 14,446,546 of NC_088930.1, forward strand.
AACTGATACTTTTATTTAATTCTCTGAAATTTACAATTTTGTATAAATCCCTAAAAAATGGCCCCATTGACCCAAATTTTAATTTGAATGGGACATCATAGTATATATATTTTTGATTCAGCACATTCATCTAACTAAGTTTTATCTCTGTAAAAAATTTCAATCAAAATTATGAACAAAACCAAAGATATCTTTGTTAGAAGGTAGAAAATCTTTAAATGGAGAAAAAAGCATCGGAAAAAAAAAATTCAAAAATAAAAAGCTACAAATTCAAATAGTCTGATTTTAGTACTTTTGACCAATGTCATTTAGCTCGGGAATAACTTAACAGTGTAGATAAGAACTTGGTTAAAGGTACAGTAAAAATATGGAGAAAAAGTGTATATTAGTTCAGGAGGAAAAAAGTTTCACCTGTCACTAAGGCCGTTGCTAAGGAACTTTTGGATGTTTACCCCTTTTTAAGGAACAAAATTAAGGCAAACTTATAAATTTTTCTTCAATTGTCATATATTTTATTGTTTATAAAGGTTAAAACTTCCAAAAAATAGAAAGAACATTTTTTTTTTTTTTAGACTTTTAATAGTGGGTAGCCACCTTAAGATTTCTCCTAAAACTCTTCAGATAAAAAATGTAATTTTCTGAAGGTAGAAAAATATAATATTTAATTTTACAATCGACATTTATTTGAACGTTTTAAAATGTACTTGTAATAAATAAGCACATGCTTGTGATTCATATGATAAATTGATAGAGTTCCTTTAGTTACTGATAAATAAATTATATAAAACTTTTTTATAAATATAATTTCATATTTATATTGAATATAATTTGATATATACTGTTTATAACGTTATATATATATACATATTGTATATAACTATATATGTTGTATATAACTATATATATATATATATATATATATATATATATATATATATATATATATATATATATATATATATATATATATATATATATATATATATATATATATATATATATATATATATATACACACACACATATATATATATATATATATATATATATATATATATATCCTATATTTAGGTAAGCATGGTATGATTTAGGTTAGCAAGGTATGATTTAGGTAAGCAGTGTGACGTCATACTGAAATAGCCTGCTGCCGGGGGCTAATAATTTTTAAATGTAATCTTTAAAATAGAGCGAAACTTCATCATTTCATCAATTAAGACTTATCAGAAACCTTATATAACAGTGCCATGGCTACAAGATCCAAGCACCCCCTTCTTCAAAAGGGCCCCAAAATTCTTAAAATTTTTTCAATTAATAATACTAAATAAATAAAAAAAACACCTTACATTTGTAAAAGGGCCCCTAAATTTGAAAATGAGCCCCCTAGGCACAGTTCTGCTTATATATATATATATATATATATATATATATATATATATATATATATATATATATATATATACATATATATATATACAGCTGCGGACAAAACTACGTGAACGATTGCAAATAGTTTTTTTTAATGAAATTTTCAATGTCTTAAAATAAGTTTATAGTTTAATACTATATATGGTTGGATAGAGCGTTTTTTGCTCTATAAGACTGTGTAAAGTGTATTCTCTAATAATTTGTTTAAAATTAAACATATCTAAATGTTCAAAAAGCATCAAATATTTTGCGCGACAAAACCACGTGAACGATTATACAAACGTAAAAGAATAATTTTACTAACATCAACAAATAATAGATTCTAAAAAAAAAAAAACATTAATATTTAGTTGAATAGCCTTTAGAATCGATAACGGCCTTGCACCGACTTGGCATAGATTCTACAAGAGTTTCTAGTAACTGTTTTGGTAATGCCTCCCATTCATACTGTACGGCTCGAAAAAGTTCATCCGGTTTTTGAAATTTGCGACCTCCCAAGCGTCGCTCAACTTCAATCCATAAATTTTTGATTGGATTTAAGTCGGGAGATTGGGCAGGCCACTTCAAAACCGTTATGCTATTATTTATGAGCCAATTTTTTACAGTCAAAGCTGTATGTTTAGGGTCATTATAATGTTGATAAACCCAATTGTGAGGCATTTTTTCTAATGCGTGTGGCAACATTTGATTAGATAATATTTCCCTGTACTGTAGTTGGTCCATTATACCGTTTACACGGTACAACGGACCAATTCCAGCCCAGGAGAAACACCCCCAAACCATTATATTGCCACCCCCAAATTTTACAGTTCCTATTGTATACTCTTTTGCAAATCTTTTACCTACTGGACGCCTAACATAACCTCGACCGTCGCTGCAAACCATGTTAAATTTACTTTCATCCGACCACAAAACTGTTTTCCAATTTTCAACCGTCCAGTTTAAGTGATCTTTAGCGAACTGTAGGCGATCTTTGACGTGCCTGGGCTTAAGGAATGGTTTCTTTGCAGGTCTGCGCCCATAAAGACCTCCTTCGTTTAAACGCCTTTGAATCGTTCGTGTGCTTACGTTTTCCATGCCTGTTTGCAGACGAATTTCAGGGGCTGTCAAATGTGGATTCTCAAGAGATTTTCGCACAATTTTTCGATCAGTACTAAAAAATAAAATGTTAAACATTAAAATTAACATTAACATTAATATTATTAAGATTAAATATTAAAAAAAATAAAATTAAAGGAATATTACCGCTTATCCGTAATACGTGGACGACCACCTTTCTTAACGATCTTTTTGCTCTTTTCTCGGTGTATAATTTTATGTATTCCACCTTTTGACATCTTCACATGAGCTGCAATTTGCCCAACGGGCTATTTTTCTTCTTTGCGCAAACGCAAAACCAAGCTTTCAATTTTTGAATCAGTTTGACGAACCATTATAGTTTAATTATTTTTAATTTTTTGATGTTAAACAGAATAATCTTGAGAAATTTAAATGATTGTAAGTTCTTAGAATACCAAAACTACATGAACGATTTTTAAAAGCACTGATTTCGATGTGAATATAATATAATTTGCATCAAAAATGACGCTTTTATAAATCGTTCACGTGGTTTTGTCGCTCAAAATTTTCGAAATTATTTTAACGTTTATACATGTATGATTTTATACGAATTATTAAAGAATACACTTTACACAATCTTATAGAGCAAAAAACGCTCTATCCAATCATATATAGTATTAGAGAAAAAACTTTTTTTAAGGTGTTGAAACTTTTGTTTCAAATAACTATCTGCAATCGTTCACGTAGTTTTGTCCGCAACTGTATATATATATGTATATATATATATATATATATATATATATATATATATATATATATATATATATATATATATATATATATATATTTATATAAATATAAATATATATGTGGTATTCCCAAATGCTCATAAATTTAAAAAAAAAAAAGGTCCTTAAGAAAAAAAGTGGTGATGTTGTCGGCCCTGCTTATTAAGTCTTACTGCAAAGTCTACTTCAAGTAGTACATGTGCTTTGTCAAATAAGTTTTTTCAAAATATTGAGAAGCTGTTTGCATCAGATACTTACAAAATTTTGATCAATATAAGTATTAGGGTATGTCTTTTAGTTATTGTTTTTCTTTTTTTTGTTTGGTAGTTTGTATCAACTGAATTAGGTGATCACATCAACTGTTATCTTTTTTTACTTATTTTACTGCTCGCTTGTATTAAAAGAAATGCATGTACATGAGTGCCCACCAATGAAAAAAATATATATATAGTTATAAGAATACTCTTAAAATGAAAGTAGCAACGATATATTAGGGTTAAAATAAAATCAAATATATAATTCTTAATATAAATTAATATATACTGATTAAAATAATATAAAAATATATAATTCTTAATAACACTGATAAACAAATAAAATTTTATTGTGGAAATCTTGTTAACTAGGTGGTTTTTTAAGACAAATTAAGTATGCTGATTTCAAATATGCAAACCATTTTTCACCATCACGTCAAGTTGATAAGATATTTAGGTTCAAATCTTTAATATTTAAGGTAAAGTCCCTAATGTTGTCGAAAAAAAGTTATTTAAAAGTATGTCAACCTGGGTCTCAAAAGAAGCGTATTTTCATAGAGATTTTAGAAAAGATTAATATTTTTATTTAAAATTTATTGACAAAAAAAATTATGTGAAAAAATGCTAAAGACTTTTAAAAATATTTTAACAAAATGTTTCTCAGCAATAATACAAAAAGTTCTTATTTTTATTACAAACAAATACCATTTTTAAAATCTCTATAAAAAAACGCTTCTTTTGAGACCCAGGTTGACATGTATATATATATATATAGACGACAACATATATAAATATATATATTTATGTTGCCGTCATCCGAAAAAAGCTCTGGCTGTTCGAAAAAGTTTACTTTCGAGGGTCTCTTTGTCGTTGTACTGGTTAATTGTAGTTGTACTGGTTAATTCTGCCGTTATAAATGTTGTATGACCCTGTTCCTTTATAGGAGAAGCATCCCCATATTTTAACTGATCCTCTTCTGCCTTGTAAGCTTGGTTCACAAAAACACTCTTTGAACTTTTCACCAGCCAGCCACTAGATGATTAATCTTGACTTGCAATTTATCAACTCAAAATAATATTCGTCGCTGAAAATAACTTTGGCCCAGTCTTCTACAGACCAGTGAAGTCTTTCTCCACACCACTTTAATCTTTTTAGGTTATCTGAGATACGCAAAAGTAGTTTTCGAGCAGCAACATAGCAATCTAAGCCTTTCTATTTAGGTATCTTCGTACAGTCCATCTACTAACACTAATGTTACCAGGCGTTTTTGTGAACTCTTCAGCATGTTTGCGGTAAGAAATTTTAGGGTCTTGTCTAACCTTTCGATAGAGATAACTTTGGTCTCTTGAAGTTAGCTTTAAAGGCCTACCAAGCCTTGGTAAATCTTTGACATCATTATGTAGCTCGTGGTTTTTCAATGTTGTTTATACACATTTAAGCAAAACATTGCACATTTAAGCTATTTCTCGTTGGCTTTTTGTTTTATATTTAAGCAGACCTACAACTTGCCATCGTACCTTGTCTGAAACAGCTTTTCTGCCCATTTTTGTCTTTTTACTTTACCAAATAATTTTTACCAAATGCAAATAACTCAAGATATAAAAATGATTATTTTATTTTATTTTCGCAAGAACATTTTTATAGTTCAAAAGATATTAACCACCAAACTTTAGATCGCTCGGATTACATTTCATTGAGATATTTTAACTTAAGTCATTAAATTTTAGACTCTATATTTTTGCAGGTATGTTTTAATTAAATTAATAATTACTCAAGACTGGTAAACCTAACGAGTTCCAATTATATACCATTCATAGAGAATCAATTAATTAAGACATTTAATACGCTTTTAATCGTATTAATTAGTTGGTTTCAAAGATAATTAACCATGAGCGAGACTAGGTTTTTTCAAACCGAGACGAGACTGAGACGAGAAGTTAGTACTTCTCGTGAGACCGAGAACGAGACGAGACGAGAAATTTAACAATTTTTGAAAACTAATTTGTTAAAATCCAAGTTAAAAAAAAATGTAAACATGGTTTTGACAAATAGACACAAATGACATTTGTCAAATGTAAACAACTTTTTCAAACATTAATTCAGAATTTTTTGCCAAACTTTTCCAACAAGACAGTTTTTTCTCTGATCAAGATGATTTGTTCTACTTTTTCTGGGTGTAAGTTGTGTCAGGATGATCGGACGACATTTCCACCTGAGCTAAAAACTCTCTCTGATTTAGTTGAACTTGCTGGAATAGCTAAAATTTGTCTCGCTAATGAAGAGAGTTCTGGCAATGTATTTGAATGCATATCTTTTTTGGCATCAGGGAGATATTCATACTGGCACATTTCGCTTAAAATAGGATTCAGTTCAGATGTTGGCTCTTGTGTTTCAAGTCTGACGTTTAACTTGCGCTTTAACTTGTTTAAACAAGTTAAAGCGCAAGTTAAACTTGTCTGACGTTTAACTTGTTTAATTTATACATTTAATTCCTTAGGATAAAACTTAAAACACTTTTTTTTTTTAAACTAATTTTTAACAACAAAAAAATTATTAAACAAACTGTTTCTTTAACAAAAAATCTCTTTGTTTTTTAATTACAGTTGCGGTTAAATGCTTACTCACAACTTTTTTTCTTCTGAATAAACGTCGCGTTAACAATATCAAAAGATAAAAGTTTTTGCGTAGCGCAAAACTGCTGAACCCTTAGGCAAATCGCCTTTTCGCAGGCAAAATGCGAGCTGCGTAACGCTTCTTAACAAGGCCTGATATATATAAATTATATATATATATATATATATATATATATATATATATATATATATATATATATATATATATATATATATATATATATATATATATACGTAAGTGTATATATATGAATAAAGAAAATATCTTTATATTATCATGTATAATATTGTATACTTGAAAGAGTGCTCAATAGATAAACTAGAGCTATATAATATATATGTTACTGTTACCCGCAGTACCAGGAATTAGCTAAATGCTAATGTTTATAATATAATTTAATATTGCAACTCTGAGTTTCATGTGTTATCACAATCATCAGGCAAGTAGTAAAAATTTAAATTTGCTACGATTTGTTTAGTGGACGTTACGGTTTATATTTGTGTTTTAGATCGTTACGGGACGGAAATTGATTAATAGTTAGGTTAATAATATTATTAATTTGTTTTTAGTTGGCTAATAATTGTGAAATAGTTATATGTTTAATGTTGTTTAAAATTTTTTTATGTGTTAATGTGTATTATTTGTGTGTTAAAAAATAATAAAATAAAAATAAGAAAATAAGAATTAAAATTGATATAAAAATGTACATAATATTATGAAATATATTACAAAAGCTGTGTATGTGAGTAATTTATTAGTTAGCCTAGAGATATATGGAGCAGATTAGTATAGTTATTTTTATTTATAGTTGTTAGTCAGGTTTGTAGCGAGCTTTGTAATTTTTTAATAAAAATTTATTTTCGTGGCGGCACTTTGATATAACTTCGGTTCTCTTATTTAACAGTTCTTCAGGTTTTGGATATGATATAATAGTAAATTTCTCATACAGACATAGTGGGCATCTTTTGAAAATATTTGAGTAGGGGGGTACTGATTTGAGAATAGACCATGTTAGCATAGGAGTTTCATTAAAATTGTTTTTTAATGAAACTTTTAATCAACGTCTCCACAAATGTTGCGAAAATGTTCTTGTATTTACTAGAAAAAAACTTCCCTAAGACACACAAACTTCACAAAATCTTAAACAGAAACACTGTAAAGGTAAGCTACAGTTGCACTGAAAATATAGAAAAAGTTATAAAAAACCACAACAAAAAAATTATCTTCCCTAGAATTGAAAATAATGATCCAAAATGCAACTGTCGAAACAAAGCAGAATGCCCCCTGAATGGTAAGTGCAAATCAACAAATATTATATATAAATGCATCATCGCAGCAAAAAACCAACCCAGCAAAGTTTATATAGGATTAACGGAAGGTGAGTGGAAAACCAGATACAACAACCACAAATCATCATTCAACAATATTAAATACAAAAATTCGACCGCTCTATCAAACTTTGTCTGGGATTTAAAAAACAATTTTAATGAAACTCCTATGCTAACATGGTCTATTCTCAAATCAGTACCCCCCTACTCAAATATTTTCAAAAGATGCCCACTATGTCTGTATGAGAAATTTACTATTATATCATATCCAAAACCTGAAGAACTGTTAAATAAGAGAACCGAAATTATATCAAAGTGCCGCCACGAAAATAAATTTTTATTAAAAAATTACAAAGTACATCAATTTCCGTCCCGTAACGATCTAAAACACAAATATAAACCGTAACGTCCACTAAACAAATCGTAGCAAATTTAAATTTTTACTACTTGCCTGATGATTGTGATAACACATAAAACTCAGAGTTGCAATATTAAATTATATTATATACATTAGCATTTAGCTAATTCCTGGTACTGCGGGTAACAGTAACATATATATTATATATATATATATATATATATATATATATATATATATATATATATATATATATATATATATATATATATATATATATATATATATATATATAGATCTATAGTTTGTTGGCTTTGGGAAGAGCGGAAGGAAAAAAGTGATTCTTACGCCAACATATACGTCACTTTTAATTACTTTTAACTTTCGTCCAACATTTCCGTGTTGGACGAAAGTAAAAACCATTAATTTAATTACAAATTAATCGTTTTTTAAAAAAACCACAAAAACGCAAATTTAATTGACCAGAATGTTTTAAAAACATTGTGAATGTTTTTAACAATATAAACAATGTTTTTTTTTTATTTTTTTTAATAAAATGTTTTTATTTTTATTTTTTTTAATAAAATGTTTTTATTTTTATTTTTTTTACTGTAAATCATGCGCGGAGTGTTGCTACATCGACTATCTTATAGCCTGACTCGCAAGGGAGTGCTGCTACATCGACTGACAAATAGCCTGACTCGCAAGGGAGTGCTGCTACATCGACTGACAAATAGCCTGACTCGCAAGGGAGTGCTGCTATATCGACTGACAAATAGCCTGACCCGCAAGGGAGTGCTGCTACATCGACTAAGGGTTTGGTTGGGGCAGGCAGTCTATCATTATTAAAAAAAAAAAAATTCCGGTCTTGCATTTTAATTTTTACTTTTTGTCAACAAAATATCGAAAAAACTTTCGGACAACATCTAAGGGTTGTATATATATATATATATATATATATATATATATATATATATATATATATATCTATAGTTTGTTGTCTTTGGGAAGAGCGGAAGAAAAAAAGTGATTCTTACGCCAACACATACATCACTTTTAATTACTTTTGACTTTCGTCCAACATTTGCGTGTAAGTAAAAGTAACATTTGCGTGTAAGTAAAAGTAACATTTGCGTGAAAGTAAAAACCATTAACTTAATTACAAATAAATCGTTTTTTAAAAAAACCACAAAAACGCAAATTTAATTGACCAGAATGTTTTAAAAACATTCTGAATGTTTTTAACAATATAAACAATGTTTTTATTTTTAATTTTTTTAATAAAATGTTTTTAATTTTATTTTTTTTTACTGTAAATCATGCGCGGAGTGTTGCTACATCGACTATCTTATAGCCTGACTCGCAAGGGAGTGCTGCTGCATCGACTATCTTATAGCCTGACTCGCAAGGGAGTGCTGCTGCATCGACTGACAAATAGCCTGACTCGCAAGGGAGTGCTGCTGCATCGACTGACAAATAGCCTGACTCGCAAGGGAGTGCTGCTACATCGACTGACAAATAGCCTGACCCGTAGGGGAGTGCTGCTACATCTACTATCTTTTAACCTGACCCGCAAGGAAGTGTTGCTACATCGACTGAGGGTTTGGTTGGGGCAGGCAGTCTATCAATTAATAAAAAAAATTAATTCCGGTCTTGCAATTTAATTTTTACTTTTTGTCAACAAAATATGGAAAAAACTTTCGGTCAACATCTACGAGTTTATATATATATATATATATATATATATATATATATATATATATATATATATATATATATAAATATATATATATATATATATATTTACATATAGATCTATAGTTTGTTGGCTTTGGGAAGAGCGGAAGGAAAAAAGTGATTCTTACGCCAACATATACGTCACTTTTAATTACTTTTAACTTTCGTCCAACATTTCCGTGTTGGACGAAAGTAAAAACCATTAATTTAATTACAAATTAATCGTTTTTTAAAAAAACCACAAAAACGCAAATTTAATTGACCAGAATGTTTTAAAAACATTGTGAATGTTTTTAACAATATAAACAATGTTTTTATTTAATTTTTTTTAATAAAATGTTTTTATTTTTATTTTTTTTAATAAAATGTTTTTATTTTTATTTTTTTTACTGAAAATCATGCGCGGAGTGTTGCTACATCGACTATCTTATAGCCTGACTCGCAAGGGAGTGCTGCTACATCGACTGACAAATAGCCTGACTCGCAAGGGAGTGCTGCTACATCGACTGACAAATAGCCTGACTCGCAAGGGAGTGCTGCTACATCGACTGACAAATAGCCTGACCCGCAAGGGAGTGCTGCTACATCGACTGAGGGTTTGGTTAGGGCAGGCAGTCTATCATTATTAAAAAAAAAAAATTCCGGTCTTGCATTTTAATTTTTACTTTTTGTCAACAAAATATCGAAAAAACTTTCGGACAACATCTAAGGGTTGTATATATATATATATATATATATATATATACATATATATATATAGAACTCTTATATGTTGTCAGAAAGTTTTTTCTGTATTTTGTTGACAAAAAGTAAAAATTAAAATGCAAGACCGGAATTTTTTTTTTATTAATTGATAGACTGCCTGCCCCAACCAAACCCTCAGTCGATGTAGCAGCACTCCCTTGCGAGTCATGCTAAAAGATAGTAGATGTAGCAGTACCACGTTGCGAGTCAGGCTATTTGTCAGTCAATATAGCAGCACTCCGTTGCATGCCAGGGTGTTTGTCAGTCGATGTAGCAGCACTTTGATGCAAGTCAAGCTATTAGATAGTCGATGTAGCATCACTCCGCGCATGATTTACAGTAAAAAAAAAAAAAATTAAAAACATTTTATTAAAAAAAATAGAAATAAAAACATTGTTTATATTGTTAAAAACATTCAGAATGTTTTTAAAACATTCTGGTCAATTAAATTTGCATTTTTGCGGTTTTTTTAAAAAACGATTAATTTGTAATTAAATTTATGGTTTTTACTTTCTGACAACACGCAAATGTTGGACGAAAGTCAAAAGTAATTAAAAGTCCTTTCGTACTCCCAAATGCAACAAACTGTAGTAAAATATTTTAGCTTTCGAAAATTATGACCATATAAAGTTTAAACCCCCCTCAATTTGAGGGGGCTATAAACTTTATATGGTCATTATTTTTGAACGCTGAAGGATAATACGATGAAATTTAAAATTTATCGATGAATATAAGTCTAGTTGAGAACGGTATAAAAAATATTTCATCAACTTGTTGCTCTCACGTTTGGGGCAGGGGGAGCACAAAATTTAGGGCTTTTTAGTTCCCAGCCTCCAATAATCGCAATTTTTTGCAAAGCATCCTTATTTAACATAAGTATAAACATATAAATGTTCGGAGTTTGCTCCATGTCTGGAAGTTAGCCAGCTCAGAGACCAAAATAAGCTGGTTCTGGTTCTGATATATATATATATATATATATATATATATATATATATATATATATATATATATATATATATATATATATATATATATATATATATATATATATATATATAAAACGACTAAAAAGCTGCAAATTCCTCAAACAAAACCTATTCGTCACAGGATTCATCCGCCTTTTAAAACCTTTTTAACCAAACCTTCTTTTTTGCTATTGCAAAACAATTATCACCATCATTAGCTGAAACAAAACATTCTAAACCTTGATAATTTTAAATTGTAAACAGTGTCTCAATGCAATGGTTACTGATCCATCAAAATTAGGAATACTAAACTTCTGTTTATTTCCTTGTACGTGTTTATTTGAGCAACCCTTTGTTCTTTGAACAAGCTTTTTTAATTGATCTGAAAAAATTTTGTATTTGAACGAGGGACATCTATCACGTACTTAAAATGTAACTGTATCATTTCCTATATGTATTAAAGAATGGACATTATAAACTAGTTGATCCTTACTATAAAGTTCACCAAATAACTCCACAAAATAAGTTAGTAACTGACAAGCAAAATCAAAATGTTTTTTCAACAAAATAAAACATTATAAAATTAGAACTGCGACTGAAAGTACTAAAAAGTTTGAGTAGATTTTTGCTAAATCATCCCCTTTAAACAACTAGCCCAATGTATACTAAAAAAAGTCTAAGTTCAGTTGCTTTTCATTTTTTAATATCTAACTAAGTCCTGGGTTTTTTAGAAAATTTTCTTGGAATGTAATGACATATCTGGAACAATCCACCAGATAAAGAATTGACTGTAATCTGAGACAATTTACAACATTTGGGCCATTTAACTATAAATTAATAAGTTTTCGCATACCCCTAAGCATACAAGATGCATAAAGTCTAGGGAAAACTTTGTCACCATGTCAAAGTTTAATTCCATTTAACATACTAATAAGATGTTCAGAATGCTTTTGATGACAAAAATCTGAATTAGTGCTTAAAATTGATGAAATTTGTGAGAGTATTATCTTGCCACACCACTCTCCTTTCTGAACACAACGCTTACATCAGTTATAACCATTGTGCCCCTAATATACTTAATAAATGCTCTAGCTGGTGTATCACATATTATAACAGCAAGATTGATTTCATACTCAATATTTTAACAGATAAAACCATCTTTTGGAAGAATTTTGAACTCTACCAAAAAATTATGTAGATAATCAAAAATGGAATTAGGTTTTTGGGCACCACTTTTTAAACAAATCTCTAAAAATCCAATTTGGGTTGCCCAAAATTGCATACGGTATACGGTACCCGTCTGTCAATGTTGGTTAGGAAGTCGATTTTAGTCGACTTTAGAAAACATATTTGTCGATTTCGTTGACAGTCGAATTATTTAATAGTCGTTTAACAGTCGTTTTAATTTGTAATTTAGAAAATTGAAAAAGATTTAAAAAATTTAATATGCAAGCGACAGGATTTTATCCTCCAGTTTGCACTTCGGCCACTTAGACACACTAAACTGCCTATTTTAAACACTATTAAAAAAACAAGACGGAATGCAACGAATAACTTTATAAAACGGCAAATAATCAAAGTGCTATAAATCAAAGTTAAGGAGATTTTGCTGCAATGCAGTTCTTATATAAAAGTATAACTTTATCAAACTGAATATATTTATTGAACTTCAAAAATGTTTTATTTTTTATTTCATAGAATTAAAAAAAAATGAAAAAAAATAAAAAGTGGAAAAGCAAGGAAAAAAACTACGGCAATCCACTTCAGAATGCTGCGACCTAACCACTTCCGCCATTAAGGCGTATTGTTCAATCAAAGTTTTAAAAGTATTTAATAAACAAAAAACTTTATGACATGGTAAATAAATGCTATATATCAAAATTAAGGAGATGTTGTCGCAAATCAATTTTAAAGTAAAAGTAAAACTGTAAAACTTGATATATGTTTTAACATTACATAGTTTGAAGTTTGGGCATAATTAATGTCAAGGAACTCTCTTATTTCCTTTCATAATAGTTTAAAAAGTATGGCAATAGACATGCTTGTGGAGCCACAGAGTACTCCAAGGACTACCACAGTACCAGGGCCTTCCTGAGGAGGAGCGTAGGGGTGTCTAGCCCCCCCCCCCCTGCGAATCTTATTAGTCAGCAAATATCGGACACTAGAGTTGGCAAAATTGAAACTATAGTTGGCAGTCAGCAAATATCGGCTGATGAAGACCTTTTTTTTATTATTTTGTTTAGAATAGTGAGTCGAACAATTTTTTTTTTGGCTTTAGTTGGGAAAAAAATACTACGTAACCCCCTCACCCATTAAAATCTCTTCGGGACGGCCACCGTACATTAAATTGGATGCACCCCAAGGGTGCATCCAATTTAATGTACGTGAAAGGAAAAAGAGAGTCCCTCGAGTTTATTATGCCCAAACGAATTACGAGATAAGACACTTTCCACCGCTTTTGAACAATTATAACGGTGTTGTCAAAAAAATCATTGAAATTTCAAAATTGTTTTTACGTTACGTCATCTCATTTTTATAATGTCTTCTTAAAGGTTTTTTACATGCGTTTTTTGTGATATTATTATTGTATTTTATTTTAAGTCTGACGACGCACTGAGCTGATCCTGAAATGTAATATAAATATGTTAAAAATTAGTCCTTAGCTGTATTTTATGATTTGTATATTAAATATTAAAATATTATATGATGAGTTTAATTTTAAAAAAAATAAATCTGCTTAAATATTTAGGCTGCTTTATTGCAGTTAAGAGGGCAAAGTCAGGTTTTTGATGTCGGGTGTAGTCCGGTGTTGTACGGTGTGGCCCGTTGTCGTTTGACTTGTATTGTATTGTACACCCTGGGGGTAAATACAATCAAGTCAACTCTCTGATGTATGAGTGTGTTAATAAAAATAAAAAAGCAGTTAATATTATGTTACCAAAATGAAAAAAAAAATATGCTCTTTGATAAGAGAAAGAGAGCTTTCTGGAAAATCTAACGAGAGAAATTTCACACAAAATCTTTATATTTCTTCTATCAGAGAATTGAATTTATCTTTTCAGGAAAAATGCACTAGTAAAGTTTTTTATGACAACAATTTATATTTGAATGACTTTTCCAAATGTTTTACTGGTTGCTTCTTTAATAATAAACCACACACAATAAAAACTGGAATTCATAAATTACCATCTAAAACACGATTTATTGACTTTTTAAGATATCAATGTCCTACATATGTCAATTTAGATTTTAGCAGTTCGAAAACCAGTTATAACGAATGCATGTATTTATTGTCATCCTCGTCAGTTCTATTTTGTTATTCCATGCGCAGCGACTTTTTAAATATGGATCAGAAAATTAATTTGGGCTTAAGATATTGTTTTTTACATCTTGATTGGGATAAAATTAATGAAAGGTTTTATGTAAAGTCTAAACATCACGTTGTTAACCACCAGAACAATACACACTTTTACTTTGCTTTATTTGATATCAATCCTTTTAAATTTGTAGGTGCTTTTGAATTAAGTGAAGATTTTTTTGGCAAAGTGTTAGACGCATCTTTAAGTGATGGGATTCTATATGTTTCTTTAAAAAATGTTGTGGTGATGTATGATTTGGAAAATATTTTATATGAGTTTCAAAATCAAAAACTGGATAATATTAGTAATTTACAAGAATGTTTGACTATAAATATCGATATTAGTTGCTATCCAAAAGTTCTAAAAAAAATTAATTGTTCAACTTTCAATAGTCTTTCTTTTGGTGGATTTCCATGGGCTTATGTCATTTATGAGAAAAATCAAGTAAAAGTATTAAGGTTGGATGATGAGAAACTAGGAGCAGCTTTTGAAAACATACAAGGTGTATTAATTGACCAACCAGCTTACTTCCACATGGATAACTCGGGTTATATTATGCATGTACAGTCAGAAACTATTAAGTAAAGTTTTCTTTATTTATTTTAAAACTACTAATATGCATTTTATATTATTTTATATTATTTAGTTGGTTTTAATTTATTAAAATTATTATTTTTTTAATAATATTCAAAGTATTTATGAAATAGTTTAAACTTCTTTTTACAACTACTTTACAATGTTTTGTCTCTAAGAATTTTTTTTTTGATTCATGTTTTATGATTTATATATAATAATCTTTAACTGATATATTTTAGTGTAGCATTTTTAGAAAATTTATAAAATACTAGTGCATTTTGAAGTTATAAATTTAAAAGTGCAAGAATGAAAGAAGTAGTATATATACGAAAAATAAAAAAAAGTTAATAAATAATGAAATGTTGATTATAATTATGGGCGATGTGAAGTGTTTGTAAAGAATGAACATATAAATTCTTGAGAAGAGATTAGAACTTACAATAATCTCTGAGAAAAAAATTCTCATAGATTATTGCAAGTTGTTGATATTTGTAATTTTTTTTATATCTTGTATGAACATTCTGAAATATTATATAATATAATATTACTTAAAATATAAATTACTTATATTTTTAAAAGTTAAAAATGTATTTTTAATTCAACTAAAGTTTCTAGTTTCTTTATTCATAAATTAATTTTAATTTTGGGTGGGGAGATTATTTATAATAATGATGTGTTTTTTAAATAAAATCAAGTTTCTTGGTTATTTTTTACTTTCTAGGCTCAGTAATATCTTTTTTCAATTGCTTCTTATAATTATTATATTAATTTTCTTTCCCTTGTTTCTTTGTTATACATTGATAAAATGTGAATAAAAAAATAATATTTATATTGAAATTATTTTAGCTTTTACAAGATTGAAGATTCAGATGAATTCAAATTAAAAACGAGCTTTGTCATTCAAGTTACAAGTTCTAATAAGATGAGTATACACCCACCAATGTCTAAATATGGTCGTGTCTCAAAACCTGTAATTGATTCTAGTTATACAACACTACAGTCTGAAGTTATCCATGCCTTAGATTACTGCCATGATGCAAATATATTAGCAATCCTTTACACTAAAACTGTTGATCTTTGTTCTGACACTTATGTTATTGGTTTATTTGACAATTCAACAGGATTGCTACTAAAAGAATATCCTTTAAATGTTGTAAATGTATCAGATGACCATGAATGGATTATATATTTGAATGGAATGAATATTATATGTCTACTTTCCTCTATTGTTTCAAGATATAATAAATGTTTTATTTTTCAATTACAGCAAAATATCATTTGACTCAAATGAGTCATGGCGCAGTGTTGGATCTTGTTTTAAAATCATCTTTTTGAACGTCTTAATAATAACCAGATCTAAAATTTAAAAATAACTTTATGTTTGTTATGAAAATAACACAGGTCCACAAAAAATTAATTCTCTTGCATGAGATATTTAAACTGATTTTTATGTATTTTTTAATGCTGATTTCAAATCTGAACCTTGTTTTTGTCTCTAGTTTTTCTGCAATTTTTAATTTTTCAATTTTTAAAAAATAAAGTTTTTTGAAGGCATTTTTAAGAAAACTTGTTGACCAAAATAAAAAGTGGGCATCAAATACTATGTGCCATATTTGCAAAAGAGGGTCTTTGAGATTGGACAAAAAAAAATTACCTTTTGGAGTCCCTGTGGTGTGGAGGGAACCTCTAAACCATATTGACAGCTGCTATTTTCGTCTTGTCAGTACCTCTGGTATTGTAAAAGTAAAGCTGCACAAAAAAAGAAGCCAAACATTCCTTCAAATTCCAACATTCCTTCTGCTACCAATTCAGCATTCTGAAAAGATTGCCGTTTTAATTTATAAAAAAAACCTTCTTGACAGCTTTACAAAAGTTTCCTACTTAAGAAAAAGAGAGGAAACATTTGTTAACTTTTTTTCTGAAGTACATTTATTTGTTTTCTGTAATGATATTTCAGGTCTCCTATTACAATAATGTATTTCTGTATGTAATCTAACAGATAGGAGACTGTTTATCGATAGCTAAGAGTGAAGCCTCAAATGTCCCCTTTTGAACAATGGTAATATTTTTTGTTCTGTACCAATCAGCCATTCTGCTTATTTGCAAGAGACTTACCATGGCATAAAAATGGTACTTAACTTGATCAAGTATCCAGAATGCGGCTGTATTATTTGTGAAGATCTAAAAATGGTTAACTTTCTCATTGGTCAGCAGAAAGGTTTTACTAAATTTCCATGCTATCTATGCACGTTGGACAGTAATTTAAGAAACCAATACTGGATACAAATGGAATGACCAATTCGCAACACTCTCACATTGGGCATGCCAATTAATGTGAATAAACCTATTGTTAGCAGAAGTAAGTTTTTCCATCACTCCATCTTAAATTTGGATTCATGAAACAATTTGTTAAAGCACTAAAAACTGATGTTTTTTTTCATTATTTAGTTAAAAATTATCTGGTTTGTCATTAGAGAAAAAAAACTAAAGTTTTTGATGGGCCACAAATTTTCTATTTTATAAATGGTAAAGAATTTGTTAAAACAATCGATAGCAAGGAAAAAACCGTATGGTTGTTGTTTGTGGGTGTTGTAAAAAACTTTCTTGGAAATAAAAAAGCTGAAAACTGTGCAGATTTAATTGATTGAATGTTAAAAGCCTTTTGTGATCTTGGATGGAAAACGAGTATAAAACTTCATTATATAAATAATTTTTCTTTACCAGTTTTCTAAAAATCTTAGAGATGTGAGTGAAGAACAAGGACAATATTTGCATTTATATCTTTAACCTCTACAGTTTAGCGTCCTTGTTTCCGCGCTTGCACAAGTTAGGTATTTTTTAATATAATAAAACCATTTTCCCATATAGCATAAAAGTTATATATTCGACTGTTTCTTATTTTTATTTTAAATTTTTAAAAAATTTATATAATTTAAACTATACTCTAGCATTTATAAATGAATTCACATTTGCTTTAGAGAAATACCTTGAAAATTTAGTCAACCAATTAAAATTTGAAAAAAAAACCCATTGTTTATTGCAAAAAATCTGTAGCTTGTCATAAAAGCCTGATTTCAGATTTGAATTCAGCGTATCAAGATTTAGAGCAAGTGTCAATATTAATGCAATAAATTCTTTGTTGACCTGTGTAATTTTTTATTATGTGGATAATGTTTTGACAAAAACAAAACAAATAACAGAAGAAAAGTTTATTAGTTCATTACAAAGATAGTGAAGGCTCTTGAAAATTGAAGTATCTGTTTAATTAATATAGCAGTATTTTACATCCTATAAATACTGCACTGGGCATTTTTTAATACTTTTTTTTTTATGTGTACAAGACATTTTTTTAATTTTTAGATACAGCTATGGCTATTAATAAACATCATTTTTTGTTTTTTATCCTTGATTAATAGGTATTAATGTACTAGGAAGCTTTAGATGCAGCCCTATTTCATTAGCTGAAGTTTCATAAAAATTACATAGACAAATCTTTATGTCATTTTTAAAGATATTTTTGTGATGTTTTTTAAAATCTTTTACGTTTTTTTTTTATAATTTCTTTAATTCTTTGAATTTTTGTGAATTTAAAAAAAAAAAATTTGTTCTAAAAATATTTTAAACTGTTATTTAGTTTAAAAAAAATGAATACTCTAGTATCATTCTTCAAATCATTTGGAGTTAATTCTCTCATAAGCAGAAGGTCTATTTTTCTGCTCACGGAATTTAATTGCCTTGATAACAGTGAATTGGGGCAGAAAACCAGCCGATATCGAAAGCCATATTTAATTGGTTTTTATCGCAAACGAAGAACTGCAGATATTGGTGACATAATTAGAGTTGCTGTTAAAGGAAAACCTTGCAAAGCTTTAGTAGTAACAACAAGAAAGCAAAAACAAGATATGATACCTAGATACGATAGAAATAATATAGTCTTACTTGATGATAATCTTGTGCCACTTGGTGGAAAGATCAAAGGACCTATATCAACTGAGCTAAGAAAGTATAAGGAAAAGTATCCGAAAGTTTTTCCTCAAATAAAAAAATATGTTTAAGAAAATAGTATTTGTATTATTCTTTATTTAGAATTATTTTTATTAGAAAATGTTAACAGTTAAAGTTTATTAATTTTATTGTATCACCTTCAAAATCCCAAAGTTTTTATTAAGAACTTTTTTCTAATAAGGTTGCATGGTGAAAATTATATTATGAAATAATGGAGTAAATAAAACAAAAAAGTTTACAAAATGCGTAAAAATCATTGTATTAGTTTTCATTTTACTGTATATTGTATTAAACCTAATATGCCCATATTTTTATTTATAAAAGAAGAGATGGTCATTTCATGTTTTTTATAAACATTTTTATGTATAATGAATAATAAGTTAATGAACTAAATAATGTTATCCTTATTATACTTTGGGGACATCATGCTGGTACTAAAATAGATAAATTGCCTGAATAATATCAAAAAAGTTGTAAGAATAGCAGAAAACATTAGTGAAATGGTATAATAACACCAGATTTGAAATTACATTCTGTTTTCTAAAGTTTTGAAGTATTTTAAATGCTTGTATTTTAAATACTTTTTTAGTCAAGTCAATGATATATGTCCAAAAGTTTTAAAAGAATGCTATAATTTGTTCTAAAAAAAGAATACGTATAGCAGTTTGTTGGAATTTAAAGGTTTTATTATACAAGCAGTAAGAAAAAACAACTCAGTTTACACTGTATTCTTAGTTTGGCTAAAAGCATTTGACAGTGTTTCTCATAAAAGGTTATGTATTAAATTGAAGGCTCATGAAATCTAACTTAGGTTACTTAACTGGCAAAAACAACTTTTAATTATCAAGAGAAAATAGAGGTAATGGGCTATAATATATCCAAGTCAAAGTAATTATTTAGTGAGGTGCCTCAAAGGTCTGTTTTAGGACTATTATTATTTGTTTACTTATTTATTATTATATTTATTTTATTACTCATAATGTAAATTTCTAATTTAAATTATATGCAAATGACACAGTTGGTTTCAAAGATTAGGAACTAATTTGATAATGAAATGTTTCAAAATGATGTAAACCATCTTGTAGGATGATTGAAGAAGTGGCTTTTAAACTTCAATCTTGAAAAAGTGTATGGTTATGCATATTGGAAAAAGTGTATGGTTATGCATATTGAAAATCATCAAACATGTGTAGTATTTGGCTACTGATGACTGATGATTTGACTAAAATGACTATTATCGATATGCTTAAACAATTTTAGCAAGCATAAATAGCGAAATTGTTCTTGGTATGATGGTATCAGATGATGAGGAACAGCATACTAGTATGACAATTAAAAAAAAGCAAATGAAAAACCAAGTTTAGTTAAGCAAAATTTTGGATATTTCAATATGAATTCATTGAGACTGTTTTATAAATCTCTGGTTTGTCCTCATTTGGAATATATGCTTAATTCTCTATATCTCTAGTCACTTTTTTATTAGTCATAAAAAAGGTCTTGGAAAAAGTAAGAGTAAAGTTCAATTTCTTCACCTATTAATGTCATTGATTAATTAATGCATGTGGAGTTGTTGTTTTTGAAAAAGTTGAAAAATTTACTGCTGTTAAAGCCTAACATTTATATATTAGATTTTGAAATATAAATGAATATATCTTTGAAAATCACAGCACCATGTGTTAAAAATAAAAAATTGAGTATTTTGTAATTTTATTTTAAATACAATTATAGATTTATCGTATTTTATATTAACAAATGATGCCAAACAAATAATAAAGTCCATCATTAACTATGTCTATCTAATAGCTTCTCAAAACTTGTCCAGTTCGCACAGTGTGCCATACTACCTGGGCTAAATTTCATCTTCGCTTCTGTTTAAAGTATTTTGTATTTAGAAAGACATTGAAAATGCAAAGTGCGTAAAAATATATATTTATATATTCTTTTTCTATATACTTATGTAACCTAAAACCTGACAATATATATTTTAGGCTTTAACTGCAGTGAATTTATCAAACTAAGTTTTCGAAAATATTAACTTCACATGCATTAATTGTTTCGTGATGTAATTTTTTTCCATGACATTGATCATAGTTATGGTATATTATCGAGTCAAATTTATGAAATTGAATCATACTACCTCAATGAGGTCTCTCTTCTAATACTATTGATTTCAGACTGTAGCAGCATACTTCAAATGAGGAAAAATCAGAGATATATAAAACAGTCTGATTGTATTTACATTGAGATGTTTAAAATTGTGTTTTGTTTTTTCATTTGATTATTTTATTAAATCATCTGATATGATCATATCAAGATTTTTTTCATTATTTGTTTTTGCTAAAATTATGCTAGCGTATTGATTTAAGTCATCTCATACACATGTGCAGTGTTTTTTTTTTTTTTTTTATTGGGTTTTTTCAGCATAAGAATTTTTGAATTACAAGAAACAACTAATGTAGTTAATCAACTTATTTTCAAGATTTTGGGTTTTTGTTTTTACTTTTCTTTTTTGGTGTGTTTGAAACTGTTATGCAACAGTCTAATCGTCTGCTCCAGTTGAACATCTGCTTTCAAAAGCAGTCTTAATTGCTGTTCCTTACCAAAATCAGCTTTCAGATAAATGTTTAAACATCTACTGTTGCTGAAAGCCAACAAATATGTAATTAGTATTGGTAAAACAAGAAAATTGTCTAGTAAATGTTAATGATAGTCTGTTACTCAAACAATGAGTAACAGATAATTGACACCAAGACACCAACAGAGACATGGGATATTATATGTCATTCTTATTATTTTTATATTAATATAAATATTTAAAAAATTTTAAAATTTTTTTATAATAATATAAATATTGAAAAAATTTTGTTAGATTGAGTTATCAATTTAAATTTTAGCTGATCCAGATATCATTTTAAATTTTAGCTGATTCAAAACACTGATTAAAAAGTATTTTTTTATTTAAATACCTTGGATATTAAGTATCTTACATTCTGAATACTTTTGCTGGAAAGTATTTTTAATTATAAAAAGGTTTCTGAATTTTTAGTATTTTTTCCAACTTTATATATATTTAATTTATAAACATCAATAAATGCATGCTTTTTCAATACCAATTTTATATTATCTTTAAGAAATTTGCCCTAGATTTTTGATACTAGCATCTTCAGCTTTAATTACATTCTTTACACACTATAGTTGCATTTTATCAGCTTTAATAACATACTTACTATATAATTAAACTGAGATTTCTAGTATCTAAATCCTATAGAAAGTTTCTTAAACTATATATTTGTTATGTATACAGTAATTTACTAAAAAAAAAAAATGAAAATTTAAAACAAAGTTAGTTCTAAGTTTGTTTTTTTAATGCGAAATGTTTGTCTAATTCGATCTTGAAACTGTTTACATTTCTTGAATTTGATGATTTCCAATGGCAATTAGTTTCATAAATTTGCTGTTCTGTTTATAATGAATTCATGTCTTGGTATAAACTTGGTTTGTTCTTTGCTGTATTTTTAACTGTGACCTCTGCAAGATCTGGAAATGGTCTTACTTACAGCTTCTTAAATTCTTTGCCATCTTTGTCAAACTTGCAGTTTGATGACCAAACAGGTGCTGCAAATTCAATCATAGGTCTAATAAAAGTTGTGTATAATTGCTTAAGAAGATGCTGTTCCAAATGGACAAAAGTATTTTGTATCATCCCCATTATTGCATTAGCTTTTGATGAACATGTTACTCTGTGTTTCTTCCATTTCAGTGATGTATCAAAATATACACCAATCAAAGTTTATAAGTCGATTTACTAATTTTTTACTCATTTACTGTGTAATTAAATTTCATATTGTTTTTACCATATTGCCTAACTACACATTTACTTTCATTTAGTTTGATTAACCATTTTTCTGACTATTCCTCTATGATATTTAAATCTTTTTGAATTAATTTGGTGTCCTCAATTGAATATACAGTATATATACAGTGAAGATGTAGGCAGCTGTCAACTGCAAACATTTTCACAGTATTTTTGATTTTTTCTGGCAAGTCATTTATGTATTCTACAAAAAGGAATGGCTCAGAATAGATACCTGCGAAGCTTCACTTAATACTCCATTTTGACACCGATTGAAACCAACTTATTGTATTTGATTATTTAGAAATGCCTCAATCCAGTTTAAAATTTTTCTATTTATTTCATATCATTCAATTTTAATAAAAAT